>NC_045965.1:26552807-26897539 GCF_010909765.2 Amblyraja radiata | reverse complement strand
GATGCTCAGAGGATTGGAAAGTTGCAAATGTTACACCCGTTGTCTAAATGAAAAGGGGAAGACGGATAAAGCCATCATCTATGGGCCAGAGGCTCAACTTGAAGGGGCAGCAAGCTGACATAAAATTAAAAGACATATAAAAAGAATGATAAAATATAGAAAAAACATCAGGAGGATGTAGATATAAGGGAATAAAGATACTAATTTATTTTAAAAAATGACAAATTGCTGGAGTAACTCAGCTGGTCAGGCAGCATCTCTGAAGAAAAAGGATAGGTGATGTTTCGGGTCGGGACCCTTTTTCAGACTGATTGTAAGGAGAGAATGAAAGCTAGAGGAGAGGAGAGGCAGGTCAAGACCTGGCAGGTACTCTGGAGTATAAGAAACTGAAGGGGAACCTTATAATCATAAAATTATAAGAGGTATAGTCAAGGTAGAGAGTCAGAACGTTCTGTCCTCAGGGAGGAAATGTCAAAGACTTGAGGGCTTAGCTGTAAGTTGAAAGAAGCAAAGTTTGAAGGAGGTATATTGCACACAGAGAGCGATGAATGCCTGTAATGTGCTGCCAGGAGTGGTGCTGGAGGCCGATATGATCGTGGCATTTAAGAGGCTTTTAGAGAGACACATGTTTATGAAGGCAATGGAGAAATATAGATCATGTGCAATCAGAGGAGAATAACTTGGCATCTTGTTTGGCACAGACACTTTGGACTGAAGAGCCTGCCTGCTCCTGTGCTGTAATGTTCTGTGCTCTATGAATGGGATTTTTCTGGGTGCTCCGGTTTTCTCTCGCACTCCAAAGACGAACAGGTTTGTAGGTAAATTGGCTTCAGTAAAATTGTAAATTGCCACAAGACATAGTTTATTGTCACGTACTGAGGTACAATGAAAAGCATGTTAAATCTGTCAAAGGAAAGATTATACATGATTATAATCGAGCTGTCATATGCTTAGTGCAAGATAAAGCCTAGTAAAGTCCAACTAAAGGTAGTCTAAGGGTCTTCAATGAGGTAGATTGCAGCTCAGGACCGCTCTCTAGTTGGTGGTAGGATGGTTCAGCTGATAACAGCTGGGAAGGAACAGTCTCTGAATCTGGAGCTATGTGTTTTCACACTTCTGTAACCTCTTACCTGATGGGAAAGAGAAGAAGAGGGAGTGAACAAAGTGTGACTCATCCTTGATTATGCTGGTGGCCTTGCCAAGGCAGCATGAAATGTATGTGTAGGAAGGAACTGCAGAAGCTGATGTAGTACAGATGGAGGTAGGCTTATGTGATGGTCTGGTTGCACCCACAATTCTCTGCAACATTTATCATAAAGCAGCCCTGTTGGTAAAGTTGTAGCAACAACCACAACAGGGCAAACCAATTGCCCTAGCCAGCAAAAATAAAGAGGAGTGTTAACCTGGGAGATGAAGGCAGATATAGGCCATTTGGCACCTCATGACTTCTCTGCCACCTGCTATTTCTTACCTCAGGAATACTTCCCTGTAGTAAACTTGCATCATTCGATTACCTTGTAATCTTAAAATCCATTGATCGATGTTGAGTTTATTCTCCTTACAGTGGTAAAGGCTGAGTGGAGATTTAGTAGATCTTTTAAAATCATGAATGATTTTGGAAGAGTGTATATTGCAAATCTGTTTCCAGTAGCAGGGAACACATGGTTAAGGTGAATGACAGAAGAGCCAGAAGTCAATTACTTTATATAAATCAAGTTTTGATCCGTCAGAAAGGGTCAGAAAGGATAAACACTGAAATAAAACCTCAAGGGAAAAATGGGGTTAATTGGATGGCTTTACCAAGAATTTAGTTTAGTTTAGTGATACAGCATGGAAACAGGCCCTTTGGCCCACTGAGTCCATACTGACCAGCGATCACGCATACACTAGTTCTTACACTAGGGATAATTTACAGAAGCCAATTAACCAACAAACCTGCACGTCTTTGGAATGTGGGAGGAAACCGGGGCACCCGGAGAAAACCCCTGCGGCCACAGAAACAACATACAAACTCCGTACAGACAGCACCCCTGGTCAGGATCAAACCTGGTCTCTAGCACTGTTAGGCAGCAACTCTAGCACTAGGCCACCATGCCGCCGAATTCATGCAATACCATATTCTTCCTTCCAACCACATCTTTCTTTGCCTTGCTTAGTGTCGAGCTAAATGCCTTTTAAATGTAGTAATGGCATCTGATTTTGACTATCTATATCTTTCGTTCCAGGGAGACCAGCGAATTCAATCTATCCCTCCAACTTATAAAGTCATACAGTGTGGAAACAGGCCATTTGGCCATCTTGCCCACAACAACTAACATGTTTCATCTACACTAATCCCACTTGCCTACATTTGGCCCATATCCCCCTAAACCTGTCCTATCCATGTACCTATCGAATTGCTTCTTAAATGCTAAGTCCAATAAATCCAGGCAACATCATATTGAACCTCTAGATTCGCACAAGGACTATCCCATCCTACCTATAGTGTGGCCAAACATTAACCAGTATTTTGTAAAGTTGCAAAATAACATGCCAACTCCTATATTACAAGATCTCACCAGATCCAAACACCTACCTGTGTAGCTCATGTAGTTGTTGAATGGTGTGCCAGAATATCGCACTTGACCGCACGTATCATTCACTGGATCTGGGTCCCGACAGACTTTGCTATTAACAGTTGGTGCGGTGTCCTCGCACAGGTCCCCAGTTTCCATTGATGGAATCGTCTCCCTGCAAGGGTCATCACACGACTCCTTCTCACTCACTCCTTTGAAGACATGAAACAAGCCCAAGATGTGGCCAAGCTCGTGAATCATAGTGTTGGTGTGGCCAGGCCTTCCATAGCAAGTTGGACTTAGGACAACCCCACCTGAAAACAAAAAACAAACATTATCAGCCCAGCATGGAAGATCCAGTGAATGCACCACTGTCCAACATGAGTACATATTTCCAGTTGGAGATTCCTCTTTGCATAAACTAAACAAGCAATAGATTGGATGGTAAAACATTACCATAGTCCCTTCAGTTTTGTTACTTGGATCAGGCTGTTGGGATTAAGGGAGGAAAGCCTAACTTTGCTGTTCAGTTTCCACTCATAGCTTAATGTATATGCAATATAATTCAAAGTTATCCAGAGGAAAATAACTCCCTATTTTAATCCTTAAAGATGCTTATACTGTTGAGATAATGCAAGGTAGGAACACTGAAACCAGAGAGAGAGAGAAGGGAATACAAGCTGCCCAGAGCTCTATTCTCCAAAATAACTTATGATCAGCGCCAGGTTCAGCTACAATTCCTGATGAATTCCCAACCAATTTAATCTTTCCACATTGGATAATCCCTCCATAAAATGAAACATCTTAGTAAACCTTCTTTGAACTGCCCCCAATGAAACAGTATATTTTCTCAAATAGGGAGAGCTTGACTGAATGCATGGAAGCCGTGAGTAAGATTGCTGTTCGTCTTGATATTGAGGTGTGGAACAAGAATTAAAAAGGTGATTGGTTGATCTGACAGGGACACAGTCAAAATGCCCCCAGTAAAGACGAAGTGTGGCAATAACTTAATTGGCTAAATGGATGCCCAGGGTGGCAAAGTGGCACAGCTGGTAGAGGTGCTGCCTTGTTGTATCTCTAAACAGATTTTCTCGCTATATTTGACTGTCCTTAATTTCCGTCAGGATTTCAATTTTGTTGTACAAAGCATGGGCCCTGTTTCTTTTCTTACTGATGTTTGACCTGCTGTGCTTACCTGCATGTTCTGTTTTTGGTCCTTCATTTTCATCACATGGTCCATTTACTTTATATGTTACCTATCATTAAAAAGCACAAGCCGCGTGTATTTGCAAACACTTCCTTGACTCCGTGGGAGGGATGAATTAGCATTTGGAGAAAACTGGCCCTAAACTGGTCAGTAATGAATAAGAATCAAGTGCAATCTACTGCTCTACTGCCAAAATTTGAAAGCAGGAGGAAGTCTAATTTCAATAGAATGAGAATGGAAAGGTGGCCAAGGTGAAGTGGAACCAAATGTTGGCACGGGACAACTCTGATTGATGTTTAGATCTGGTATTGTCACATAAGTAGAGTGGCACAACAGTAGAGTTGTTGCCTTACAGCACCAGAGACCCATGTTCAATCTGCCTATAGATGCTGTCTATACATAGTTTGCACATTCTCCCTGTGACCACATGGGTTTTCTCCGGGTGCTCCAGTTTCCTCCCACATTCCAAATACGTGCAGGTTTGTAGGTTGATTGGCTTCTGTAAATTGTCCCCAGTGTGTAGGCTAGCACTAGTGTATGGGGAGTTTGTTGGTCAGTGCAGTCTCAGTGGGCCGAAAGGCCTGTTTCCGCATGGTATCTCTAAATTAAACAAAGAGGAAAGTAAAGGTATGTACTACTACCACTAATTTTTGTAACTGATTCCTTTCATCCTACGTAGAACATTGGTGCCCATCACTGCCATTTTAGTTTAAACCCTCTCCAAGCATCCCATGTGGTCATTAATTCCAATCTTAGAGATCCAGCCCATCCATTTTGATTAGGTACTCCCAGGCACATATGCATTAATTAACCTCATCTTTCTACTTCCTCTCCTGCCAGTACATGACAGCGAGACTGATCGAGAGATTATCACTTTCAAGATTCTCTCTTTTAAATTAGCTTCAGAGCTCCAGAAAGTCTAACTAAAGGGTGTCAACTCCTGTTGTGTATCAAAGGTATCAAATGTATCGTGACTTCTGAATTACTCCCTTCCATCCCAGTTTTGCTAGTAAAAGAAACTACTAAGGAGGCAAACGATGAACCATTTGAATATACCAAGAAAATAAAATACATAGCTCTGATTTTAACTCAGTGAGAAGTTTATAAACAAGAGTGTTCAAAAGAATCAGTAGCCACAGTGATGTCCAAACAATAGTTAAAGGATGCCACAATCACAGGAGAGTTAGAATAGGCCATCTTTCTGATATGGATATCATTCTGATTCTGGTTGATCCTATCACTCCTTGATTTTACTGCCCTATCACTACATTCTCCGACTCATTTTGGCTCTAAGAATCCATTAATCTTAGCTTTCAATCTATGCAATGACTGGACATCCACAATGGAGGTAGAGAATCCTAACTATTCACAATTTTACAGATTCACAAACTTCTGTGCAATTAAATTTCTCATGCCGGACTGAAATAACCAATCCTTTAATACCTGGGCTTCCAGTTGTGAATTGTTCACTGCGATGAAACAACTTTGGCAAATTGTCTCCAAAAAATGTTGTATCTTTCAATGAGATCACCTCTCATCCTTTCACACTCCAGTGAGAACAACCCAATTTTCCTCATTCTCTTCAAAGAGCAACAACCCCTCATCTCAAGAAGCAAGGACAAAAGGTCCAAGATGGCTTAAGAAAGGCGGAGTGAGAAATGATAAGAATGTGCATGTCCTTGGTTAGTAATGCAACCCATTGATGGATTTTATACATAGTTAATTGTCACATCTCACAGAAGCATTCAGTGGGAAGGGAGAGAAATCTTGGACAAAACATAATTCCTGTGCCTATGATGGTAGTGCTAAAACAAACCATGATAGTAATGTACAGTAGATTTGCACCATGATATTGAGCTGAGCATTTTGCAAAGTGTGCAAAATGTAACACACTGAACAGCTTAAATAAGAGTTAATAACTCATACACATCTGGTACACGTCAAACAAATCTATGCACTCTGTTGCCAGCATCTGTCTCCAATTACATTCAATATCCAGTGTAAAGCATATGTAAGCTCAAAGGAGAGCAAGACAAGAGAAAATTACATTTGAAGCAACATACATGATATTGGTGATGGAACAGCTGGTTTCTGAGAAACAAACTGGCTGCAATAGAGAAGGAGCTGGTTTGTGAGAATGGGACAGGTTGAGTAACTCAAAAATCTGATGTTGCAGAAGGGGTGGGAGATTGCAAACTTCACTTGGTCCACCCTGTTTCGACTAATGCAATCAACCAGACGTGCACAAACAAATAGATGTAGCGTTTTGGTGTCTCCAACTTTAGGCTGTGCACACCATACTACACAAGAAGAAGATGTTGCACAACAGCATTGGTTATACAAGGAAAGCATCTGAAATTCAGGAATGGGTGTCTGCTTTAGTGAAGGAAATAATATTTGGGAATTTGACAAGTTAGATTAATTGAGGGAAGTTGTTTGGGAATGTGACGGGCAGGCCAAGTGGAGGATTTGGTAAATGCAAATGAGAGAGGTGGAATTAATGGAGTGAATAATGTTTGACAATTAGAACATCCTGTTTAATGAAGGACCTGTTATTTGGGAAAGGTCTTAATATGGCTAAAGATTCATTTATTTTATTATTGTCATGTGTACTGAGGTACAGTGAAAAGCTTTTGTTGCATGCCATCCACTCAGACTATGCATTCTCCCATTCCCATCAGGCAAGAAGTACATAAGTGTGAAAACACATACCTACAGATTCAGGGACAATTTCTTCCCAACTCTTATCAGATAACTGAACCATGCTATCACCAAATGGAGAGCAGTCCTGACCTACCATGTACCTCATTGGAGATCCTCTGACTATCTTTAATCGGACTTTACTCAACTTTATCTTGCACTAAACATTATTCCCTTCATCCTGTATCTGTATACTGTGGATGGCTTGATTGTAATCATATAGTCTTTTTGCTGACTGGATAGCACGTAACTGAAAAACCTTTCACTGTACCTCAGTATACATGACAATAAACTCATCTAACATGATTACAATAAAATCTGTCCACTGTGCACAGATGCAAGATAAAATGTATAGAGTTTAGTGCAAGGTAAATTCCGATTAAAGGTTCATTTAAAAATCCCAAGCGCAGTGAAACAAAAGAAGGGCTAAGGCCTAGACAGCCCAAGAAAAAAATTTGATTAGAGACCCAGGAAATTAAAAGCAAATTCCAACTGCAGCTGCTCTGACATCAGAGCAAGTTCCCCCTTGAATTGTGTACAGGTGGGGATGGAAAGAAGCAGTGGTTACATAATCTTTCACATTATTAGACATTGCTGCAAGCTATTTTGGGCAAGTAACTGGGACCAGGAAGATCCCCCAGCTCTTTTATTCGATTTATAATACAATGTCAATTACATCATCAGACTATGCTCAGCTTCTTTGATGAAGGATCAGGGTCATTTCTGGCTCCTAGCATTATTTTTTGTTCAGTGAACAAATCAACATCAGAACCAAAAGATCACAAAGTGGCTTCAGGTTCGGCATGGAGAGGTTTGGCTAAAGGCCCTGTACCTGTGCGTTAATGTTCCAGGTTCAATTTTCTGTTGTTTTACAAATCCCATATATATATTTAGATTGGAAGCTGATGAGGTACATGTTTACCAGCCCACCAGTGGAGACACCCTTGCATTCCAGTTTTTACAATGGCCAGCAGCTTATCCTGATTTCTGAAGGAAAATTCCCAAACTCCCAAGGGGCGGCAGAGTGGCCCGGGATAGTCAGAGTATTGAGTATAGAAGTTGAGAGGTCATGGCAGTTGTATAAGACATTGGTGAAACTGCAAATATTGTGTTCAGTTTTGGGCACCGTGTGATAGGAAAGATATTGTCAAGCTTGAAAGGGTTCTGAGAAGATCTACAAGGATGTTGCCAGGACTAGAGGGTGTGAGCTATATGGAGAGGTTGAGTAGACTGGGACTCTATCCCTTGGTGCACAGGAGGATGAGGGCTGATTTTATAGAGTAGGAATGTTATAAAATGTTGAGATTTTTAAAATCACGCCTGTAATTTATTCCATCAGATAAAGCATAAAAAGAACTTTAATTTGATACCTAATTCACTTTCATATCTTCAGTAGTAAAAAAGATATGATAATTTTAATACTCAGAAATTAGCATCTTGTTCCCTATTGCTTTTCCATTGACAACACAAAAGCTGTGATCAAGGACAGTCAAAAGCCCATAAATTTCTTAAAAATTAAGAGAACTGAATGAAATTTTCAGTTATTATAGATTGAAACATTCTGAAACAAATATGAAACATCATACTTGGATGACCTGAAATTAAAGAATATAATTAGTTAGTTATCTAATTGTAGCCAACTACAAAATTGACCGTTGTGACGGAAATAGTAATAAACACCCAGACTGCCTTGAAAATTCAAAAATGTGATATTCTCAAGATCAGAACTTTAATATTGTTGTATTATATGCTGTAAGTTCATAACAGATAGGTAAAGAAATTACAATTTCTAGCAAAAGACCAAGTCGTTAAGGAGAAGATCAATTGTTAGCTGGTACATTGACATATCATAATCAGTAGCATCATCATACTACTCAGATTGTAACCAATAAGCAACTCTGTACGCCTTGTTTTTCCTTAACTTTTCAATCTTGGCATTGTAAACTACAAGTTTTTGCTCTTCAAACCATGCACGACATGCCTTTCTGCCCACTACTTTCCCATTAAGAATGTCCTGTAGATCATCACATTTGGAGTAGTCCAAATTCGGATAATCTCTGCGAATGCTGTCTAAATCAGTCTCTTTTACTTGGCATTTGGATGGACAATTTTGCATTTCTTCTTCGGAGCCATCTGTTTAAAATGTAAAGAAAAAAAAACACTGAACAGCATTAACAGAAACAAGTTATTAGTTTTAGAAAAAAAGGTAGAAATTATAAAGTTAAACGCTTAAACACTGAACAGCATTAACAGAAACAAGTTATTAGTTTTAGAAAAAAAGGTGGAAATTATAAAGTTAAACGCTAAAACAAATAGTAAATACCCACCAAAAAATTCATATTCATCAGTTTCCTCAAATCAATTAAATTCATCTAATCAATTAAATTCATCTAAATTCAATTACTAGATCTAAACATCTATCTATTTCTTAAGAAAAGGCTATTTGTTTTTAATAACCTAAATATCCAAATAACAATTAACAAACTGATCCCATTCACACAAGAATTCACAATATAACATGGTTTTTAAATCTCAGTCATGAATTTATATGCCAAATGGAAGGAATTTAATGTTTAATTCTCATAAATTAATCCAGAAACATCCACTCTCAAAATCATTATTTTTTACACAACACATCTGACTATGTACGGTGGATATTTAATATGAAAATATTGACCATGGATAGACAATAACACAAAATATATGATTTAGATGTTCTTATGACATGATTGTGCAAAAAAATAATGAATTTGATTATCTTGAGAGTGGATGTTTCTGGAATGTGATCGATTGGAATGTGGCCGTTGCCATGATTTAAGCCCCTATCGGCAGGCAAGACACAGCCGATTAGTTTATGTGGGCCTAAACAACATTTTTCGCATCATAAGATTAAAATGATGCCACACCAAAAAGCAAGATAATATGTTAAATAAACGACATACCTTTTGTTTTGTCCTGATATTGCGATCCGTGATGTTGAAGGCGTTGAAGGTGTTAGAAGTCACGTTTAACTTTAATCCAGCGATGCAATCGTCCAGCAAATTTAAAAAAAACCCGGAAACGGAAGCCCAAACGATTTTTCTTCATCAGCTAGCAGCCCGAAGAAATTCCTCTCCCCCCCCCCCCCCCCCCCCCCCCAAGCCTCCGGAATCTTATGCACAAGCATTGGCAGATCTGTAGCGCTGCTGATGGTAGAATTTGTAACAAAGCTATATAGAGGTGTATAAAAGCATGAGAGGAATACATCGGGTTGTTGCACAGAATCTCTTGCCCAGAGTAGGGGAATTGAGGATCAGAGGACAGGTTCAAGGTGAAGGGGAAAAGGTTTAATAGGAATCTGAGGTAACTTCTTCACACAAAGGGTGGTGGATGTATTGAACAAGCTGCCAGAGGAGGTAGTTGTGGCTGGAACTGTCCCATCGTTTAAGAAACATTTAGACAGGTACGTGGATAGGACAGGTTCAGAGGGATATGGACCAAGTGCAGGCAGGTGGGACTAGTGTAGCTGGGACATGTTGGCCGGTGTGGGCAAGTTGGGTCGAAAGGCCTGTTTCCACACTGTATCACTCCTTGACTCTATGACTCTATGATAGGGTTGCTGCCTGATGGTGCCGGAGACCCAGATTCAATCTTGACTATGGGTACTGTCTGTATGGAGTTTGTACGTTCTCTCTGTGACCGCGTGGGTTTTCTCTCATGCTCCGGTTTCCTCCCACACTCCAAAGACATAGAGGTTTGTAGGTTAATTGGCTTCTGTAAAAATTGTAAATTGTCTCTAGTGTGTAGGATAGTGCTAGTGTACCCTAGCAATGGACTACACGGATTTGTTGGACTAAAGGGTCTGTTTCCACTCTGTATCTCTCTAAAGTGTAAAGTCATGAACATTGTGAGCTGAACACCCTGTACCGGTGCGGTGCGGCACAATTTTTTATTTTCTATTGCTTTACTAATCCCATGTACAGAATGAAACCTGTTGAGGTTAACATTTACCAGCCCACCAGTGGGGAAACCCTTGCATTCCAGTTTTTTGAAAGATACCTCACAAAACTCTACTTAGCATTGTTTTCTTATTCGATTGAAGCTTGACAATTTAAATAGATAGATAAAAATAAAATACAGCGTGAATCATTGGCAGACTACTTGGTTTCATATGGTTTTATGCCTTCACCTGAAAAACATTCTTAAGTTTGGGTGGCTGTGTGCAATGTTATCGGAGATAAGAAATTATTGTTAAGGTCTCTGGCATTTTGGGATCGTGAGTCTGAGCACTGGGTATTTGCTGCTATTAGCCCTGGACAATTATTGTTTTAAACAGTTCCCAGTTGCCTTGGAATTAATTGAAGGTGCGTATCACTGTTTATGCAACACTCCCTCGCTAAAAGTACAATGCAAGAAAATAATCTGATTGCAGTCTAACTTTTTCATAACCTTTGAAAATATTTCCCTCAGAAGTTAGCAAAGCTGCTTTTGATATTTTCTAATAACTTCCATACCACAAAGTCTCTCGTCCAAAAAGCAAGGAATAACAGTGTGAGCTACAGAGGGAGGTAGCAGCTGAAAGCGAGTGGTGGAGTGCATCCGCCTGCTGTATTTCTGACCACATTTGTAGCTCTCAACATTATTGACACAGCGGCTATGTTTGAACACATTCCTGTAAATTAACTGTTTTCTCTCCTGTGGAGTTATAGAGTAATACAGCGCGGAAACAAGTCCTTTAGCCCAACTCATCCATGCCGACCGAGGTGCCCCATCTAAGATAGCCCCATTTGCCTGCATTTGGCCTATAGCCATCTAAACCTTTCCTATCCATGTGCATGTCTAAGCATATTTTAAATAGCATCTGCCTCGACTACCTCCTCCGTCAGCTCATTCCATATATCCATCATTCTCTGTAAACTGTAAACATTGCCCCTCTCAACTAAAACCTATGTTTTCTGGTTTTTAATTTCCTTACCCTGGGCAAAAATGTATTCCCCTCATGATTTTATATACCTCTGTAAAAATACCTCTCAACCTCATGCGCTCCAAGTTTCACTGATTAAGTCAGAGGATTCACTGTTTTATGCTGTTAAGATTACTTATTCCACATGGAGAATGCCATCAGACTTACTGACAGGTAATAACTAAATAGGTCAAATTCCTTTTTTTACTGAGGCCCTTCAGTATGTATTACTGACATGAAATGTGAGGAAAGTGCACAACTTCTGTTGAGATGGAATCAGAGTTAAAATTTCAGATCGATCGTTACACCTGGTTCTGGGGATTCACTTTCACAATAACTGTTAAGTACTGTCAATTCTATACATTTATTGGGCTGATAATTTTGGAGGTGATAGCAAATGATCAGATTCAATATAACTGGGCAAAAGATGACGACCAGTCCCCTGTGATTCAAACTACATCTTTCTTCTGCCCATTATCTAGATAATTTATAAACAACCCTCTATCTACAGGAAAGAGTAATGAATACCTTTCCATTCCCTAGTTAAGCAGCAAATAGAACAGGTAATGATATCAAAGAACGGACTCACAGAGCAAATAAAAATAAATTATTATCTATGGCAGAAATTAAACAAACCAGGGTCAGAGACAATTTCTTGATTACAGTCTAATAACTGCAAAAAAATTAATACTAAAATTTTGGAAAAAACCAGCAGCCCCCACAATTAAAATGTGGATTACGGAAATGACTGTGACCTTGCATTTGGAAAAATTAAGACTTGTCTTAATTGACAAACCAGAATTATTTGTTAGAATATGGTCTCTATTTATTGAATTTTTGAAAAAAGTGAATTGGTTTAACACAAGATATGGGTTGAAACCTGAGATTGGGATTGGATGAATAGTTATACTCAGCATTTCCTGGATCTATCTCCACAATCTTGTTATTGGTAGTTTCCTTTTGCGTCTTCTTTTTTTTCTATTATTTCTCTCATCTTTTTCTCTCTTTATCTTTATTCTTTAAAATATACTCTTAAAAAAAAACTGAAGCTATGTAAGAAATCTGTAATTAAATTGTCGCTCACTATTATCTGTATACATGCTTCTAATAAATAAAAAATTAAACAAACCCGAAGAAAAATAAAAGAGCTGAACTAACTCAGTGGGTCAGGCAGCATCCCTGGAGAACATGCATAGGTGACATTTTGAGTTGGAACCCTTCTTTAGCTCTCCTTCTTCAGACCTATCTTCTTCCCATCTATATAAAGTAATATACTTTTTTTTTGATCAATGATATTAAAATGCAGAATCAAGATTTGTGATGAGTAAAGACATGCACTTGAGAGTTCCTTCTCTTGGAGGGAAAAACTTTAAAGTTTTCATTAGAAATTTAATGTACCGAGCTCTTAGACTGTCAATAGCATGACTCAAATCCTATGCATTAAAAATGGAATTCTGTCAACAAGCTATCATAGACGCTTATCAAAATTCTGCCTCTATCCGTCAAGCTCTGCACCCTAGGCAGGTGGGACTAGTGTAGATGGGACATGTTGGTCAGTAGTAATGTTGGGCCGAAGGGCCTGTTTTCTCACACTGTATGACTCTATATCTAGGGATCATTTCTTTGCTGTGTGTTCATTGACATACTACGGGAGTCTCAGCGCCAGATGAATTGAGGCAGGGCAGAGACAAGGAAAGTTAAGAGCAATGGTGCAATGTGTCTTTGAAATGAGGAAGATTAGAAGCTCTGCTTATGGTGAAATGGATTATTGATTTTGCAGATGGTTGCTAATGTGACAGTAGTGAAGGAAACTCTAAATGTGCACATGAAGAGTAAATCCAAGTACGTTAAAAATTATAATTTATTCCTAAGAGACTTTGTCCCATCCATTTATGAACTTCTTGGGTCTATTACCTATTAACCAGGGCGGCATAGTGGTACAGTGGTGGAGTTGCACATTACAATGCCAGAGACACAAGTTTGTACATTGTTCTTGTTTCCTCTGCGTGCTTCGGTTTCCTCCCACATTCTGAAGACGTACAGGTTTGTGGGTTCATTGGCTTCTGCAAGTTGTCTCTCGTGTGGAGGATAGAACTAATGCATGGGTGATCGTGGTTGACGCATACTCGGTGGGCTAAAAGGCCTGGTTCCACACTGTATCTCTAAACTGAACTTGCATCATTTAATAAGGTCTTGATGTTTCTTAATGATCCAAAAAAGTATAGTCATAGACGATGCGATGTTTATCTCTTCCGACAAATGACAGTAGTGTCAAGAAGGTTCCTGACCTAAAACATCATCTATCGATGCTTTCCAGGGATGCTGCCTCCTAACCTGCTGAGTTACTCCAGAATTTTGTGTCTTCTAACAAAAGTGTTTCTATTCATATTAATCACAGCGAGATTGATGTGCGCAGGAAGCATGCAGCTGACCAAGATTATCTAACAAATAGAAATATCTATTAAATACACTTACCCAAGTAACTCAGGGCTTCTTTATCCCAGGGCCAGGTGGCAGCACCTGCCAGTTCCTCCCGTACGGAATTGGCAAAATAAACTTTCAGATACATGGAACCATTGATCTGCAGTGTCTCCTTCAGTTCTTTCACACTCATGTAAGTCCTAAAAGAGAAGAGACTTAAAATTTAGTGAACATCAGACAATCCAATAAGCGAGTTCGGTATTCCGTAAAACGCAAGGAATCATGGAATTTCTCAAAGGTCGCAAGCGATAAAAACTCTCAGCAGCCGTACTGCAGCATGGACATAGACCTGCGCCTCATCTGCAGCTAGGATCGATCCTGGGACTGCGTCGCCGCAATCACTGCCAAACCGCCACAGGACATCCCTGTCCGCTCCCGAGTGCCCCCCCCCCCCACCCCCACCCGTCGGGAGATGTCGGGAGTCAGACGGGAGCAGCGCCCCCAGGCCCACAGCCAGCGTGGAGAAGCAGCGCTAAATCCAGCTCAACTCTGCCTGTCTCGCCGGGTTAACCTACAGCCCTCTCTGGACTGATGGGACACCAGCCCTGAGCCGTGGAGTTAGCGCTGCTCTCCATGCTGGCTGTAAGGTTAATCCAATTCTTTAATGGAATGTTCATGGAATTTCCGCACAAGATCTTAGGATACCAAAAAGAATAATACAATCAAGCATAGAGTGCCAAAGACAAAACTATGGTTTTTGGCTCAAAATGATGAAGATTTGCCCAACTAAAAGTGCATTCATGGAATGACGGAGAGCATGATCCACATGGAAACTTACTGGGTAATGAAAGGCTTGGAATAGAATGGATGTGTAAAGGATGTTTCCAGTAATGGGAGAGTCGAGAATCAGAGGGCACAATGGAAATGAGGAGGAATTTCTTCAGAAGGTAGTAAACCTGTGGAATTCATTGCTATAGACGACTGTGGACGCCATGACATTGTGTATTTTTTAAGGTGAAATTAATAGGTTTTTGATTAGCAAGGGTGTCAAAGGTTATGGGGAGATGGCAGGATATTGGGGTTGAGAGGGAAAATTAGATCAGCCATGATTGAATGACAAAGTAGATTGCCTATTTCTGCTCCTACAGTATGTCTTATGGATATAGGTGAACGTCTTTGGGATGTTCCCATATCATACACAACCTTGACGAAAGATCCATGTCCCCAAAAGAACATCAGCAATGTAATTTACACCAATTCTCTTGAGTTTCCATTGATCTCCCACTTAAATTACAGCAGAAGATCAAGAGGGTGTAAGACCAGAGTATTAGTCATGTAATGTGACTACAAAATAAGAAGTAGAAATTCAATATAGCTCGTGAGGCAAAACATTGCTGAAATAATACCAGAGTAAGGGACATCACAAGCTGCTTGAAATATTCGGGGCAGAAGCAAAGGTAAAAACAAGCAGGGTTTGTACAATTCACTGGTAAGAAAGGGACCAATGTAATATTTCCAGTATCTGTGCCTGTATGATACTTTCACTCTGATGTGGAAGTAGTCATTGTGGTTTCATAATTTAGAGAGATTGTGATGTCTTCATAAAATAATCACAGCAAATACACCAAATACTTATGGAATACAGACACTCCCTGAATTACGCAATAAGAGACTTGCGTAAATTCGCACTTACGTAAACAATTCTGTACCCAGTCCTTAGTGCAAGTTTGTAATTTCCACAACACTGAACAATCACAAATTTTCATGGGATATAGGCCGGCAATGGTGGCAGTGCTTACCCAGAAAGCTGCATGCCGCAGAAAGTGTTCTGGACACAGCCCAGAATCGGCTGAATCAATATTCTCAGCGAGTTATCTTGGGCATGGGATGGGGATGGAAATTCCAACTTACATAAAATTTGATTTACGTCATGGTTCGGAATATAACCCTATATAAGTAAGGGAATGCCTGTACTGGACTCTGACAAATCAAGATATCATGATTCTAACAGACTTGGTTATAGTTGCCATGGGGTATTGCATACTGTTTTGGCCTCTTTATCTTCCAAGGAGGTTCCTAAGAAGATTGGGCGTACACTGGCCGAGCTTTAGAAAATAAATAATCTTACTGAAACATACATGAACCTGATTGTGTGGTGATAAAGACATTTCGCACTAATTTGGAGAAGAATATCTTCTCTGAAAAGGGTGTACATCTTTGGTAGCCTCAGTGCCAGGCCGAACCACATCAAGAACACAGAATGTAATAGATCAGGATGGAGGAGGAGATTTGGATTAGGTTGGATAGCTCTTCTTCAATCAGTATGGTCATAATGGACCAATATCCATCTTGTGATAATGGAGCAATAGCCATCTTGTGTGGTGTAAATTTATGTGATTTTAAATATACATCAATACTGCAGCAAATGCCTGAATACATCATTATGTATTAAAACAAGTCAGTGCCAGAATAGATTTCAATGCTGTATTACATTTTATATACTGTTTCTGAATAAATATGTGCTGCATAAGCATTAAAATAGGCCAAAGAAGGCTCCCGACCCAAATCATCACTCATTCTTTTTCGCCAAGGATGTTGCCTGACCATCTGGCTTACTCCAGCATTTTGTGTCTATCTTAAATATTAAATAGTACTAGACAACTTGTGGATCCCTTGGGTCCCCGTTGTGACGCCAGAGATCCCCATTGTGACACAGTCAAGTACAACCCATTCAGTTATTTCAAATTCCATCAACTGCGCAAGCGTGGATACCGGGACCGGCAACCCTCCCCAACTGTGCAGGCGCGGCTGACGGTCCCAGTAAGTGGGAGCACACTGCCAGTCACGGTAGAAAGTTAATTAACATTTATAAAGGGAATCACTTTGTAAAATTTAACAAAACTTGACATTGCACACCGCAGGCGAATGGTGACCAAGGCGCCCTAAATTGTTTTTTGCGCTATCGTGTACCATTTTGGCTGTATTTCGAAAACATACATACATACATACCAGTGGGTCCCTTGTCTTGTCCCCCAACACAATATTCCACCACGTTGGGCGGCGGCAGAGAAAAGTTCTGTTTTTTTTTTGTGAAACGCCAATCAATCCTTCCTACGTGAAAACCCCCACCCCCCATCCCACCCACCACAAGGAAAGTTCTGGAAATGAAACCTCTTCCATATTCCACCACCACCCCAACAATGAAAACCCCCACGTGGGGGGGTTTCGGGGTTGGCGCACACCTCCCTCATTCCACCCCCACAAGGAAAGTTCTGGAAATGAAACCTCTCCCCTATTCCATCCATCCATCCCCCCCCCCCCACCCCACATAATGGAAACCCCCACATGGACGTTTCCCCCATCCCCACCCCCCTCCCCACCCACACAAGAAATATTCTGGAATTTGTTTTTATAAACGAAACCTCGCCGCAAGGACTGGGAAAAAAAGTTAAGTGAGAGCCCTGTTTAGTAGTATATATACTAGACCAAGTGGGACCCGTTGGACCTCGTTCCCCCAATACAATATTCCACCACTCACCCATAGCCCCCAACTGCGCAGGCGCGGCTGACAGGTTCCCGTTGTGAAGCCAGAGGGGTAGAGGGGTAGGGGGAGGGGCGAGGGTTAGGGGCGAGGGTTAGGGGCGAGGGTTAGGGGGAGAGGGAGAGGAAGGATTTTTGGAAACTGGAGCACCCAGAGAAAACCCACACCATCACAGGAGGAGCATACGAACTCCATACAGACAACAACTCTACTACTGTGCCATTGTGCCATTCTCTCATCTTGATAACTACTAACAACTTGTAATAACAAGTCCTTTCTTCTCCCCGCATCCATTGGGAAAAAGATGCAGAATCTTGATAACGTCTCATGAACAGGTTCGACCCATTTGTTATCAGACTTCCATAAGCTTGGGTACTGTCCGATTCACCTCTACTCAGTGGACATTGAACTTTGTCAATGCTGAGAACTATATTCTGCATCTTGTACCTTCCCCTTTTACCTATTGTATTTGAGTTTGACGATTGCATTTATGTATAGTATATCTGATCTGATGGACAGCGAAAAAGAAAGCCTTTCACTGTTCCATCGGTACATATGACATTAGTAAACAGGATATACAAATAGAATAGAAAATAAGAAATTCCTCTCTTGACGCATTCTCTAGTTCCCCATCCATTAACCTGAAGAAGGGCTCTGACCCAAAACGTCACCTGTCCATTCCTTCCACAGACGTTGCCTGACTCAGTGAGTTCTTCCAGCGCTGTGTGTTTATCTCTCCCACGGCCTGACTTTTTCCCTTACAGAAGCTAAAGTTTTGGATATCCTTTATCATGTAATTTTGTGGATTATATACCACCCCCGCTTTTAAAACAGACACATAAATTATTGCTGTATGAACCCACTCCACCATCCAAAGACATTTATCACAAGCCATTCTAATGGTACTGCAGTGTCAGAGTGAATAACACACAGAGACAACTTTGAACATTCTCAATATTACAGACATTGCCATCATAAACAAAGTCTATCCAAAACAAATCTACTCCTCGTGGGGTCTCGATTCAGATTACCGGGGATTTTGAGGGCATGGAATAGATTCCCAGCATTGGCTTATCTAATCAGGGACAGAACACCAGGTTCACATAATTACCACTAAAATGATTGGAAAATGAGTTTTAAAAATGATTAATTTTTTAAAAATGGATTGTCCTGCCAGTTTAAATCATAGTATAATTTAGACAACAATCTTTGAACACTGAAGAATTCTTTGCAAAAAGTTATCAGTCTTTCCAATCAGCTTAGCACTGCTCAAGGATATTAGTGTTTTTTCATTGTGTGCCCAGGAGGGTGATTCAGCTTTACAACACAAACATCTCTTTGCCAAACACGAGAACTTTGATTAAGTGGTGAGCAGTGGCCAAGCCTGCAAACTGCAGTCTGGGTGGTGAAACAGCAGCTGCCAACTATGGCGAAAGCAGTGACCCATGGATGGACACCAAGGACACTCGAAGGTGGTATCTGGATGTCAGCTACTAGACTGCACACTCAGCCCCATGCCAACTAAACCCTGGGTTTGGTTTGGTTTAGAGATACAGCGCGGAAACAGGCCCTTTGGCGCATCGGCTCCATGCAGACCAGCAATCCCTGCACACTAGCACAAACCTACACATTGGGGACAGCTTACAACTTTACCAATCAGCCTATAAACCTGTACCTCTTTGGAGTGCAGGAGAAAACCAGAGCTCCCAGAGAAAAAAAAACATGCAGGTCATGAGAGAACGTGCTCTCCATTCAGACAGCACCCGTGGTCAGGATCGGTCCTGGGGCACTGGTGCTGTAAGGCAGCAACTCTATCGTTGTGCCACCATGCCACCCATTTGCACCACCATGCCACCCCATAATATTAGGTTAATGAGAGACAAGTGCTAATACTGGAGCACTGCACCCTTAGGCTGCAGTCAGCTCTCTTGGAGGATGTCAATGGAGAGAGGAGAAAGATAAAATGGGAATCTGAGGGGCAGTTTTTTTTCCACATAGAGGGAGCTGGTTATATGGAATGAGCTGCTAGACGAGGTCATCCATTTGTGTGAGGTTATCCATTTTGGTGGCAAAAACAGGAAAGCAGAATATTATCTAAATGGTGGCCGATTAGGAAAAGGGGAGATGCAGCGAGACCTGGGTGTCATGGTACACCAGTCATTGAAAGTAGGCATGCAGGTGCAGCAGGCAGTGAAGAAAGCGAATGGTATGTTAGCTTTCATAGCAAAAGGATTTGAGTATAGGAGCAGGGAGGTTCTACTGCAGTTGTACAGGGTCTTGGTGAGACCACACCTGGAGTATTGCGTACAGTTTTGGTCTCCAAATCTGAGGAAGGACATTATTGCCATAGAGGGAGTGCAGAGAAGGTTCACCAGACTGATTCCTGGGATGTCAGGACTGTCTTATGAAGAAAGACTGGATAGACTTGGTATATACTCTCTAGAATTTAGGAGATTGAGAGGGGATCTTATAGAAACTTACAAAATTCTTAAGGGGTTGGACAGGCTAGATGCAGGAAGATTGTTCCCGATGTTGGGGAAGTCCAGGACAAGGGGTCACAGCTTAAGGATAAGGGGGTAATCCTTTAAAACCGAGATGAGAAAATCTTTTTTCACACAGAGAGTGGTGAATCTCTGGAACTCTCTGCCATGGAGGGTAGTTGAGGCCAGTTCATTGGCTATATTTAAGAGGGAGTTAGATGTGGCCCTTGTGGCTAAGGGGATCAGAGGGTATGGAGAGAAGGCAGGTACGGGATACTGAGTTGGATGATCAGCCATGATCATATTGAATGGCGGTGCAGGCTCGAAGGGCCGAATGGCCTACTCCTGCACCTAATTTCTATGTTTCTATGTCATAGAGTCATACAGCGTGGGAAAAGTTCCATCCGCCAAACTAGCCCACACTGACCAACATGCCTGCATTTGGCCCATATCCCTCTAAACATATCGTATCGATGTATGTATAAAAAGTTTTTAAATATTGCGATAGTACCTGCCTCTACTACCCCGTTCCATACAGCCACCACCCTTTGTGTAAAAAAGCTACCCTTCAGGTTCCTATTAAATCTTCCCCCCCTCACCTTAAACCCATCTCCTCTGGTTTTCGAACATCCCATACTCCTTGTTGGACAAGAAGTGGGATAGTTTTCAGCCTTACGACATGTTTGAGTTGGCTACACTCCACTAGGAGAGTCTTTAAACCTTTCTTCTACTGACCTATATCAAAGCTCTCTGAACTTAGCCCGCACACCAATGCCTCTACTTCCTTCGAAGGCTTTGGGAGATATGGGCCAAATGTAGGCAAACGGAACCAGCCCAGAAATGCCTACTTGGTCGGCATAGACAAGGTGGGCCGTAGCAGTATAGCTCTATGACTGCGGGAAAACCAGGACAAACTGTGCCAAGCAGGTGCAGCACAATGGGGCAGCACATTGACGCAGCTGTAGAGTTGCTGCCTTAAAGTGCCAGAGACTCAGGTTTCATCATGTGGGTGTTGTCTGTACAGAGTTTGTACATTCTTCCTGTGATTCCACAGCTTTTCGCTGGATACTCTGGTTTCCTCCCACACTCCAAAGACGTGCAGATTCTCTTCTACTTTCAGACTGCAGAAGAGTCCCGACAGACAACGTCACCCATCTTTTTTCTCCAGTGATTCTGACTGACGCACTGAGTTACTTCAGCACCTTGGTTCTATCTTCTGTAATCTGTGACAGTTTGATTGTAATCATGTATAATCTTTTTGCTGACTACAGAGCACGCAACAAAAACTTTTCACTGTACCTTGACAATAATAAACTATACTCATAAACTAAAGTAACATAGATAGTCTGCTTCATATTTTATTGGGCTCCCATTCTACTGAAAGTCCCAGAGAACTTTCAGATGTCCCCAACCATTCAATACTTTGAACAACAGAGCCAAGCTCAGAGCTCAACCAATTAGCCTACACTGATACCACTAACAGAACGGCACAGTGGAGCAGCCGTCAAGATGCTGCCTTACAGTGCTTTCAGCGCCAGAGACCCAGGTTCGATCCCGACTATGGGTGCTGTCTGTACAGAGTTTGTATGTTCTCCTCATGATCGCATGGGTTTTCTCAGGGTGCTCCAGGTTCTGCCCACACTCCAAAGACATACAGGTTTGTAGGTTAATTGGCAAAGATAAATGTAAATTGTCCCTCGTGTGTGCATAGGATAGTGTAGACATGTGGGGATCGCTGGGCGGCGTGGACTCCGTGGGCTGTAGAGCCTGTTTCCGCGCTGTATCTCTAATCTAAATTAAACCAATTAGGCACATGCACAGGGGAGTAGCAGGAGCTGAGAAGATCTTCACCCTTTTTTTCTCTAGTTTTGTGAGAGGTGTATGTTGACCCTTTGAAAAGTATTTCAAAAGGCCAATTCAAATTGTCAGGAAATCACAATGAACTATAAGCGACAGTTAGCATGGCAAATGTGAGGTGTTGCACTTTGGTATGTCAAACCAAGCAAGAGAAAAAAAAGTCCACAAGTCAGTGCACAAGCCAAGTTCAAAATAAGTGATAAATATTATTAAAAATGTATTTGATTTGTCATAAGTACCACAGAACAGGATAATGAGGTGTTTTTCGGAAATGCTGGTTCAATTCTGAGCCACAGAAACGTGGAAGATCCTGTGGCTGAGATTGCAACATATTGACGAAAGGGCTCTGACAAATGCTTTCAGTGCTCCGTGCCCACAAAGGGGGAGCTCAGCCAAGGATCACACTCCCGATTCCCAAGCTGTGCTTGCTGCAGGATGGGGCTGTTACCTGGACAAGGGGAAATATCAGAGTGGGGCAAAAACAAGTGCTGAACAACCCACCAACAGGCTGAAGGGCATAAAGAGTCATACAGCGTGAAAACAGACCCTTCAGCCCAACCTGCCCATGCCAACTAATGTGTCCCATGTACACTGGTCACACCTGCCTGCATTTGAGTTTAGTTTAAATTTAGTTCATTATCACGTGTACCAAGGAACAATGACAAGCTTTTGTTGGATGCTAACCAGTCCACGGAAAGACAAAACATGATTACAACTGAGCCGATCGATACAGGGAATAACGTGAATAATGTTCAGTGTGCAAGATAAAGTCTAGTAAAGTCCAATCAAAGATCCAAGAGTCTCCAATGAGGTAGATTGTAGCTCAGGACTACTCATAACCCTCACCTTAATCCTATCTCCTCAGGTTCTTTATTCCCCCACTCTGGGTACAAGACTGTGCATTTACCCTATCTATTCCCCTCATGATCTTGTACACCTCTATAGGATCACCCCACCCCTGCCTGCGCTCCAAGGAATAAAACCCTAGCCTGCTCAACCACTCTCCATAGTTCAGGCCCTTGAGTCCAAGCAACATCTCTATAAATCTTTTCTGTACCCTTTCCAGCTTAACAACATCTTTCCTAGCACAGGGTGGCCAAAACTGAAAACATGACTCCAAACATGCCCTCACCAATGTCTTTTAAGCTGTAACATGACCTTCCAACTTCTATACTCAATGCTCTGACTGATGAAGAACAAGGTGCGGAAAGCCTTCCAGACCACCCTATCTGCTTGTGACGCCACATGTGGGCACTCATGCAGATTCCAGGTAATGCTAGCGGAAATTCCACTACACAAAAAGTGATAATTCCACTACACAAAAAGTGAGAGGCACTGGCTCAAAAGAATATATTGCTGGAAGGAAATATGGCAAAAGACCGCAGAGAATTTAATTATTGATGCTGTCAACCACCTAAAAGTAAAATAAAACCTTGTGTGCATTGAATGGTGAAAGTAGGCTACAAAGTATTGAACTGCCACAGACTTCCTCGTGTTGATCTAAGGATATCAATTAGACAAACTTACAATGGTTGAGCGGAAAATACCAATCAGTCATGGAGAGACCCACAGTTAAGGACAAAAGTCTCACAGCCTGGCACCTTCTGAAGAAAAATGGATGCAAACAGAGAAAGCTATAGCAGACAATAGTGATGAGAGAATGGATGCACAAGTGACTACAGATGCTCCATCTGCAGCAAAAGAAAAAGGGGAGCAGCTGGAGGAACTCAGCAAGAGGGAAAGTGTTAATTTGGATGAAGTGTATCGACCTGAAACATCAACTTTCCCATTTACATTCACAGATGCTGCCTGACTTAGAGTTCTTCCAGCTGCTCTCCTTTGCTGTTGGTGACAAGAGAATGTTGAAATCAGCCTCTGATGACCCTTGGATTGCAGGAAGAGTTGGCAGAAGCACAAAAGATATCAGAGGGCTTTAAAATGTAGAAGTTAACAGGCCATTGAAACTGCAGTTGCACTTAAGCTGAGCAATGAGATATTAGCCCCAGTGTCCTTAGTCTGTCTCGCAACGAGGAAATGGATAAGATTTGTGCATTGGCATTCTTTTGGAGTTAAATTGCCGGCATATCAGAGTACAATTCCTGTCCCTTTTTAAACTTAATTCACACAGCCAGAAACCTGTGACTAGCCGACAGAATTAGCAACAAAAATATGCGCCGTCAAATGAAATATTTCGTCACCTGTGCAAACACCAAGCTTCTCCTGCCTCTTTCCAATCCGCAGCATAGTTAATTGCTTCTGTATTTGGAATGCTGTCAAGTGAGAGTAGCACAGGGACATTTAAATCCCCAGTTTATTGCTCATATGTTTTGGTTGTAGCACAGTTGTACTTGGCAAAAGATGAATTGATTTAGAATTTTTTTTTTAAACTATTTATGTCTGTTTGCATGACTTCATCCTCCAAAGTAAATCACTTACCACTGAGAGCAGGCTCCATTCGGGGTTGAATGCAACAGGTTAGTGTGCGCATCTATATATTGGAAAAAGCTGCGTGTGCATTTTAAGACGAGAACATACCTCTTCCCTCTAAGCAGCTATCTAAACTAATAAACTGATTTACTATTCTCCACACATTTCAGATCAACTCCAATCACATATTTCAGATGATCAGTTCAGATGTCCTACTCAGGAGGATTTAAATAACCTATTGATGCAAAGTCCACCTTTATCAGGTCAATACAAAGACCAATAGACCCTTTAGTATTAATCTCCCTGCTGACTTGCTTAAGGAGGAGGAAGCTAAAACTGGACACAAAGTGCTGGAGTAAATCAGCAGGTCAGGCAGCATCTCTGGAGAATATGAATAGGTGACTTACTTTACTTTAGAGATACAGTGCAGAAACAAGCCCTTCGGCCCACCGAGTCCAGCAAACGCCACGTACACTAAATCTATGAGACATACCACGGACCACTGGTACGTCTTTGGATTGTAGGAGGAAACTGTAGAACGTACAAACTCCATCAGGCACGTGCCTGGGAGGGTAGGCAAGGTAGGCACTGCCTACCCCGACTAAAATTATTAAATATAATTATAATTAAATATAAAATATTAAATATAAATAGTAAAGGCACGGGAGAATTATGCCTACCTAAGAGATCGATCTCTTAGGTAGGCATAATTCTCCGTGCCTTTCATGCGCAGTACATGTAATACGGGAAAATGTGTGCAGCGGCGCTGCTTCAAGCCGTCAATTTCAAGCAGAGCTGAAGGCAGCTGAAATTCTGCCTTTGCAGCGTGGACTGTGTACTGCGCATGCATGTGGGAAGCGGCTGTCAAAGGACAGCGCCGCTGGGGGGGGGAAGAGTTCCTTTCAGTGTGTGTGGAGTCTGGCCAGCGGTAAAGTTGCGGGAGGGCAGCAGCGTTCAGAAAGACGGGGTCGGGGATCATGCCAGCAAACGGCTCAAGAGCGGGTCAGCGGGCGATGGATAACAGGACAGCGAGCGGTAGAGCTTACTCCATGTGTCAGTGCGAGTAACCGCAATTGGTCCCTTGTTCGCGCTGACACAGGAGTAAACTCCACTGCCCGCTGTCCTGTTATCCATCGCCCACTGACCTGCTCCGCTCTATGATCTTTGCTCTTGAGCTGGTCCCCTCACTGTTCAGATGGAGAGCACTGCCTGAACTCCATGCATAGAGCCAAGGCACGTGGGCACCAAGTGTCACTACCTGCTGAGGTTCTACCTGTCCCCGGTGTTGCAAAGGATGGGCCTGGTGCAGATGCCACACAATGTGCGAGTCGGCTGGACATTGCCGCACCATCTGTCATTCGTAAAAAGGTTCTTCCGGACCAACACTTTTGACCACGTCCATCGGGCAGTGGTCAGCATGGAACGTCCTGCAGGCACTGCAGGGAGATGACTCCATGGGTCCTGTGGCATGATTCCCAGAGCAGACTGCCCAGCTTGTCTGGCGAAATGCCTCAACGCCAGAACTCACCAACAAGCACCAAGACCTGGCTTGACTGGTGGCGAGGGGTAGCCTCCGAGTCAGATCCTTCTGCATCATTGGATCCTCATTACCAGCCTACGCTGCCCTCAGGACAGCTGCTATGGAGTAGCGATGTTACAAAACCTACCTTCAGCGGCTCTGCAGTTCTGCCACTGGCGATGCGTGCGACTTTGGCGTCTTTGAGGGAGGGGGGGCGGGATTAAAATGCAGGTTTGTATCGCTTGTCAGAGAAGGATTTCCTCGGGGTGCTAGTCGATTAAGAAAAATCGATCGGGCTTCCATTCCCGGTTTTTCTTATTTACAAAAATCGCTGGACAATTTAATAGTTGGATTAAAGTAAAAAGCGACTTCGAACGCCCTCAACGCCTACAACGTGACGGATCGTAATATCAGGCCAAAACAAAAGATAAGTCGTATATTTCACATATAATCTTGACTCTTGGGGTGGCTTTACTCTAATTTTACGACAGGAAAATGCTATTTGGGCCCCATACAAACCGGCAGTGTCTTTGCCTGCCGATATGGGGTTTAAATTCACGGCAATGGCAACGTTCCAATCGATCACATTCCAGAAACATCCACTCGCAAGATGATTTAAATCCTCATTTTTTTTGGACAATCATGTCATAAGAGCATCTAAATCATCTATATTTTGTGTTATTGTCTTTCCATAGTCAACATTTTTATACTAAATATCCACAACAGTTTTAGCCACATGTATTGTGCAAAAAATAATAATTTTGATTATATTGAGAGTGGATGTTTCTAGATTAATTTATGGGAATTAAACATTAAATTCCTTCCATCTGGCATATAAATTCATGACAGTGAGATTTTTAAATCATGTCATATTGTGAATTCTTGTGTGAATGGAATTAGTTTGTTATTTGGATACTTACGCTATTAAAAAAAATTATCCTTTTCTTAAGAAATGGGTAGATGTTTAGATCTAGTAATTGAATTTAGATGAATTTGATTGATTAGATGCATTTAATTGATTTGATGAAACTGATGAATATGAATTTTTTGGTGGGTATTTACTATTTGTTTTAACATTTAACTTTATCATTTCTACCTTGTTTCTAAAACTGCAAATAATAACTTGTTTCTGTTAATGCTGTTCAGTGTTTTTTTTCCCTTTACATTTTAAACAGATGTCTCTGAAGAAGAAATGCAAAATTGTCAACCCAAATGCCCAGTAAAAGAGACTGATTTAGACAACATTTGCAAAGATTATCCGAATTTGGACCACTCCAAATGTGAGGATCTACACTTCTACAGGACATTCTTAATGGGAAAGTAGTGGGCAGAAAGGCATGTTATGCATAGTTTGAAGAGCAAAAACTTGTAGTTTACATTGCCAAAATGGAAAAGTTGAGGTAAAACAAGGTGTACAGAGTTGCTTATTGGTTACAATCTGAGGAGTATGATGATGCTACTGATTATGATATGCCAATGTACCAGCTAGCAACTGATCTTCTCCATTAAGACTTGGTCTATTGCTAGAAATTGTAATTTATTTTCCTATCCGTTACAGACTTACAGCATATAATACAAATAATATTAAAGTTCTGATCTTTAGAATATCACATTTTTGAATTTTCAAGGCAGTCTGGGTGTTTATTACTATTTCCGTCACCACGGTGAATTTTGTAATTAGCTACTATTAGGTAAGTACCTAATTATATGCTTTAATTTCAGGTCATCCAAGTAAGATGTTTTATATTTGTTTCAGAATGCTTCAAACTATAATAACTGAAAATTGCATTCAGTTCTCTTAATTTTTAAGAACGTTATGGTCATTTGACTGTCCTCGATCACAGCTTTTGTGTTAAGTCAATAGAAAAGCAATAGGGAACAAGATGCTAATTTCCGAGTATGAAAATGGCCATAACTTTGAGTACTTTTTTAGTACTGAAGATATGAAAGTGAATTAGATGTCAAATTAAACTTCTTTTTATGCTTTATACGATGGGATAAATTGCAGACTTGATTTTTTAAATCTCAAAATTTTGTAACATTGCTATATGGAGAGAAGACG
Organism: Amblyraja radiata; assembly: GCF_010909765.2. Lineage (NCBI taxonomy): Eukaryota > Metazoa > Chordata > Chondrichthyes > Rajiformes > Rajidae > Amblyraja > Amblyraja radiata. The sequence goes on along the minus strand of NC_045965.1, from coordinate 26,869,828 downwards.
TTTGCCCACCTCTTTGCAGTGTGGATTTGCAAAGACAGTCTGGAGACATTTGCCAGGGTCCCTGTAACGATTTGAACAACTCTGTCACAGAGGACTCTGTGATTTACGGATTGTTCCCAGGGACACATTCAGAGACTGACATCGAGTGCTGCTGGAAGGTCATCAACTCGGTAAAAGACGCTCTTTGGTCTGCCCGAGCTTTGTTGACCTCCCAGTGGAACGAGATGTCCATCGGGGAATGTTGCCGACTAGCTCGCTGCAGACTGCAGGAGCACGTGCTGAGGGACGCACTGACATTTGGTCCAGCCAACGCCAAGGCTCGGTGGGGGTGGACCGCTGCTGGACATGAGGGGCAGAATGGGGTGGAGACGCCCCTCAAAAATAAGGGAAGGGATTCCACGGCAGTAGGCCACATGAGTGGCGAGGGTGGGTAATAAATGTGTGTAATTTGTGTAAACAGTATTGAATGTATGTATAGCCTCCGAGAATGTTAGATGGAGTCTTGTAAGGATCATGTTTTGGATATATTTATTTCTCAAATAATGTATATTTTGAAGTGTTTAAAAAAAAATAGACAGAATCGAACCCGGGTCTCTGGCACTGTAAGGCTGCAGCTCTTCTGTTGCCACTGTGCTGCCCCTGTGATGTTTGGGTCAGGACCCTTCTTCAGACTCAACCGTTCAGACCCAAGACATCACAGGGGCAGCACAGTGGCAACAGTAGAGCTGCTGCCTTACAGTGCTGGAGATGCTGCCTGACCTGGTGCGTTATTCCAGCACTTTGTGTCCTTTTTTTGTAAACCAGCATCTGCAGTTCTTTGTTTCTTCAAGCTAAAATTGGCACTGGTCCTGATGAAATTCCAGGCTTTCCACACATATTCCAGTGGAAGGATGATACTTCAATGTAGTGATGAGATTTTTGAGTGTGCATGTTGGCATAACTAAGTGCATACTGAGCACAATTCTCCATGTGTGCTGTCATGCATATGAATAAACATCCTCAAGGTTAGAGAAATGCCTGTCATTCACTACCTCATGGACTATGTGCTGTCACTCATCAGGTACTGTACATCAGTCAAGATTTCCAGTCATTTTAATTTGGCAAAAGAGAGAGAAAGAGAAGTTAAATAACTTTGACATGTCGAGATGAAAACAGCTAAGCTGAATAGGTAGCACATCCCAGACTCAGGAATGTGTGCTGCCCTACAGATTGGATGCTGATTGCCTCCAAAGTTCATCCCAAGTAGCTTGAAAGAAACATGGCATTCCATTTTAAGGATGATTTGTTTCCCATTAATGGTTAACCTGTAATAATCAATTCCCCTCTGAACAATCTATATTACAAGCACTCTTCGCAAAATTATCTGACCTGGTGTTAATGGACATAGTTGCAGCACATCTGCACTAATGCTTTATTCCACTACAATGGAGCTTGATAAATGTATAGAAATCTTTAGGACGTTGTCAATTTTCTAATACTTTGTGTTTTGTTACCGTAAGCCGGTTATCAGTCAAGCTTTTGAGCAGCTGCTCTGAATTCTCTATTAACAGTCACGCAGTGATTTTATAATATTTCCTTTTGGGACAGTGCATTGTCCTCAACATTTGTCAATTTATTAGTACCCAGTGACAGAGTTGCTATGCCAAATATAGAAAAAGATATAGAAAATCTACAATTTATTCGGCTATCCAAGACAACAGTCAATTGGATGTAAATTGCAATTAGATATGTGGATAATTGGGCCAGATGGTGTCAAATGCTCCAGGTTCAGGGATAGCTTCTCCCGAACAATCATCGGGTTATTGAACATTACAAACACCAACAGAACTTCAAACTACGAACTGTCTTGGTTACACGAGGGACTTTAGGCTTTTGTTTTGTTTTGCACTGCGTTATTTTTTTTATTTGTAGAACTTTTTTTCCTGTTTGTTTATTGCAGTATTTATTGAGCACTGTGTTTGGAAATCCCACTGTGCTGCTGCAAGTAAGAATTTCATTGTTCTGTTTCGGTACATATACAATTAAACACTCTTGACTCGAGTCTTGAAACTGAGCCATACCAATGAGGAAACTCCCCAGTCACGATGACTCAGCCAAGGAAACAATTGGGAGGCTCAGAGCTGGTGAAAAGAAGACAAGGTTTCTGCTTCTAATCACTGACCAGCGACGAATGCAAGGCACCTCGAGCAATGAAGAGAACAACCCAGCTGAGCTTGGCTCGGAATGCCAAGAGTAATCCTCCGACTGACGCATTCACTTCAGCCTGGTGTGTGGAGAACAGCCACTCATGAGGTACTGACGGAAACAATCCCTGGCAAAAACTCTTTCCCACAGTTGACAGCAACAACTTACGTTTATAAATCACCCAGATTGGACTCAAATGACCCAAAATCCTTCACACAAGTTATGGCAGGCTCAATTTGATGCACTGTATGGATAGAGAAGGCGATTCATAACTCAAAACAGGAAAATAACAACGTAAAAGTTGGAGAGAGAGGCAACGTGTTTAGAGACAAGTGAGGATCTGATCCAGGGAGATTTGGGGTGCACATTTAATGAAAAATTTAGGGGGAGCAATCAGGGGCGTACAGAGTGTGAGGGAATCCAGGAATGGCTGGGGGAGTTGGGGAAGGGGGGGGGGGGTGAGGGGGAGTTATTCTGGTGGGTGCTGAGAAGTGGAAAGTTCCAATGAATGTTAGGGGAGGGGTTCTCTGGGGACTGTTGGATGGGGCACATCATAGGGAATGTTAGGGGTGTTGCGGGCAGTGCAGGGGATGGGGAGGGGAGGGAGAATTCCGAGAAGTGTTGGGTGCGAGAGAGAGGGCCATTTTGGGGAGTGTTACCGAGGGCATTCCAGGGAGATTTTGGGGTGGCACTCCAGGGAGTGTTTTGGGGAGCGAGAGAGAGTGAGAACATTCTGGAGAGTGGGAGTGTTGCGGGTGGTGATGTTACTGGAAGTTTTGACGGAGGGGGGTGTTACAGATATTAGCGGAGGAGGGACACATTCCATGGAGTGTTGGGGGCGGTGGGAGTGTCAGGGGAAAGGGGCGGGCGTGTCAAGGGAGGAGGTGTTACGGGGGGTATCGAGGGGGGAGAGCTGAATTACATAATCCTGCTCCTAGGTTTTATGGGCTTAAGCAGTCCAAGGAAGATTTGTGGGGTGGGAGATTGCAACCTTCACGTGGTCCGCCCTGTTTCGACGAATGCAATCAAACCGGCGGGCACAATCAAATAAGATCAAATAGAACAAGTTGTCCTACAACTTTAGATTGTGCATGCCATACGCAAGAAGAAGAGATTTGTCAAATACCTATAAATATAAAATACAGGAATGGGCACCATAAACTGAGATACCACTGGCATTACAAATACCCACATGTTGGTCACACACTACAATAGTTGTACCACAACCCAACCAAGTTCCTCTCACTACCGTATTGGAACTAAACTGAGTCTCATAGGGTTGTACTCCACAGAAAAACTGCAGCTTGGTACCTGTCCATTCAGCCAAACCATGAACAGTGGTTGTCGTCCTAATTCAATATGTTCACAAAGTCTAAATGTCTGAACTTTCCTTTCACTTAATCAAGGATGAGTCTCACTCCCGGTCACTCTCTCTTCTCCCCGCACTCATCAGGCAAGAAGTACAGAAATGTGAAAACGCACACCACCAGATTCAGGGACAATTTCTTCCCAGCTGTTATCAAGCAACTGAACCATTCTATCAACAACGAGAGTGCAGCCCTGCGCTTCTAGCCACCTTATTGGGGACACGTAGACCATCTTTAAACGGGCTTTACTGGACTTTATCTTACACTAGATGTTATTCCCTAATTCAAATATTTGTACACTGTGGATGGCTCGATTGTAATTGTATTGTCTATCCACAGACTAGATAGTAAGCAACAAAATTATTTAAGTGTACCTCGGTACACGTGACAATAAACAAAACTTTTCCCTCTATGACTGATGCCTCACTTCCTGTATGCTTTTCTGACTTACTGTTTTTGTTAGAATTTGAACATCTAGAAAATAAAGAAAACCCTAGACCCTGCTCATCTGTTTCTCCAATTAATGAATTCTAGTCAATATTTTCTCAAATTAATGTCAAAATAAAAATTGTGCCCAATCATTATCACAGTGTTTTTCCTACAAACTTTGTTATCTACCAATTTGCAGCCGTCCATATCCCACGATACTGCCTACTCCACTTAATTTACCATTATTCACGTTGAGGATGACCCAAGGCTATTTTCACGCTCTCAAAGAAAATTTCTCTATTGTTTTTCCTTTCAAGGGAAACAAAGAATGGAACAGATTTCCTGGTAGACTGGTGAATAAATGCCTACACAGCTTTGTATATGATAAAAAAAGACGTAAATGTCAAAGTAACTCAGCAGGTTAAGCAGCATCCATGGAGAACACAGATTGGTGACCTTTCTGGTCGGGACCCTTCTTCAGACTTGTTTGCACCATGTTTAAAACATAACATGTTCACGATCATGGTGAGCCATGCTGGGTGTCAGAAGCTCCCGGCATGCCGTGGCCATGCATCCACAGCCGGCCTGGCCCATCCGCCACGTAACAGGGAACCCACCAGGAGTCATCTGAGGATCGTCTCCTGCACGACACTGAAGATCAGGAACCAATGCGAAGGACTGCGACGGCAGTGGGCGCTGGACAGAGGTCCGTTTAAGATTGCAGTGGACAGAGGTGAGGATAGGTGCCTCCAGGCCAACAAGCCAAGATTAGACTGCACTCTTGAACTTTGAAATATGGTGACTCTTTGTATACTGTCTTGGTAAAGTCTACTATTACATTACAATTGTTGCACTTTTGTACATCTATGATTATGCATATCTATAGTATGATTTTACTGGATTGTATGAAAGACAAAGAATTTCACTGTGCCTAGATTCATAGGTACGTGAAAATAAAATATCATCATCAATTCACGTTCTCTCCCTTCATTATTACAATGCTGAGGAGTTAAAGACCAAGTGGTTTTAATTCATAACTGAGCGCCAAGATCAGGCATTTATGATATTGGCATTAATGTCAGCAGCCAGCAAATAATTTCCCTATTCTTACTTAGACAGATAAAAAGATGGTCATATCAAACAACAGCTTCAGTTTTCCACGTGCTCAGACTGACATCACGCTTTGTTTTGACTGGCTATTCATTATATAAGCACAGTGAATGAAAGCCTGAGCACCATGGTCAGCTCTCGTGACTCAATCACAGACAGTAAATAAGGGCAGCTGGCTCTCTGCCTTCAAAATCCTTCCGAATGCCAAGATTTCATCAAATTATTTTCCAGCCACAGTTATGCAAGCAATAAGAATTACACCTCGTGGACCTCTGAGAGATATTAAAACAAAGCCCTACCTATTCCCAGCCTAATTGGGTTTTTTTTGTCTATTTTGTTATACAGCAGAAAACCATTTGCTCTACCAACATTTCAAAGCTATTTAAATTACCCAATGCTCCTCAAAAGTTAATATGTCATAGAGCATGGAAACAGCACTTTAGCCACCTCATCCATATCAACCAACGTGCAAGCATCATTTTACTTCCTGCATCCCCATCAAGCCCAATTAACAGTCATAGAGTCAGAACACGGAAACAGGCCCTTTGGCCCAACTTGCCAATGCCGACCAAGATGCCCCATCTACTCTAGTCCCACCTGCCTGTGTTTCACCCATATCCCTCTAAACCTTTCCTAGCCATTAACCAGTCTAAATGTCTTAAATATTGTGATTGTACCTGTGTCAACTACTCCTCTGGCTGCTTTTTCCATGTACTCACCACACTCCGAGTAATCTCTGTAAACAATCTACAGATCGACTCCGCTGAATGACAGCCCAGAATGTAGGCGTGTTTTTAAGCCATTCTTAACTCTATCCATTATGGATTCATGAAATTCCACCCATTTTGTCCACCACATCTTCCTTCAAACTATTAAAACAACGTATTATCTTCAAGCATTATCTTCACTGCTCTCTCATTATCAATCATTGTTTTTTTCTTTAATTTTACGGTATTTAATTAACTTCCCAACCAGCATGAGTTTGGGATATGGGAGGAAATCAGAGGGGAATTCCGCAGCGGGTTCTTTAATATAATTAACATAATTCTAAGTCTCCAAGGTAACAGCAAAAACAATGCAAATAGTTACATGTTATCTCTTTATAGTTTGACAAGATATGGAGCTGATGAACAAGATAAAATGACAATGTATTTCCCTCATTTGTTCATTGCTGTTGTTGGGCGGGTGATTTTCCCAATCAGAACATTTGCTTTTTTAATAAGGGGCAGCAAAGTGGCTCAGTGGTAGAGTTGCTGCCTTACTGCACCAGAGACCCAGGTTCGTTCCTGACTACGGGTGCTGTCTGTACTGAGTTTGTACATTCTCCCTGACTACATGGGTTTTCCCCGGTTATCCGATTGCCTCCCACATTCCAAAGAAGTGCAGTTAATTGGCTTTTGTAAAATTGTCCCTAGTGTGTAGGATAGAACAAGTGTATGGGGGATCGCTGATTGTCGCAGACATGGTGGGCCGAATGACCTGTTTCCGGGATAATGCCACCAGCACCTTCAGGTAGGCTGCAGGAGGCGTCCCTGGGACACAAAGATGACCGGGCGGGGAGAGGGGAAGGGCGTGGGTTCATCAGAACTGCTCCAGTACATCGAGCGCGCAGGGCGATCGGTCTTTGAACTTTGAATAATGGCGCCAAAAATGGCAGTGTCCACATGTGTTTTACTTCGGAGTCACGTGAGTGACTACGTGATGAAGCCCACCAGGACGCATGCGTGTCCCTTTTGAACACACATGCGTGTCATATCGCTTTCACGCTTGCGAAATGACAGGCGGGGTGGAACGTTCCCCCGCAGCGGTAAGTTTGAAACCGCGACCTGCAGGTAAGTGATTTACTCTGCGGTAGTTTTTGTCCCCGCGCTGTTTTTACACAGGGGGGGGAAGCTGGACAAAATAGTGTCCACAAGTGCTGCAAGTAAAGCTGGCAGGGGAGGACCGCAAAGTTGCGGGAGCCAGCAGCAGCTGAAGGCACAAGCCCCGTAAGGGATCAGCTGTGCCGACTTTTTGTCCCGCGCCGGCCAGAACACCACGACCGGGCGGGAGACTATTCAGAATGGGGCCGTCGACTTTTGACAAGTCGAAAACGGAGGAGGCGGGGTGGAACGACGTTCCCCCGCAGCGACAATTTAAACCAGGACCTGCAGGTAAGAGCTGCGGTCTTTTTGTGTTTTCCCATGCTGATTACAGGTGGAGAAACCAACGGGCTGCGACAAAGCTGGTGAGGTAGGACCGCGGAGCAGCGGGCAGCCAGCAGCAGCCAGCGGCACTCGGATCACCGATAGTGGGATCAGCTGTGCCCGATGTCGCCTCCGCACCGGCCAGATCCACGCGGCCGGGCGGTAAGGCTAGACACAAAACAAACAAGGTCGTGGACTCAGAGGAGTCCGACTTTGAACAACCGCGGGCGGCCAGCGACCGAGAGCACTGGAGCCGGATGGAGCGGTGTGTGGATCATTTGCTCCAACGTGACAGACTCCGGGAGATGGATTCAGGTCACTGTGGGCCCTATGATAAACCCACAGCAGTACCTCTTGAAGGGCTGCACAGTGCTTCTACCTCATCAGAGGGGAGCACTGCAGGTCAGTTCTGGGCTGACCTGGAAGAGAGGTCCGCAGAAGGAAAGACAAGTGTGCAAGGGGTCAAGGAGCTCGATGAGGAAGTAAAAACCCTGGGACTAATAAAAGGGACTCCAACAAAAACCCACTACAGCCAAAGACAGCACCCCTACGCACCCACCAGCAGAACTGGTGAAAGCTCGAAGGCCGGTACTCAAAACATGAGTCTTTTTAGGCCATGGCCCAGGCCGGCCTTCTTGGAAGATGCGGGGACCTCCAACGCCAACCAAACCGAAAATCCTGACACTAGCGCAACAACAGCAGTGAAGAACCTACAAAAAAGAAGTAAACCTGCCACTGGTAACTATGGAGGTAGGTGGGTCTGGTTCCCTACAAAATACAGGGATCATGGAGGTTGGGGGGAGATTACACTCTTTCTGAATGCATGGAGCATGTTAACAACCGATACTTACATCTTAAGCAGTATCCAGGCATATACAATAGAATTTATACACAAGTACAGCCCTCCAGTTCAACATATACCGAACCGAATGTTCGTGCTTTCTGATAAAGAAAAATCAAAAGCGCAAGCTGAACTGGAGCGGCTTTACGTAAAAGGTGTAATTGAGAAAACTCAACACGAACCATTAGAATTCGTGTCCAATATATTTACCAAAAACAAAAAAGATGGTGGTTGTCGCATCATCATAGATCTGACAAAATTGAATACATTTGTACAATATATTCACTTCAAAATGGAAACCTTTGTTACTGCTAAACAATTAATTTCCAAAGGTTACTTCATGGCCAGCATCGATTTAAAAGATGCTTACTATTCAGTGCCTATACGAGGTGACCACAGATGTTACTTAAAATTCAACTGGATGGGCAACTATGGCAGTATAAAGCACTGCCAAATGGGTTATCATCAGCCCCCAGGCTGTTCACAAAAATTTTGAAACCAGCCCTAGCGTTTCTACGTAAACGTAAACACATGGTCATGGCATATTTAGATGACATACTCATTGTGGGCAAAACTTTGGAATTGGCCAAACAAACTGTAACAGCCACAACACATTTATTTGAAAAACTGGGATTTATTATCCATCCAGTTTTAAATCTAAACTAACGCCTTCCACTACTATGGGCTATTTGGGGGTTTCACCATTGACTCAGTTCACATGTCGGTGACTCTGCCTAAGGGAAAGGCTAGAGATTTAATAGAGGCTTGCATAACCTCGTTGACATCAGCAAACCATCCATCAGATTGGTAGCAAAAGTAATTGGCAAATGGTGGCTGCCTTTCCAGCCACACAATTTAGACCTCTACATTACCAAAACTTACAGAGAGCAAAAATACAAGCACTCTAAATTAATGCAGGTCACTTTGACAGACCTATGAAACTACCAATCAAGCTAAAATGCAATAAAATGGTGGATAGATAACATCTGGCTTTGTTCCAATCCAATCATTGTCAGTAACCCATCCATGGTACTACAAACTGATGCCAGTGCACTTGGGTGGGGAGCCACCAATACCATCACCAGCTGTGGAGGTAGATGGACTGCTCAGGAGGCATCATTATTACTCACACTGGGCATAAACTACCTGGAAATGTTGGGTGCATTCCATGGCCTAAAGTCATATTGTACTGGGTCATAAAACCAGCATGTTAGACTACAGATAGACAATACCACCGTGGTAGCATACATTAACCACATGGGTGGAAATAAATCGACATCATGTGACAATCTGGCTAATACAATTTGGCAATGGTGTATCCAGAGAGATATTTGGATATCAGCCACTTACCTACCAGGAAGACTAAATTTAGTGGCAGACACCAGGTCACGCAAATTTAATGAAAACACCGAATGGATGTTGAATAAAAAAGTATTTGCTGATATTACAGCAAAATATGGAACACCAGATATCGATCTATTCGCATCCAGACTTAACCACCAGTTATCAAATTATGTTTCATGGGAACCAGACCCTGGGGCAGCGGCGACAGATGCATTTTCGCTGCATTGGGGGGAAATTGTTTATTTACGCATTCCCTCCTTTCTGCCTCATCAGTCGGGTATTAAGGAAAATACAACAAGACTCTGCGTCTGGTATTTTGGTAGTACCAGATTGGCCTACTCAACCATGGTTCCCAGTGGTATTAAACATGGTATTAGAACCATGTATCACCATCCCACATAGACCAGATTTATTGCTACATCCCGTAACAAGGGATAGCCACCCATGCCATAAACATTTGAACTTATTAATTTGTAGAGTTTAAAAACACCTCTACTACAACTGGGACTGACGGACCGAACAGTGAACATGATCTCGGCGGCCCAAAGACAGTCAACCAAAAAACAGTATCTGGTCTATATCAGGAAGTGGGAGATGTACTGCCATAAAAACAACATAACCTACAGAGACATGAACATCCCGTCTGTTCTGGAATATCTGGCAGGCCTCCACTATGATGAGGGGCTCAGTTACAGTGCCATCAACTGCGCCAGAAGTGCCCTATCGACTTACCTATGGCAGGGGACAAAGCGTTACTCTGTTGGGACTCACCCACTGGTAACAAAACTTATGAGGGGAATTTTTAATACTAATTGCCAAGAACCAGGTACTCCCAAATATGGGATGTAAGTATTGTCCTGAAGATGCTCAGGAATTGGTCTCCAGCAACAGCTCTGTCCCTACACAGACTGACATTAAAAACAGTCATGCTAATGGCATATGTCACGGCACAGAGGGTACAGTCACTGCATAAACTAAGACTGGACAACATGACTTCCTCAACAGAAAATATTACGTTTCATATCTATGAGTTAGTAAAGCAGAACAGACAGGGATCAGCAGGCCTCAATATACAATTTAGGTCATACCCAACAGATGACCGTCTCTGTATAGTAAGACATCTGTCGTTATACATGGAGACAACGAAAATCATAAGAGGCAATGAGAAGGCACTTTTGGTCAGCCACAAGCAACCACACAAAAGAGTGACGGTCCAGACCATCTCAAGATGGCTGAAACAGGTGCTAACACAGGCTGGGGTGGATACTAATATTTTAAAATCTCATTCCACCAGGGCTGGAGCTACATCGGCAGCGATACAGTTGGATGTACCAATGGATCAAATCCTCAAGGCAGCAGGATGGTCTGGGGAAAAAACATTCCAATTATTTTACAACAAACCAGTAATGAAACCTGGAACGTTTGCAGAAACAATTTTAAGTTCTGTAAATTAATTTAAACACATAAAAAGGGGTTATAATTTTGTGTTAACAAATTTTATGATTTCAATGTCGAATTCATGTCCAAATTATGTTAACACAATTCCTCCTACAGTCATCAAGGCAGACGTGATTCATGGACTCGTTTCCACGGCATGAAATCACAGAGCTTTAAAATCTTCACGTAGTCACTCACGTGACTCCGAAGTAAAACAGTAAGATTAAACAAGAAGTTACCAGTTTGAAGTTTGATCTGTATTTTATGAGGAGTTACGATGAGGGATTACGTGCCCTCCGCTCCCACCCATGATCATATACTTAACTGGTATCTCTTCTCTAATCTTACTATGTTTAGTCATTACAGTTATCTGTGATTTCACACCGCTGCTTTGAAGAATGACACGCATGCATCCTGGCGGGCTTCTTCACGTAATCCCTCATCGTAACTCCTCATAAAATACAGATCAAACTTCAAACTGGTAAGTTCTCGTTTAATCTTACTATTATACATGCAAAATGAATTTCACCGTGCAGTTGCATATGTGATAAATAAAACACTATTGCCTATTTATTCTCTTAGTACCTTTATTACAAGGTTTTCTAGCATGAATTTTTTGTCCTTATCCCTCAAAGTGAAAGTGTAATCTCACTTATATCTATCAATGTCCATTCATTGATTCTGGAAAGTTCTGAATCCATATTACTACTCATGTCCAAAATTAGCTCAGTTTAAAATAAAATAATTTAATTCTCTATAATAGATAAAGAGATAGTTTGTTCCACTAGATACAATAGATTTCCTACTATTTCCTGCATTTTCTGCATTTGAAATACTACAATGTTGAGAACTATATTCTGCACTCTGTATCCTCCCCTTTGTTCTACCCATTGTGCTCGAGTTAAGACTTGATTGTATATATGAATAGTACCTCTAATCTGTTTGGGTAGCATGCAAAACAAAGCTTTACATTGTACCTCAGTACATGTGACAATTATTAACCTAAATGAACCAATGTCCTTTCATTGTCATTGAGTTATACAGCATAGAAACAGGCCCTTCGGCCCAATTTACCCGTGCCAACCAAGATGTCCCGATAAACTAGTTCCACCTGCCCATGTTTGGCCCATATCTCTCCAAATCTTTTTTATCCATGTACTTGTTCAAATGTTTTTCTTACGCACATACTCTTCTTTTTGACAGTAAAAAACATAAATGCATAAAAGTTACCTGAATAAAAGTGGCAAACTTTGTCCTCTGGTTCTTTATTCAAGTAATTTAATGACCACACCCAAGTTACTTCTGGGGGAGACTGGCTTTGGAGGGGCTTCAGTGTCACCAATGCATTCTCATTAACTGGGCCCTCTGCACATGCTCAGACAGCTGAAACCTTCCCTCTACCCAAACTGTCACTAATTTGGGTAGTAGTTCAAAATCTAAGCCCAGGCATTAGCTACAGGCTGTGGCCTTCAATTTAATAAGGCAAAGGATGTCTTAAAATGATCAATGGATACATTGTCACATTATTGTAACATATATGATTTATGGATTGTATTCTTCAAACCTCATTAGAATTTATTTGAAAACTGACATTTTGTGCAGTTGAAACAAGGAACCACAGGTGCTGGTTTACAAAAAAAAAGGACACAGTGTGCAAGAGTAACTCAGGCAGTCTGGAGAAGGGTCCCAACTCAAAAGGGCATCTATCCATGTTCTCTAGAAATGCTATCTGTCCCATTGTGTTACTCCAACACTTTGTGTCTTTTTTTGTGTAGTTGAGTTGGTTTGCAAACCACGTTGACCAAACGTTAACACATTTTCTCACTGACATGTAAAATCCGCTAATAAAAGGTTTGATTAAGGAGCCTCTCAGTCCGAAGAAGGGTCTTGACCTGAAAAGTCACCTATTCCTTTTCTTCAGAGATGCTGCCTGACCCGCTGAGTTACTCCAGCATTTTGTGTCTATCTTTGAATAAGGCGTCCTGATTTACATGAAGAACAGGACAGAAGATGAATAACAAAAGAAGGATTTTTAAATTAGTCTCCATACAATTAACTAAATTTGGAAAGTGTGAGAAATATTCAATGAGTCAGGCAGTGTCCATGGAGAGAGAAACAGAACTATTGTTTCATATCCATGACCTTTCATCGGGACGAGAAAAGTGAGAATATAATTTTAAATTGCAGTGAGGGTTAAGAGTGGTGAGAATAAAAAGGATATCTGTGATTAGGCAAATACCATGGTTGTCTGATATTTTCTCACAGTTTGAGAACATCCCAGTTCACAGTTCTGGTTCACTGTGTAAACCAAGATTTAGACTTCAATATTGTCTGCACTTCTCTCAAAGAAGCAACTGCTTATTAAACCAATAAGCCGCACGAATATCATAATCACGGCATTATTCTCACAATATTGTAGCTGTGAATTGCACAGATGTGTTCCCATCAACTTCTACCATCTGTTTCTTCTTAGATAGTCCCTGAGGATCGAGGATGGTTTGCTGTCATTCTGGTTCTATGGGCTCTGGGGTGACTGATGTGGGCAATGTAGGAAGTGTAGACTCTTCCACAGGGAGTAGGAGGTAGTCGATGGGAGGGCAACAACAAAATAGATTTATCCCCCTGATACTTTCACACTTTTCAATCTAGAAGATCACAAAAAAATAAGAATAGTAGGCACCTGGAAACCGTTTTGATCATCTGCATCATTTGCCAGGGTCAATCACCTACAGGCCTCTCAGGCCTTCCCACCATTCAATATAGTCATGATTGTTCCAAGCTGGGCACCACTCCTCTGCGCCAGTTCCTCATTGCCCTCCAAAAAAGTATCTGTCCCCTCTTTGACTACCTCCAGTGATCTGCTCTTCACAAGCCTCTGGAGTAGGGATTTTCCCAAACAACGCCAATGTAAATAAACTGATTCCTACCTTTCTGGAGAGTCGGGGTCAAAACAGGTTTTCCGCACATCCGTGAACATGGGATTGCAGCAATCGCCGTCATCAAAGTTATCCAGGAAGTTGTTGCATTCCATGTTGCAGACTTCATCCCGCCTCTTCCAGACGTAGCACCTTCCCAGGTAGCGGCAGTCCCCACCGTCATAGCCAGTCAGGGGGTGGTCACACTCGGGGTCACAGTGGTCGTTCCCAATTTTGCTCTTCTCACAGTTGACCAGGATGATCCGGTTCCGAATGGTGGAGTTGAGGATCTCGGTGACGGTGAGATCCCACGTTATGTTATACCTGCTGAAGGCCCTGTTCAACACCTGGTGTTGGAGCTCAATCTGCTGCTTTGTGACAGTGGGATTTTGTCGTTTGTCATCGTAAACGTTGATCACCCTGTAGCGCATCAGCTTCTCGCCCCTCAGCGGCCAATAATTGTTGTAGTTCTTAATTACATCAATATTGTCACAAACCGTTAGCCCACATAGTGGAGGAATCAAGGGTGATGCTAGCACAGGCTCTGGAAGAAATACAATGTCGCGGGTGGGATAATGACAGTCCTTATCTGGTATCCATTGTTCTTCCATCCTGGAGAAATCCGCCACCAACACCAAGGAAGCATCTCCTCTCTGTGTTCTTTGGCGATACCTTTTCACTAATTCAGCCTGAGACTTTGCAGTCTTCCACAGGCTAAAGCTGGCCAAGTAACCACGGAAACTGTGTCCCTCCCTCGATCTGTCCCCGCCAATCAGCAATGTCCGACATGAGCTCATAAAGATGTTGTGCAGATCCCCCAACTGTCCAGTGCTGGCACCAACCCTGGCTCCATTGATGTAGAGGAGCATCTGATGGCCATCATAAGACACGGCCAGGTAGGTCCAAGTGTTGGGCTGGTAGTTGTGATGGGCAAAGACTGTGCTGGCTTTCCGGGCTCTGTCCGTGCGGAGAGTGAAGAAAAAACGCGGATCCTTCCTTCCAGAATTTTCCAATGATTGAATGCCGACCATCCAGCTTTTCTCACCGAGTGAGTAGGAGCAATTATCAAAAAGTCCTGCAAGTAAAGGCAGAAAGAGAAATCACTTCGCACTCGCACATTTTGCACTGAATTAGTACTACAGCAAAATATAGCAGGTCTTCAAGTCTGTAGTGTATGGGAAGTAGGAATGCATTTAATTTGTGCTTCTCGTGACCTTAGCATGGCCTATGTACCATACAGCTAATACTTTAGTTTGGTTTAGAGATACAGTGCGGAACAGGCCCTTCGGCCCACCGAGTCAGTGCCGACCAGCGATCGCTCCGTATACTCGCACTATCCTACACACTAAGGACAATTTACAATTTTTACCGAAGCCAATTAACCTACAAACCTGTACAGCTTTGGAGTGTGGGAGGAAACCAGAACACTTGGAGAAAACCCATGCAGTCACAGGGAGAACATACAAATTTTGCATAGATAGCACATGTAGTCAGGATCGAACCCAGCTCTCTGGTGCTGTAAGGCACCAACTCTACCACTGCGCCACCTGCTGCCCCTACAAGGTGCTTCTGAAGTCATTAAAAAAAGAGCAATGGTAAACACTTTGACCTGATACATTGTTCCATTTCTCTCGCCACAAATGCTGCCTAACCTGCTGAGAATTACCAACACTTTGTTTCCATTTCATATTTTTCCACAGTTTCTGGCTGTTCAATTGCTAACCAATCTTGCTTATCTGTTGGGCAAATGTCTCCATTGACGATTTCCCCCCACTTTTTGCAAATCTTTCCATGGTCTCGTGCTCCCATTCTCAGTAATATTTATCAGCCCTAAATTCCTCTAACCCATCTCACTCCTCCAATTCCAACAAGCTGCTCTGGTTGTTCAAAAAAAAAAAAATTGCCTCTCTTCTCAACTATTGCATCACAGTTCCTTGAAGAAACTCAACGAGGTGTCCTGGTCTGGAATGTATTTTCTGGTTGGGAAGTTGAAGGAAGATTCACTGAATATCTTTCAAAGCGGAGTTAGATAATTTATTAAAGGTGAGAACATTATTCAATTAGTTTTGTTACCCTATTCTTACATGTTGCATGCCTCACAGCTCCAGAGATCAGGTTCAATCCTGACCCGAGGGGTTATCCGCATGTGATTTGTACATTCTCCCAGTGATCACATGAGTTTCCTCCAGAATCTCTGAGATGTTTGGGTTGGTAGATTAATTGGAGACTGTAAATTGCCACTGGTAGACGACACAAAGTGCTGGGGTAACTCAGTGGGTCTGACCGCATCGCTGGAGAAAAAGAATGGGTGACATTTCAGGTTGGGACCCTTCTTCAGACTGGCATCCTGCATGTAGTTGGGAAGGGATTGGTCAGGGGGGGGGGGGGGGGGGCGATAGGATAGAATCAAGGGTTGTGGAAATGAGCTCAGTGAGGCTGGGCTGCATCCACAACTTGTCAATTTATTGCAGTTTTGGATGGAGCTGTTCCCACGCAAGGCAGTGCCATGTCTTGGGAGTTGTTGACATCTAGATGGAATTTGAAAAGCAGGCAGGGCAACCCCAATGTCAGTAATACATTATCACATTCCAGATGAAATATCATCTGTCCATTTCCCTCCACACATGCTGCCTGACTCGCTGAGTTCCTGATGCAATTTGTAGAAACAATGAACTGCAGATGCTAGTTTACAAAAAAATTATACAAAGTGTTGGAGTAACTCAGCAGATCAGGCAGATCTGAACATTGGAGAACATGGATAGATGACGTTTCAGGTCAGGACTTTTCTTCAGAGTGACAAGCTGAGTTCCTGAATCAATTTATGTTTAACTCCACTCCTGCATTTACAGTTTCTTGTTTCTCCTTTTGTGGGCCTTTCATTTTGAGAAATTGCATTTTGAACCAGTTTCAGACGATGAGAGGATGCGACTGGCACTTTATAAATGCAGTTTTTTGTTGCTTTGTGTGCTGACATAAGAGTAGATCTTATAGTCCCCAAAGCTACTTTAGAGATATCAGCATCTCTGATTACCCAGAACAGATATTCCCATTTCCCCCACACCGAACCTTCCTGCACCGCATGCTTCTCCCCTTTATTTGTTTTGTATAAAAAGTGGAGTTTTCCTCGATTTGAGTTTGAGTTTCAGTTTAGTTTATTGTCATATGCACCAAAGTACAGTGAAAAGCTTTTGTTGCATGCTAACCAGTCAGTGGAAAGACAATACACGATTACAATCGAGCCATACACAATGTACAGATACATTATAAATGGAATAACATGACATTTAACCAGAGTTTGACATTTAACCAGAGTTTCCCTTTAAGCAGGAGATACCCACAGAAGTAATAAATGTGAGTCATAAATAAATCTGGCTTTGAATGGCAATTCTCCACAGGAATGCACATTTAACAAGTTATTCCCTGAAGGTACAACTGAAGTTGGCAGTTCTAGGCCTTTAGTATAAACAACTCAAGATTTGGACCTTTGCAGTTAATTATGCAAACATAACAAAGTGTTCCCAAGTAAAGCCTCCTGTGTGTTTACAAAACAGATTCAGTGAAATCTTACTACAATCTATGCCGACATTAGTGTCTGGAAACCAATAGCAGGGCAGGAGCCAGACCAAAACATGTGTTTTCAATTGGCTTGAGATGAGGCAACATAAGTTTTTATTGACCTTACTTACAGTGCTCACTAATATTATTACAATATACATAATCACACGCCAACTAGCGGTGATGTGTCCTGTTGTGCAAATCTAAAGTTTTAACCAAACTACTTATTTCCCTTAATACCAGCCTAAAGCTGGTCCAGATACAAATGGAAGAGGAGTCCCAACCCAAAATGGCACCTATCTATTCCTTTCACATAGGATATAGAACATAGAACAGTACTGCAAAGACCAACTCTTATCTGCCTGCCCATAATCCATATCCCTCCATGTTCTGCATATTCATACGCCTTTCCAAAAGTCTTTTACATAGTACTATCATACCTGCCTCCATCACCATACCCGGTAATGTTAAAAACCTACTCTGCTCATCTCCTTTTAACTTTGCCCCTCTCACCTTAAACCTAGCCCCTCTAGTATTTGATAATTCTATCCTGGGAAAATGGTTCTGACTGTCTACTTCATCTCAAACTCTCATAATTTTATTGATTGTCTGATCCACTGAGTTACTCCAACACTGTGTTTTGCTCATTGTTCCTGCATCTGAAGTTCCTTGTGTCTACAGATACAAACTATACCAATCACTCATCCAGTGAACAGTTATAATCACAAATTCTACAACATCAGGAATAAAAACAGAAAATGTTGGAAACACACATCAGATAAGGCAGCATCATTTGAAATCATTTCTCTTTCCACAGATAAGCTAACCTGCCATTGCGTCCAGTGTTTTCTATTTTTGTTTCAGATTTCCAGCATCTGCAGTATTTTTTCCAACCACAGAGTCATTGATGTCGTTTACAGTTTAGTTTAGTTTAATTTAGTTTGGAGATACAGCGTGGATACAGGCACTTCAGCTCATCGAGTCCACACTGACCATCGATCAAATTCCTTATATGTTTACATACTTGGCTAATAAATTAATTACAATACAATCATTCATATATTAGCTCTATATCCTACACACAAGGGGAAATTTACGGAAGCCAATTAAATTTACAAACCTGCATGTCTTTGGAATGTGGGAGAAAACCAGAGCACCCGGAGAAAACCCATGTGGTTACAGGGAGAACGTACAATCTCTGCAGACAGTACCCAAAGTCAGGATTGAACCCGGGTCTCTAGCACTGTAAGGCATCAACTCTACCATTGTGCCGCCTTAAATTTATCCCCATGGTCAGCCCAGTTTTACCCAATCCAAAACACCACCTTCCCTGTGGCTAAACAAGCTTCTATTCTCTCATTCCCAGTTATGATAAAGCATCTTCAAACTGAAAGATCAACGCTGTTTCTCTTTCCACAGATGACGCCCATTCTGCTGAATATTTCCACCTTATAGAGCCTTAAATAGTCATACAGCATGGAAACAGACCCATCAGCCTAACTTGCTCATGCCGACCAAGAAGCTCCATCTACACTAGTCCCACCTGCCTGCATTTAGCCAATATCCCTCTAAAACCTTCCTATCCACGTTCATGTCCAAATATATTTTAAATGTTGTTAAAGCACTTGCCTCAGCTATTTCCCCTGGCAGCTCATTCCATACACCTACCACCTTTAACCTTTTTAACATTTTTATTTCAGATCTTGTTTTTTTTATTGGTAACTTTGGGGGTGTGGGGTGAATTTATGGAAGATTTGCCTTTAAGCAGGAGATACCTTCAGAAATAATAAATGTGAGTTATAAGTATTCAATGTACCTAAAACGTTAACTCTCTTCCTTTCTTCACAAATTCACCTATTATTTAATTCATATTGATTACTGAGCACTCCATTAATGGTAAAGTGCTCAGTAATCAATAGATATTAAATATAATGATGAATCAGAGAAAACCCCAGTGACAATAATGTGCACATGGCAATATTTTAGCTTGACTTTCTTCTCTATTTGCCCCATTTGCACATTAGTTCCGCATCCTTGAAAGCTTCTTGGGAGGCACCTGAGTGCATGATGAAAGGCAGTGAATATTTATGATTAAATAGGTTAAATCATGTGTAGCAAGGTGGCTATAATGAGGGCTTTAGTTTGCTTCACACTGAAAAAAAGGAGAGGATTGATGCAAGCAGACAGCACTTAGTGCACTGAGGTGTGATGAGCATTCAGTGTGCTCTGCAGTGGAAGAGAGGAAGAGAGACGATGAGAGTTCAATGAGGTTAGATTGGTGGTCCTAATGTATTTTACAATGAAATGGAAGATAGAGCTAATTGAACATTTTCAAGCTCCCTGTCTTTAATATTGCAGAGTCACAGAGACTTCTATCCAAAATAAGAGATTTCTTCCCATTCCTCTCTTGAAAATAAGTTAGCATTATTCATCTGTATTTTCAGTCCTCAACTCCCACTCACAATATTGTACATATTGATTCAACTCTTTCAAATTGTGCCCCAACCAAATGCTTCATGCAAATCTGGTTCCCGCAGCAACAAATGCCCCTGGGTTTTTATACTGGGTGAGATGGGTCAACTTAGGAGGAAAGTGGGGGAAGGGGACACAGTTAGATTAGAGCAGGTGGAATTACAAAAGCCAAAACATTTTATTCAATACACCTGAAACACTAACTGCGTAAAGTTAAATGTTTCAACTCCATTTTGATTTTGTTTTCAAATACTTTTAAAAATGCCATAAATGAACTTTAGTTGTAAAATATACATGGAAAATGCAACGCTATCAGTACATGCTTTTCTTTAGATAGACTCAAAATACTGGAGTAACTCAGTGGGTCTGGCAGCGTATCTGAAGAAAAAGAACAGGGCAAGAAGGTTGTCACGACAAGCGGCCTGGCCTATCAGGGAACCTCCTTGCCTGAGTTCATGTGTTGCCAGCCCACATTTGTCCTGCTATTTTTCCTCACTTCCAGTTTCACACCACTGCAATCGGTCTGAAGAAGGGTCTTGACCCGAGATGCCACTATCCATGTTCTCCAGGGACACTGTCTGACCCGCTGAGTTACTCAAGCACTTTGTGTCTATCTTCGGGATAAACCATCATCTGCCTGACCTGCTGGGTTGCTCCAGCACTTTGTGTCCAACCTGCCTTCTATCTTCAGTGAACCCCATAAGTTATTCTTGGCTAATGGTAGGCTTAACCCAATACCTGCATTCTATCTTAAAAAATAAAGCCTTTCATCTTATTTATAACTGTAGCCTTTAATATTAAATGCACATTTATCGACTATCAACTACCCTGCACTTTTCTCAGTATCACATCCAACTGCCTCTACCTCAAACCATAATTCTTCCATTACAGTAATTGGTTCAAGTCTCTCAGAAGGTAATCATAATAAGATAACTTTATTGAAATATAAAGTCAATAGAATACTATCGGCTAGAGTAATAAGATTATTCCAAATTACAAAACAAGCACACTTCGAATTTGGGGATAAGCCACATAAACTACTTGCGAGGCAACTGAAGCAACGAGAAAAGGAAAAAACTATTACTAAAATTAAATCGGATAAGGGTGAGTTTTTAACACTGCCTAAGGATATTAATAAGAGGTTTGCCCAATTTTATCACAATTTATATACATCTAAAATAAATACAGATGTAAGTAAAATCACAAATTTTTTAGATAATTGCAAGCTCCCAAAATTGTATAGTTTAGAACAAGAGCAATTAGGAGCACGGATTACTAATGAAGAAATAAAACAAATAATAAACTCACTGAAAAATGGGAAGACCCCAGGACCAGACGGTTTTAGTAATGAATTTTATAAAAGATTTCAGGAGTCAATTGTACCAAGATTATTCAATTTATACACGCAGGCTTATACTGAAAATAAACTACCAGAAACCTTAGCAGAAGCAACAATAACACTTATACCAAAAAAAGATAAAGATTTAGATGAACCGGGTTCTTATAGAGCTATTTCACTACTAAATACGGATCAGAAAATTTTAGCAAAGATTCTAGCTAGAAGGCTAAATAATTATATTAACAATTTAATAAATACGGATCAAACGGGATTTATACCCAAAAGACAATCATTTAATAATTTGAGAAGGCTTTTCAATATAATGTACTCTCATAATGAGGACAATGAAGATATTTCAGTTGTCACGCTGGATGCAGAGAAGGCATTTGATCAAGTAGAATGGCAGTATTTATACAAGGTACTCCAAAAATTCAATATGGGAGAGAATTTTATTAGATGGGTTAAACTACTTTACGATAGACCTACGGCAAGAATACTAACAAACAATACGCTATCTCCAAAATTTTACTTATCAAGGGGTAATAGGCAAGGGTGTGCCTTATCACCATTGCTATTTGCCCTTATGATAGAACCGTTGGCCGAAAAGATTAGAAATCACCCGAATATTCACGGATATAACACTAAGGACTCAAAGAATAACATTTCACTATATGCTGATGATATCCTTTTATATATTACTAATACACAAACGAGTATACCCACCTTATTAACACTAATTGAGGAATTCGGCTCTTTTTCAGGATATAGAATAAATTGGAATAAAAGCAAAATTATGTCTTTAAAACCACAGGATTCGAGACACTTACTAAAATTCCCCTTCAAAATTGCAACAGAAAAATTCAAGTATCTGGGTATTCAAATTACGAGAAGACACAAATCATTATTTAGTGCCAATTTTATACCACTATTAAATAAACTGAATGATATGATTAAATTTTGGAAAACGCTTCCGCTCTCATTGATAGGTAGAATTAACGCTATAAAAATGACTTTCTTACCACAATTAATATATTTGTTTCAAGCGATCCCAATATATATTCCAAAATATTTTTTCAAAAAACTAGATTCCACTATCACTAATTTTATATGGATTACAGAACACATAGAATTCAACGAAAGCATTTGTGCAAATCTAAAGAAGTTGGGGGTTTATCATTACCTAACTTTATGTATTACTACTGGGCAGTGCATATTAAGAACATAATGTACTGGCTGGATAGTTCCACTCAGCAGTTGGAGTGGATAAGAATGGAGAAAGAGGAGTGCTATCCGCACGATATAGGAACGATCCTGCTCTCACCGATAAAATTGAATAGTATAATATATAAGAAGAACCCAATTATTCACAATATAATAAGAATTATTGAACAACTATTGAACAACCCCGCATTCAAACCTTCTCTCATCGACAACACATATCAACAATGGGATAGACTGGGGATTAGGAAAGTAGGGGATATGTATGAATTGGGCAAACTGTTATCATTTCAACAATTAAAATTAAAATTTAAATTGAAGGATAATCAATATTTTAAATATATACAGGTATGTGACTTTATGAAGAAATATACACATAGATTTCAAACTATATTTTTAGACCCTTTAGAAGAAGCAATGAATATTAAGGCTGATACACAAAAATGAATATCATACTTTTATAATAATATATTATATAGAGAATCACCCTCAACAGAAGCACTAAGGGAAGATTGGGAACATGAGCTAATGATAAAGATCTCGAAGGATAGATGGGAAAAGTATTTGATGAATACACATAACTGTTCTATTAATGCAAGACATAATTTAATTCAATTCAAATTATTACATAGACTATATTATTCAAAAACGAGGTTGAATAAATTTTATCCAAACGTCTCTCCCAGATGCGATAAATGTTTGTTTCAAAATGCTAATATAACACATTCATTTGTAGGATGTACAAAGTTGAATAAATTTTGGAGTGATATATTTGATATATTTACAAAGCTCTTCAAGTCAAGAATAGAACCCAAAATGGAATGGATTATATTTGGAATAATAGGAGAAGATACCAATTTAAATAAAGACCAAAATGTTTTTTTTAATTATGGGTTAATAATTGGAAAGAAATTGATACTTAAATTTTGGAAAAATACAACCATACCAACTGTTAAAATGTGGATTAGGAATATGATGGACATAGCACGCCTTGAAGAAATGAGACCGACTAATAGATAAATATGACCAATTCTTAAGGAGTTGGTCTCCTTTCATCGACTTTATGGAATCATGTGATGCAGCGGTACCATAAGGATTGCTGATTTCAGTTCATGACGTGGATAGATTTACATCTCCGAATATAGATTTGAAAAATTCTCTTTTAAGGGGCCTTCTCTTCTATTTCTACTTTACACTTTTTATTTTTTATTTTATTTATTTATTTATTTTTAATTTTTATATACACACTTCACGTTTTTCTACTCTCTACCATCTATTTTTCCACTTTTTCCCCTTTCTATTGTTTTCTTTTTCTTGTCTTGCTTACTTCCTTCTCATAACATAAAACTAGAGGTTGTACATAGAATGGATTACGGTATGACATAGTATTGTTTTGTACTGTATAACCCTTGTCTAATAAAATAAACAAAACAAAAAAACAAAAACAAAAAAAAGGTAATCAATCTCACTTCCACTCAGTGGCTGTCCAAATACGTTTGTTTTGTCAGAAAATGAAACAATAAAAAAGAATGTGTTTCTGCAGAAGCACAGGACATCCCCAAGAACTTTGCAACTCAGGAAGCTTTTTGTAACGCAAAACACAGAAGCTATTATGACCTAGAAAGTGTGGCAGACAGTTTGTGTTGCGGTTGGATTGGCAGAACTCTTGGTACCGCAGCCAACAACCTTCTGCTCAAGTACGTTATGACTGCTCCCTGTCACTGCACCATTTATGACATTAATTAGCCTTAAACACTTTGGGAGGTACGGGTAATTTGACACCCAACCACACTGTGTATCCGGAAATTTCAAACTCCCCTGCGAACACAGAGTACTGAACGTGCCGGCCACTTCGAGACATATGCAAAGTCTTTGACCGTTGGCAAACCTGGGCATATTGAGGGGGAGGAAGGGAGGCCAGCTACAATCATTGCTAGCCATCTCTTGGGTGCAATGCTACTAATTATATTGCATAATACATTGCCGTGTCAACATTATAGCCTAGTTAAATTGGAAACCTTCCCCTTATATCAGCCTCGTTGACTGCAGGCCTCTCTGCTGTGCCTCACTTACCTTTGGGGACCTCTTGTCAATCTTCCATATTCTCTAAAAATATTACTGGATGGATATGAAAACATTCTTTCCCATCCCTTGCAATTACCAATCCCAAATTTGTGTTTGGATTGGTTCAAGTAACATTTCTCTTCTTACTTTTTCACGATTAATAAATAAAAGTCATCGGATTTCAGGTACATTTTACTGCCTGCTAATAAGACAGTACTCTCTCACCTTTTGTTTCACTTCAGTGAATTAATGTTACATTACTCCAAAATCATTGCCATGATGGTTTCCTGAAAATGCACCTTATATTCACTGATTTACTGAGTGTGGAATGGCTCACTATATTATTTAATTTCCTCCACATCTTAGCTTAGAGATACAGTGTAGAAACAGGCCCTTTTACTTATCTGTTACATTTTATTGTTTAATTTAATTCACAAACTTTTTAGGATATCTCTCTTTAGCTTTTTGGAGCTAGTTAGTGTTTTTATATATTTAACTTGTTTTTTTAATATATTGAACTACTTTTTGACATTGATTATGGTATCTACTGAGTATTATGCCAACATATCTGTTGTTCCACTTCGGGACATATGACAATAAAATACCCTTGTCTCCCGACCCTCCAGTTCCCTTGGCTCTGATACATCCATCACCCATATTCCCATCTGGATGCATGAGGAAGACCCCAATCAGAACAGTCTTGGCCCAGCCAGTGTAGCCAGCAAAAGAAACCACTATTTGGTTCACTAATTCAATTATTATCTTTTAATGTTTGTGGTAAAGGTCAAGCATTTTTGTTTCAAATTTGATCTCACCTCACTATTCATCCAACATGCCAAGCCTTCCATATACAGTATGAACACAAATACTACAGAGTGGAAATAGACCTCTCGGCCCAACAAATCCATGACTTTATTTACACCTCATGCTGCCTCGGCCACCAACATAATCAAGGACTAGTCTCACCCCGGTCACTCCCACTTTTCCCCTCTCCCATCAGGCAGAAGGTACAGAAGTGTGAAAACACATACTTCCAGACTCAGGGATAGTTTTATCCCAGTTGTTATCAGGCAACTGAACCATCCTACTATCAATAAAAGAGAGCAGTTCTGACCTATTGTTGAAGACCCTCAGACTATCTTTAATCAGACTCTACTGGTCTCTATCTTGCACTAAACATTATATATACACTTCATCCTATATCTGCACACCGTGGACAGCTTGAACTTTATCACCTGGAATTTGGCTTGATTTGATTTATGCATAGTATTATCTGATTTGATTGGATAGCATGCATAACAAACGTTTCAAAGGTTTCAAAGGTCTTTTATTGTCCCATGTACTAATTAAGGTACAGTGATTATGCATATTACCATACAGCCATACGGAAAACAAAAGAGCAACAAGACACACAAAACTACATAAATGTTAACATAAACATCCACCATAGCGGATTCTCCACATTCCTCACTGTGATGGAAGGCAAAAAAGTCCAAACTTCTTCCTCTTTATTTCTCCCACGGTCGGGGCAGTCGAACCATCCTTCTGAGTGATCGAAGCTCCCGCGTTGGGGCGATCGAGCCTCCCACGTCAGCACAATCGAAACTCCCGCGTCGGGGTGTTCGATACTCCCGCGGTTTGGAGTTCCCGATGTCGGTCTCTGACCAGAGACCGCGAGCTCCATGATGTATGTCCACAAGCACCCACGGTTGAAGCTCCAAGGTCGATCCCTGGCAAAGGGATCATGGGCTCTGCGATGTTAAAGTCCCGTTGGCACCCGCGGTAGAGCTCTCAAGAGTTGGTCTCCAGCAAAAGCTGCCAACTCCTCGATGTTAGGCTGCAGTGCGGATGGAGATACGGAAAAAAATTGCATCTCCATCGAGGAAAGAGATTAGAAAAAGTTTCCCCCAACCCCTGTCCCACTGTTCCTCAGTACATGTGACAATAATAAACTTAATCCTAAACCTAATTGCCATTACGATTCAGAAGTATTTTAATGATAGCAATGATTTTTAGCTTGTCACAAGGTTAGAGTCATAGAGTCATACAGCATGGAAACAGGCCCTTTCACCCAACATGCCCATGCCAACCACGATGCCCCATCTACACCAGTCCCACCTGCCCGCATTTGATGCATATCCCTCTAAGCCTGTCCTATCCACGTACCTATCCAAACATATATTAAATGTTGTTATAGCACCTGCCCAACTACCTTCTCTGGCAGCCCGTTCCATATATACTCACCACCCTTTGTGTGAAAAAGTTACTCCTCAGATTCCTATTAAATCTTACCCTTCACACATTAAACTTATGTCCACTAGTTCTTGATTCCCCTAGTCTAGGTGAAAAGCTCTGTGTATTCACCTTATCTATTCCCCTCATGATCTTATATACCACTATTAGCTCACCCCTCACCCTCTTGCAGTCCGAGAAATAAAGTCATAGCCTGCCCAACCTCTCCCTATAGCACAGTCCCTGAAGTCCTGGCAACAACCTTGTAAATCTTCTCTGCACTGTTTAACAGTAGGTTGTGAGAGAAGCTTGATAAATATAGAAACATAGAAAACAGGTGCAGGGGTAGGACATTCGACCCTTCACGCCAGCACCACCATTTAATATGATCATGGCTGATCATCTAGTCAGTACCTTGATTCTGTTTTTCCCCTATATCCCTCGATTCCTTTAGCCCTAAGAGCTAAATCTAATTCTCTCTTGAAAACATCCAGTGAATTGACCTCCACTGCCTTTTGTGGGAGAGAATTCCAGAGATTCATAACTCTCTGGGTGAAAAAGTGATTCCTCATCTCATTCCTAAATGGCCTACCCCTTATTATTAAACTGTGACTCCCGATTCTGGACTCCCCAAACATCGGGAACATTTTTCTTGCATCTAGTCTGTCCAATCCATTGAGAATTTTATATGTTTCTATAAGATATCCTCTCATCCTTCTAAATTCCAGTGAATACAAGCCTAGTCGACCCATTATTTCACCATATGTCAGATCCGCCATCCCGGAAATTAACCTGGTGAACCTATTGCAATAATGTCTTTCCTCAAATTAGGAGACCAAAATTTCACATAATACTCCAAGTGAGGTCTCACCAGGGTCCTTTACAACTACAGTTGGACCTCCTTGCTCCTAAACTCAAATTCTCTCGCAATGAAGGCCAACATGCCATTAGCTTTCTTCACTGCTTACTGTACCTGCATGCTTACTTTCATTGACTGATGTACAAGCACACCCAGGTCTCATTGCACCTCCCTTTTCCTAATCTGACACCCTTTAAATATTAATCTGCCTTCTTGCCACATAACCTCACATTTATATCCTCATTATAGTGCATCGGCCATGCATCTGACCACTCACCCAACCTGTCCAAGTCACCCTGCAGTTTCATAGCATCCTCATCGCAGCTCATACTGCCACCCAGCTTTGTGTCATCCGCAAACTTAGAGATGTCACATTTAATTCCCTTGTCTAAATCCTTAATATATATTGTAAATAATTGAGGTCCCAGACTTGTGGCACCCCGCTAGTCACTGCCTGCCATTCTGAAAAGGACCTGTTAATTCCTACTCTTTGCTTCCTGTCTGCCAACCAGTTCTCTATCCATGTCAATACCATGTGCTGTAATGTTGCACACTAATCTCTGTTTGGGACCTTGTCAAAGGCCTTTTGAAGTTCAAATATAGGTCTTTTTACGTGCCTTTTCACCCATATTCAAGGCGTCTCATACGTAGTCTGAAAAAGCTCTTCGTTTTATTGGTTTTAACTGTCAATTCAGGAACAATTAGAGAAGGAGATAAATGCCGGCATTGCCAGAACATGCATACTGCATCCCATGAGCAGATACAAGGGTGATGTTTCCAACAAACAATGATTGTCATGACATAATTTCAGTATCTATCAGATACACACAAATTATAAAAGCTTATCGTCAATTCCACAGGAGAACTGAATTGCCAGTGTGTTTGTTGAACCTTTCACACTCTCAACGCCCACGATGTCAGTAGAAGGAAATTATTGGCACTCTCCCTGATTTGGCCAGTGTTCCTTCTATAGTCCATTTGTCATGCAATTGCTGACTCAACACGCTGACACTGCAAAATGTAAACAGCTTCTAAAAGGATTCACTTGAAATCCCAAACCATACTTGTTATTAAAAACACACTTAATTATACATGTAATGGATGAACAACGTCTAACTTCCACTATACCAGTTAGGTGTTCCGTTGTTACAACAACATCACTTTCTAAAGTCCACTCTATCTCCACCACTGATGTATCCAAGTAGAAATAGCAATTTGTAGGTATTGTCACATCCTTGTACTGATACTATTAGAAGATTTGCTCTGGATTCACATACTGTAACTAACATCAATGAGAAATGTATTTATTAATTATAGAAACATTAACAAACTGCAATATTATTTTCATGGAATACTTCACTACAGCAGTGTTTCCTGCATTGCATTCCTGTTTCCAAAGGGTACTCTCTCTCTCTCTCTCTCTCTCTCTCTCTCTTTCCTTAGGCTTTGGATTTTGAGATGTACCAGATATGTTCTGTAAACAAAAGTATTACTGATGATGAATTTTGTGATTAACAGTTGATATTTTCCAAGAAAATCAAAATAAATGCTGGAAGCAAAGTTCGCGTCTCTAGATATCATTTCACATCTGCACAATGTAGCTGCGTTATACGGATCTAAGCAAATGTAAAATGAAAAGCAGAACATATTAAGTGGCAAACCTTATACTACAGGGACATCTTGGAGAAACAGCAACTCAACTTCTCTCAGGGCATGTTTCGATCTTCTGGAATCAATACTGAACATTCCAACTTCAGATATGTTTTTTCTTTCTTCTTTCAATGCATGAACCACTTTTGCCAGCCATCTTATTTCCTGTATAATGACTTCTAGTGCGCCTGAGCAACATTAGTAACAAATTACTCAACCAGAGTAGCTTAATCTGATCCCACCTGCCACATGACTTCAGTATAGCAGAGGAATTCCCTCCCTGCCCTCCTCCACCTCTGCTGTAGCCCACACTGACGTGATTCTCTTTCTCAGTTGACTGCTTCCCTTTCCACAGATGCTGCTGTTTTTCCCGCAGGTTCTGCTTTTATTGCACTGTTATTTGGCTATCTGTTTTGTAGTGAAAGAGCAGCCAACTCTTGTACATTGCCCTCTGTGGCTTTAATCACATGTTATCCAGGCCCATGATTTTCCCCTGCCCCACCTCCACAAGTTTATGGCACAAGGCACATATGGCACATTCCCTTCAGCAACACACCAAACCAACTGATGTAAGCAATCTTAACCCGTCTCAAAATGAGCCTGCCTACATCACGGGACAGTGGTGGGGGGGGGGAGTCAACAGCATCAAGTTCCTAGGCATGCAGATCTCGCATGATCTCTCCTAGTCCCAGAATATTGATGCAATCACAAAGAAAACTCATCAATGCCTCTTCTTCCTCAGCAGTTTGAGGCGATTCGGCAAGTTTCACGACAGGTGTACAGTGGAGTGCAGAATGACCGCTTGCATCTTGATCTGGTTCGGTAGCTCAAACGTTAACGATGCAGGAGGCTGCAGAAAGTTAGCGGCATTGATTTGATTTGAATTGAATACACTTTATTATCCAAGTATGTACATGCAAGTAACAA
Organism: Amblyraja radiata; assembly: GCF_010909765.2. NCBI lineage: Eukaryota > Metazoa > Chordata > Chondrichthyes > Rajiformes > Rajidae > Amblyraja > Amblyraja radiata. The sequence continues at coordinate 26,839,699 of NC_045965.1, read as the reverse complement.
CACGATATACAGTAAAAAAATAAGAATAAAACATTATAATTTAAACATGCGAAGAATGAAATAAAATACCAGAGAAAAATTAGGCTAGACTTTTGGTTGTTGAGTAGAACTATTGCTCGTGGAAAAAAGCTGTTTTTATGTCTGGCTGTGGCAGCTTTGACAGTCCAGAGTCACCTTGCAGAAGGAAGTGCTTCAAAGAGTTTGTAGCCAGGGTGAGGGGGGGTCAGAGATGATCTTACCCGCTCGCTTCCTGGCCCTTGCAGTATACAATTCGTCAATGGGGGAAGGTTGCAGCCAACAACCTTCTCGGCTGATCGAACGATACGCTACAGCCTCCGGATGTCATGTTTGGTGGCTGAGCCAAACCAGACCATGATAGAGAAAGTGAGGACAAACTGGACCATCATTGCCTGTGGCAGATGGTGTTTTCTCAGCTGCCACAGGACGTACATCCTCTGTTGGGCCTTTTTGACTGTGGAGTCGATGGTATCATCCCATTTAAGGTCCCTGGAGATGATGGTTCCAAAGAACTTAAAGGACTCCACAGATGTGACTGTGGTGTTGTTGATGGTGAAGTACATGTAAAGCTACAGCAAGTAAGAATATCATTGTTCTAGTCCCAGTGTATATGACAAGTAAACACACATGGCCGGTTGCTAACCATTTTAACTCCCCTTCCCATTCCCACACTGACCTTTCTGTCGTGGGCCTCCTCCATTGCCAGAGTGAAGACACATGCAAACGGAAGGAACAGCATCTCATATTCTGCTTGGGTAGCTTACAACCCAATGGTATGAACGTTGAATTCTCCAATTTTAGGTAACCTCTAGCTAACTCTCCAACCAACCCCCTCCCCCCCTCCCCATACTACCTTTTCTCCCCTGTGCCACACCTGGACTCCAATTTCTCTCCTCCTCCTTCTGCTACTTTCCTTCACCTAGCTTCACAATCTGCTTCTATTCAAAACTCTTCCGTCCTTATCTTTCGTCTTTGTTCCAACCATCTGCCTGTCACCCCCCCTCGCCTGTGTCAACCTATTGACTTTCACACTCTGTCCTGCCCTTTTCCAGCTTTCTTCTCCCCTCCTGCAAACAGCCTGAACAAGGGCCTCGACGCAAAACGTTACAACATCGCCAGAGATGTTGCCTGATCCATTGAGTTACTGCAGCACTTTGTCTCATTTTGTGTATTAACGAGCATCTTTGTTTCTACTCCTGACTTGAATCACTTGACTCTCTTCCTCTAGCTGGATGTTCCCCAACTTCAGTCAAACAGCCTGCCCCTCATCTTCAATGCCTCTTAACATGTAAGTGGAAAAAATGTTTTTAAATGCGCTCAATTTTTTCTCAAATATTTTTCTATCACAAGGTTTAGCTACAAGAAATCTTGGAGAACTGCACCAAACTCTTCAGACACCAGGATAATCCAAGGGATTTGTCCACCCTAACCAGACTGAAGGCACCATTGAGAGAGGACTGGTTGGTGTTTTGATGCTTTGGCTAAAGTTGGAGTCCTGTTCAAAACCAGACAGAACTGAAACTGAATTTACCAGTGTCTCCAGACCATGACCATCCTGTCCTCACCAGTATTGTACCCCGGTGTTATATAGAGATAGACCTCTCCCCTCCAGTACTGTACCCAGGTGTTATACATCCAATGCCCAGAGCATGTCAAGCTCTCATTAGGATTGACCATAATGATGACCGAGTCTGAGAAATTGATTCAAAGTAATAGGAAAGATCTTGTAAAATGTTGTTCAACTGGAAAGAATGAAGAGAGGATTTAAGATACATTTGGACAGATGCAGGGATAGAAAAGATTTAGAGGGATAACAGCTAAATATGGGCAGGTGGGTCTATGTAGATGGGTCATCTTGGTCAGCATGGGGACATTGGGCCGAAGAGCCTGTTCCAAACTGTAGGACTGTGATTCTATAAATAATGGAGAGGAGATGCTGGGGATTGAATCAGCATCGACCCATGGAATACTTGTTGTGACATTTGAAACTGATACTCTGGCCTAGAAAATGTGTTACTGGATTTCAATGGTGTTAATATGCCTTTGCCTTGGACTGTTTTAAACTTTTTAACTAAAGTAATTGTAATTGCACATTTTCCACAATATAATTACTGCCATCCCAACAAGTACTGTACCCCAGTGTTATACAGTGACAAACCCTATCCCCATCAGTACTGTACCCCAGTGGTATACAGACAGACCTGCCCCCACCAGTATTGTGGGGCAGTGACACAGTGGTAATACAGTGGCTAACCAGTCCCCACCAGTACTGTACCTCAGTGTTATATAATGATAGACCTGTCCCCACCTGCACTGAACTGTAGTGTTATACAGTGACAGACCTGTCCCCACCATTACTGTGCGCCACTGTGATAGACCTGTCCCTACCAGTACTGTAACGCAGTCTTATAGTGACAGACCAATCTCCACCAGTACTATACCCCAGTGTTATCATGACTCATGTTCCCACAGTACTGTATCCCAATATTATACAGTGACAGACCTGACCCCGTCAATACTGTACTCCAGTGTTACAGTGACTGTCTCCACCAGCGTTGTACCTCAGTATTTTACAATGACTGACTCATTCCCATTAGATGTTGGAATATTTTGGAGGACCAGGAAACCAAGAACCAAGACAGACCATCTCCATCTGCATTGTACCTCAGTATTGACTGAATGCAGACCACTACTGGATTGGAGCTTGGACTCTGTACCTGCAATCATATACTTACAGAAGGTAAGTGAATAGCCAGTGAACAATATTATCTATTAGTATTAGTTTACACTCTTTGATAAAGAAAACAAATACTTAATTTGTATCTCCGTCACTCAATATCTAGAAATAGAGTTGCCACTCCTACCCTAACGATGAAGTGCAGAATAATCTATGGTTTGTCTTTTCCATTAGTTGGCTCAAGACATTAAACCTCCTAGACTTCTTTCTACAAGATGATGCACCAGTGTATATGGAAGAGGAATGAGAAGAGGCTAGCACAGACCAGTTGGGCCAAATGGCAAGTTTCTGTTGTAGACCCCGCTAAGAATGTCCTGTGATTCCACTCAACCTTCATTGCTTAAGAATCTCAAACATAGATACCAGCTCAACCCTCACCACAGGCAGAATGTTGAGACAATTGCTGTCTCTGAGTGTTATTAGACAATTGACACTTTAATCTGGAATGGATAGTCAAGTTGTGACAAGGGAATGGCTGTCTTTGGTCCATGGAAAAACTCCAGACTGAATTCTAGCTATTAAGTCTATCCCAGAGAAGTGGTGAGGCCTTGGAGAAACAAGGAACTGCAGATGCTGGTTTACACAAAAGGACATTAAATATTGGCGTAAATTAGCAGGTCAGGCATCATCTCTGGAGAACACAGATAGGTGACGTTTTTCCCTGTCGGGACCCTTCTTCAGACTCCTATTGTGCTGCTCCCCCTGTGAAAATAAATGGGTTACCACAGAGAGATTGTCTATTGACGAGTATTTGGTGTGACCTTCTATATTGATCCCTACAACTAATAACACAAATAATTAAACTGCTTAAAAATTAATCACAACAGCAAACAAAGTAGTACCTGTTGGCCAAAGTGGCCCTGAGTAGACATTTGCCCTTGGAGCTCACTTAGTCCATGACGGTTGAGATGCTTCCTACCACTATTCATTGGGTTCAACCTTTCCTTAATGTAGACCAAACTTGGAAGGAATGAAAAGCTCGAACACAAACAGTCTATCATTTAAAGTCAACTGACTTGTTTCTATTTCTATCTCATTGGAATTCTGGCACTGCAAATGTTATCTGAAGAACAATAAATTTCTACTGTCAGCAATTCGGCATCTCGCCCCAACATTATCCAGAGGTAACCAAGATACCTTTTCCAGCTCTATATATATTCACAGCGGCAGGCAGTCAAGGAGATAGATATTTATACTGGCACAGGGACAGGTTATTACTCTACACTTTTTTTTTTCCAGTGCTGAATCAGACAGCTCTAGGGACTGAGTACGGGAGAAAATTAGCTGCTGCACTTTGCAAAAGTGGGACAGAGTTGAACAACACAAAAATGCGTCCAGCCATCCGCAGCCAACAAGTGCCTTAATGCATTTAATCAAGAGAGACTGCTCGTCGCTGAGTAACGTGAATCGATCAAAGGCACAGCTGAGGGCAGCCACGCTGTGTGGGCTTACAGAGAGAGCCACTTCAGGCCTCACCACCCGCAGATCAGGCAGAAATGGACAGCTTCTGCAGTCCTCTTTCACCTCGCAGCTAGAGGCATAGGGCAGATGGCAAGGAACATCTGCACATATCTTAACCCCTTGATTCATTCATTTGCTTTCTTGAAAGATTGGGGGATTGAAACATAGAAAATAGGTGCAGGAGTAGGCATTCAACCCTTCGAGCCAGCACCGCCATTCAATATAATCATGGCTGATCATCCAAAATCAGTACCCCATTCCTGCTTTCGCCCCGTATCCCTTGATTCCATTAACCCTAAAAGTTATATTGAAGGCTAAGGTAATCTGGCTGCAAAGAAATTGAGGCCTGGGACAGATCAGCCATAATTAAATTGAATGGCAGAACAGTCATGAAGAGCTTGTGGACTTAATCCTGCTCCTATTCTCTCAAGGCCATGCGTGTCCTTCCCTCTTTTCTTTCCCAAGAGTCAACTCAGTGGATGGTGGCAAAGGTATAGGAATTGGAAGGAATCCCCAGGACCATGATGTAGAATAGAGACATAAAGTAATATAGCACAGGAACAGCACTACCATCAATTAGTCATTTTACACTAATCCTACATTGATCGCAATTTTTTATTTTTGTTCCCACGCAAAATGGAGGCATACCTATCCAAAATTACCATTGCCATTCTTCACACTCTATTATTATATGATCAAGTATATTGATCCAATTTGGAAATGTCCTATCTAAACAAAAGCTACATTCCTAATGCCAACCAAAGGCTGCAGAATCATTGCCGATTGCCCCAAGTTAGTCAATATCAACAGCTTGGACCTGCCCATTGTTGCACCAGCAATGTTCAAATATCCCGGGAATAAAATAACAGCAGCAGACTGGGGTGAGACTTATCTTTGATTAGGCCACCAGCATAATCAAGGACAAGTTTCACCATAGAGACTACCTATTCTCTCTTCTCCCATCAGGCAAGAGGTACAGAGTGTGAAAATGCATACCTCCAGATTCAGGAACAGTTCCTTCCCAGCTGGTATCAGCCAGCTGAACCATGCTATCACCAACTAGAGAGAGTTCCTGACCTACCATCTACCTATCTGAGGAAGGATGTGCTGGCATTGGAGAGGGTCTATAGGAGTTTTATGACAATTATCCCAGAAATAGCGGAGTCAGGGGATATGGGGAGAAGGTGGGAACGGGGTACTGTTTGGGGATGATCAGCCATGATCACATTGAATGGCGGTGCTGGCTCGAAGGGCCGAATGGCCTACTCCTGCACCTATTGTCTATCGAATGATTGGGTTAACATATGATGGCCATTTGACAGCACCAGGCCTGTACTCACTGGACTTTAGAAGAATGAAGGGGGACTTCTTTGAAACTTACCGAAAAGTGAAGGCCTAGAAAACTAACAAGACTCGAAGACTACGAAGAGACGATAGTAAGAAAGAAAGAAGAGCGAGAAGAACGAGAGAAAGAGAGAACGAGAGAGAAGAGAAAGACGAAGAGAAGAAAGAAGAGAGAGAGAGAGAGAGAGCGAGAGAGAGAGAGAGAGAGCAGAGAGAAGAGAGAGAGAGAGCGCAGAGAGCGAGAGAAGAGAGAGAGAAGAGAGAGAGAAGATCAGAGAAGAGAGTAGTAGAGCGAGAGAGCGAGAGAGAGAGAAGAGAGAGAGAGAGAGAGAGAGAGAAGAGAGAGAGAGAGGAGAGAGGAGTAGAGAGAGAGAGAGAGCGCGAGAGAGAGAGAGATGAGCTAGAGAGAGAGAGAGAGAGAGAGGAGAGAGAGAGAGACAGAGAGAGAGAGATAGAGAGAGGAGAGAGAGAGAGAGAAGCGATAGAGAGTCTAGAGCGAGAGCAGAGAGAGAGAGAGAGAAGAGAGAGAGAGTAGAGAAGAGAGAGAGAGAGAAGAGAGAGAGAGAGAGAGAGATGAGGCGAGAGCTCTCTCTCTCTCTCCCTTCCTCTCCTCTATCTCTCTCTCTCTCTCTCTCTCTCTCTCTCTCTCTCTCTCTCTCTCTCTCTCTCTCTCTCTCTCTCTCTCTCTCTCTCTCTCTCTCTCTCTCTCTCTCTCTCTCTCTCTCTCTCTCATCAGCTATCCAAATAACACAACAAAATGGATAAAACTGTATAACGTTCTGCTCCTTGACACAAGCGTATACCTTTCCCATAAAATATTTTAAATATACTATCACTTTTATCCTCAAGAACAAGGTATTATTTGAAAACTGAAATGAAATGGTTCCAAATTAATTAATCAAACAAGGTGATCAAATTCTGACTTTTAATATTCTGACTTAGACTTTTGAATTTAGCGATACAGTGCGAAACAGGTCCTTCAGCCCACTGAGTCTGTGCCGACCAGTGATCTACACTAACACTATCCTACACACTAGGAATAATTTACATTTTACCGAGCCAATTACCCTACAAACCTGGATGTCTTTGGAGTGTGAGAAGAAACAGGAAGCACCCAGAGAAAATCCAGTCACAGGAAGAACATACAAACTCTGTACAGACAGCATCCATAGTCAGGATCGAACCCGGGTCTCTTTTGTTGTAATGCAGAAACACTACCACTGTGCCATTGTGCCGACCTTCTTACACACTATACACCAAGGGTCTCTTAGCTTTCCTCCATCACCGATACACCCTTAGGCATCATCAGAATAATTTTCTTTATTCAAGGTCACCGGTTAAATTGCAGCTCTCCCAACTATGCATCAATTCTATCTGTCAGGCATTTGGCCATTTCCCTTCTTCAGTTCTGCATTCTCTAAATTGTGCCTAGCTTTGCATCATTTGAAACCAGATCGTTAAAACATATCATTGATTCAGCTTATGCAGTGGTCCTGAAATCACTACTCAGAGACACTAAGCATTCTTGTCTCTGTTCACTATCTGTCTATGCTTTCTGAATTGCAGCAAATTGCATTCATGTCCATTGATTTCATGGTCTATCCACTTACTGATTAGCATGCAACAAATCAGCTTTTCACTGTACCTCAGTACATGTGACAATAAACTAAACTAAATTAAACATAGAAATCTAATTTGCCAAGTCATCCATTTTGTGACTTATTATCAAACACTTCATTAAAAGCAAAGTGCTAGAGTAAATCAGCAGGGTTCAGCAGCATTTTTGGAGAATGTGGATAGGCGATGGTTTGGGTCAGGACCCTTCTTCGAATTGATTGACCATTGTGCCCCTCCCTTTCCACCTCGTTTCCACCCTCTTTCCTCACAATTTGCAACTCCTCTATCATTATATCACACCTTCTGCCTTTTTATCTCTGGCCTCTATATAACCATCTGCCTATACAAAACCCCCCTTACCTGCATCCACCCATCACTTTCCCTGCTTTGTCCTGCCCCTCCTCCTTTCCAGCACTCTACCCCACACAACCACCCCACTATCAGTCTGAAGAATGGTCCCGACCCAAAACATCACCGATCCATGCTCTCCAGAGATGCTGCCTGACCCACTGAGTTACACCAGCACTTTGTGTCTCTTTTTAATAAACCAGCATCTGCAGCTCCTTGTTTTTACTTCATGAAAGTTGTTGTACATAAGAGCAATTGCCCTACCCTTAACGGTAACAGCAGCATAGTGGCAGAGCTACTCCCTTACAGCACCAGAGACCCAGGTTCGATCCTGACAATGGGTGCTGTTTGTACAGAGTTTGTACGTTCTCTCTGTGACCATGTAGGATTTCTCCGGGTGCTCTGGTTCCCGTACAGTTTTGTATGTTAATTGACTTTGGTAAAATTATAGATTTTAAAGTAAAGTAAAATTGCATAGTAAAACTGTAAAGAGTAGGATACAGGTAGTGTACGGGGTGATTGCTGGTCGGCGCGGACTAGATGCACCGAAGGGCCTGTTTCCATGCTGTATCACTAAAGTAGAGTAAACTGTCAACATCCCACTCTGTTATTTCATTGAGAATCAAAGTAGCAAAACAGGATTTCCCTTTAATTAATTAATGCATTAACAAACATTTGCTCCCCCACTGTTGTCTAAGAACAACAGGCGGGACCTCATGTTACATGAGGTAAATAAACATACCTCATTTACGTTTGTTGGTACAAGCTGTGTGCAGGTCCGATACTGAGTTCTGCAGGACATTCTAAGTGCTTCCAAAGATCCTTGGCAGACAGAGCTGCGTTATCCTTGGCTCCTGGGACTGCTGCCAGCCACAGGCCTTGAAGGGGGCAGATCCACCGAGAATATTTAAAGGAATGACAAGCAGCGAGATCTGGCAGCTAAGAGTGCGGCGGGTGATGCAGCCAAACGACCTGCACCATTGTGTCCTCACATAGGAGCTGCACGGGTCCTCCCGGCATGCAGCCGTTCTTCCATCAACAGCTGCCGCCCGTGCTGCAGTCGGCTCCATGGCCAGGCGCAAATGCAATGGGCTTCAAGTCTGACTGTCTGTCAAAGACTATCTTTTCCCAAGAAGACTCTGAGCAAACTTTCAGTGCAGCGATGGAAAATGGTGGCTGGGGGGGGGGGGGGGGGGGGGGGGGGGGGGGGGGGGGGAGATGTAACAGCCTGTCAGCCAGTGAATTATACTCCTGGAGCCTGCTTTCAGCCAGTGCCTCGCTTCCAATTGCAAGGCCTCAGTGAAACTGAAAGGGCACATTTTACACACAGCACTATAAACAGTTGTTCCTCTGCTCCATGAGCACAGTTCCCAATCTGCTGGAATCATTACCCCTGGCTCTCCAGGTAAATGATTGCAGGCTGTGTTACATCGTACTTGTTTATGAGCAGTTCAGTCTGGACACATTTCAAGGGTTTGAGCGATCAGCTTCTACACGCTACAAGCATCCAAAAATAATTTCCTTTCCCAAAGTCGCGTCAATGAACTTGGTGAAATCTATATTATACTAAAACTCTTCCCTTTGTTCTCAACATTCTAAATTTCCGTGTGTATGCAGGGTTATGTTGGCTTTCTTTTAATCTCCTTAATTTGTATCTTCTTCCAAAACACTTGGCCACAGCCTTCCCATTTTCACACATGCTACTCACATTTTTCCCAACGACGGGATAAACATCTTCCTGTCGCATTCCAGCCTATATTTCCAAAGTTTTTAAAGTTTTAATCGTTTATTTCAAAAAATTAACTGGTTTTCAATGGGAGACTCTTGCAGCACCTTCCATTGATGATGTCACAGTACCATCTCACAGATGTCCAATCACAATGAATTTCATTTACATATGACAACACAATGGGACGGGTGGGAGATTGCAACCTTCACGTGTTTCCACGAATGCAATCAACCTGGCGTGCACAATCAAATAAGATCAAATAGAACAAGTTGTCCTCCCCCTCCCTCTCTACCCCCTCCCTCTCTACAACCCAAACTCTTACACCCACCGTATCTAGCCACCAAGGAGACAACACCCTTCTAAACACATCGATCTCTAGAACCCATCTCTCGTTCTAACCACAACCCTCCCTTCTACCCCTCCCTCTCTGCCCCCTCCCTCTCTGCCCCCCTCTCTCTGCCCCTCCCTCTCTACCCCCCTCCCTCTCTGCCCCCCTCCCTCCCTCTCTGCCCCCTCTCCCTCTCTGCTCCCTCTCTAGGGAGTGGCGAGTATTGGGACCTATGGGTGAGTGGTGGAGTATTGCGTTCAGGGACCAGCCCTCTCCTGTGAATCCACGCGCACCCCACCCCTCAATCTCTATCCCCTCCCTCTACCCTCCCTCTCTACCCCCCTCACCCTCTCTACCCACCTCCCTCTCCCGCCGTGCCTGCGCAGTTGGGGGCTATGCGTGAATGGATAGGGCGGGGGATGGGGGAAAAGGAGCAAATGAAAAATATTAATATAATATCAAGGAGGGGGTAGTGTGTGTGTGTGTGTGTGTGTGTGTGTGTGTGTGTGTGTGTGTGTGTGTGTGTGTGTGTGTGTGTGTGTGTGTGTGTGTGTGTGTGTGTGTGTGTGTGTGACGCTTCAGGCTGCCCTATCCCTCCCCCCCCCCCCCGGGTAGAGGGGGCGGGGACCAACGTCCCACTTGGTCTAGTAAAGAAAAAAGTCTCTCCACGCCTCTCTGTGGAACGTCTGAAGATTTGGGGACTGGAGCAGAAATTATATTCTGATACTTTTCGCCCTCATTGGCTTTATACAGATGGTGTGGTGGCATAGTTGATGGAGCTGCTGCCTCACAGATCCAGTGGTCTGGGTTCAATCCTTATGTCTGCTGCTGCCTATGTGGAGTTTGCACGTTTGTCCTCGTGACCGCACGAGTATTTTACCTGGGTGCTCCAGTCTGAAAGCTGAGCTACTCTAGCACTGTGACTTTTTATATTAACATGCATTTGCAGCAACCAAAGATGTGCAGGTTGGTAGGTTATTTGGCTTCTGTAAATTGTTCCTAGTGTGGAGGTGTTGAATTTGAGGGATCATGGAGGAAACAGATGCAAGATTAGTGCACTGGGTGCTTGAGGATTAGTGTGGTCTCAGTGGGCCATTGGGCTTGTTCCCATACTGTATGACTCAATGCTACTTTGAGAAGAATAAGTAAACCCCTGTCTTGCAATGGACCCTGCTCTGTCTTCCAATCAATGCCTGTTTGTTAAAGTCACCTCCTCCAGATCTAAACCATCCTCATTCAGGTATATCAATACACTGCTATAGTCTGCTAGTGCTAACGAAAGGAGAGAGAGGAGCAGATTTCTTTAGTGATATAGTGTGAAAACAGGTCCTACAGCCCACTAAATCCATGCCAATCTGATCACCCTGTTCACTAGCACTATCCTACACACGGAACAATTTACAGAAGTAAATTAAGCTATAAACCTGTACATCTTTTGGAGTGTGAGAGGAGACCCACTGAGAGAAACCCATGAGAGAATGTGCAAACCCGGTACAGAGAGTACCCATAGACAGGATCGAACCTGGGTCTCTGGTGTTGTAAGGCAGCAACTCTACCACGGCGCCACTGTGTCGCCCTTGTTCAGCGTTACATCTCTCCACACAACCTGGTCCGTGAGGACCCAAACAGAGACAGCTGATCACAGAGCTAAACACCGGCTACTTCACAACCCACGTGGTCACAGGGACGTTTAAACTCCACACGAAGAGCAGAAGATGTCAGCATTGAACTCAGGTCGTGGAGCAGCAAGGCAGCAGCTTTACCAAATGTGCCATCTACCATCCGTCTCACTGACATGGAAAGCTCCTGGCTTTGACCTACCTGGCATTTGAACTGCAAATGCCTGAAACTGGTATATCTCTGTTCTCCAAACAAAATCACCTCCATATCATCAGCGCACAAAGAACCCCTGACATGACCACACTGGAGTAGCCATGATTGCTTCTGCAGGTCTGATACTGGTCCCCTCTGTACAGTGTATTACAGTGCAGAGCACATACCCCGGCATTACACACCACTTAAGTAGATAACCATTAAGCAGTAACTAAGGAAGCCACGCACACACATCTATATACCTAACGAGTGTTAATTCACAAACTGAACTGATAAGTATTAAAACTACATGTCCAATGACAGTACACACAATTCAATATATTTGCCAATTAAAATAATAATTACCTGTATTTGGTCCAATTTATCACATAGCAAATTTAGAAAAGATATGAGGAGGAATTTCCTCAGTCAGAGGTTAACTCATTTGCCAAATGTAACCCAAGGAATGAAGGCAGCAGTTTGCTTTTAGTTTAGAGATACAGCGCGGAAACAATCCCTTCAGCTCATTGAGTCGGCACCGACCAGCAATCACCCTATAAACTAGCACTATCTTATACACTAGTGACAATTTACATGTTTTTTCCCGAAGACAATAAATCTGCAAATCTGTACATCTTTGGAGTTTGGGAGGAAACCAGAGCACCCAGTGAAAACCCACACAGTCATGGGGAGAACATACAAACTCTGTGCAGACAACATCCATAGTTAGGATCGAACACGGGTCTATGGCACTAAGGCAACAACTCTACCGCTGCACCACCGTGCTGCCCATTTACACAGTGTATATCAAGTTATCTGCGTGTCTCTTTGTGTTCCAATGCAACTAAATAATGTTTAATGTCTGGATATTTCTGTGAGGAATTTATGGCTGATCTTACATGGACGCAGCTCGCAATTCACAGACTGGATCAACATCCCACTTCAGATAAGCTTACTTAGTACGGACCAGAAATTGAACGAGCATCCTTGGCTTGGCACTACATACATCATTTTTCCCTTCTAACCATTGGCAATTTCCCAACAATGACTGTAATGTAGTATGTCTGCTATTTACAGAAAGAAAGTTAACCTCTCCATCAATGTCAAAGGTACATTTTTGGACTGCGTAGAGTTAATAAATCCACATGCTCTTGTGCACTTACCCCAAATTATTTTGTATAGTCCTGTTTATTAACATAACCACTTTATCTCCTGCAGTCTTTTTAGCAGCAAAAGTGAACTGAGTTTCCTGGTATTTATGGCTCAACTATTTATTGTTTAAACAGATGAGCTATCTAGAATGCCAAACAATTCGATTCAGGATCAATGCTTTTTATAAAATCCTGTACACTTTTTAAAGCAGAAATCAGATTGGCTTGGAGTTCATTTAAAGTTGCAAGGAGGAACAGTATCATAACAGAGAGACTAGTGACATCTCAATGGTTTAACAGTTCTTCATTGTCACTAATGCACAGCACAGTGACAATCTTTTGCACAACCCACAAATGCACAGTCATCTTATTTTGGCGCTGTTTACAAAGAAAAGATCAAAGTCCAGTCCACATGCTGGAAGTACTAGAGCACCCTGGATCCAGTTCAGTTTAGTTTATTGTCACATGTACCGAGGTACAGTGAAAAGCTTTTGTTGCCTGCTAAGCAGTGATCAGAATGCTAAGCAGTCAGCAGAAAGACAATTACAATTGATCCATTTACAGTGTATAGATACATGATACGGGAATAATGTTTAGTGCAAGGTAAAGCCTGCAAAGCTTGATCAAGGATAGTCCGAGGGTCATCAAAGCGGTAGATAATAGTTCAGCATTGCTCTCTAGTTGTGGTAGGATGATTCAGTTGCCTGATAACAGCTGGGACGAAACCGTCCCTGACCCAGGTAAGCCTGAGGCTGCTGCAGACTGACAATCCAACGTCCTTCTCGACGCCCGACCACCTCTATGTCCCATGTGTCACCTCCTGCGGCCGGCCTTAAAGGTACTGAAGGCGATAAACTGGTCCCTGTCCAACCGGCCCACTACACATGTCTGTCGCCGCCAGCCGCTCCCTCCTCGACTCTTCAGTCTCTGGGACTTCTGAGCTTATCCCTGCAGGCAGCGGCCAGCCGTGTCCTTGTTCTCGTCAGCCGACAGTTGTCCCGGCCATTGCCGGGTTTGTTCCTCTTGCACATGGCAGCAGCCGGGTCCATACTTGCATGGCTCCGATCTCGCCATGAGTTTTGCTGAAGGGTTTCTGTCAAAAAACTTTTAAATTGGCTTCTCTTTACACAGATGCAGCCCTGATCTGCTGAGTGTTTTCTGTTTTAATTTCACATTTCGGTTTCCTCCCACACTCCAAAGACATACAGGTTAGCAGGTTAATTGGCTTGGTATAAGTGTAATTCGTCTCCAGTGTGTGTTGGATAGCAAATTTTGCAAGTTTCAATGAGGTCAGCCATCTTGCTGTTAATGTCAACAAGACTAAGGAGCTGATGATGGGATGGTCAGTCAACCGCTTCAAGTTCCTGGCTGTACACATCTCTGAAGATCTCTCCTTGTCCCATGCCATTATGTAATCATAAAGAAAACTCAACAATGCCTCTACTTCCTCAGATGTTGTGAGGAGATTTGAAATGTTACTGAATGCTCTATCGAAAATCTACAGGTGTACATTGGAGAGCATACTGACTGGTTGCTTCATAACCTAGTTTGTTAACTCAAATGCCCAAGAATGAAGCAGGCTGCAGAAAGTGGTGAACCTTGCCAGGTCCATCACGGGTACTGACCTCCCCACCATCGAAGATATTTGCTGCCTTGACAAGGCCACCAACATAATCGAGGATAAGTCTTACCCCGGACACTCCCTCTTCGCCCCTCTCCCATGCGGCAAAAGGTATCGAAGTATGAAAACGCACAGCTCCAGAGTTCCAGATGAACCATCCTATCAACAACTAGAGAGCAGTCCTGACCTACCATCTACCTAATCAGCGACCCTCAGATTATCTTTAATCAGACTTTACCTAGCTCTAAATGTTATTCTCTTTGTCAAGTATCTGTACACTATGGGTGGTTCGATTGTAATCATGTATAGTCTTCCCACTAACTGGTTAGCATGCAACAAAAGCTTTTCACTGTACCTCAGTACATGACAATAAATTTATCTAAGTGGGAGGTGCTGATTCAAAAAGGCAGCTATTATCAATGTTCAGGTTAGTTTAGTTTAGTTTAGAGATGCAGCGCGGAAACAGGCCCTTCGACACATAGACCAGTGATCCCCGCACATTAAGACTGACCTACACATACTAGGGACAATTTACCCTTATACCAACCCAATTTACCTACATATCCGTACACCTTTGGAGTATGGGAGGAAAGCGAAGATCTTGGAGAAAACCCATGTGGTCACAGGAAGAACATACAAACTCCATACAAACAGCACCTGTAGTCGGGATCAAACCCGGGCCTCCAGCGCTGCAAACACTGTAAGGCAGCAACTATACCGCTGCGCCACCGTGCCACCCAGAAAGACGCACACTATTCTGGCCACACTCTCATCTCACTGCTACCTTGGGAAGGAGGTATGAGCCTTCCATGGATGAACCGTGAGGATCACTCCCAGGTACAGTCCAAATCTGCAACATTCAAGTCAATCAATTCTGAGCGGTACAAGAACTCCATCTACAACCTTAATAGAACCATTAAATATGCAGAGGGAATTCCAGACCAAGCTGGAGCCCCGAGACAATGACACTAATACATATAGATTGTGGCAAGGCTTGCATGCTATAACAGGCTACAAAGCAAAGGCAGGCAGTATGCTGGCAACAATGGGTCCTGCCCCATTCATCTCAATACATTCTATGCCTGCTTTGAACAGAAGGTCAGTGGAGAAATGCCTCCCACTCTACCGGTCTCAGATGCACATGTACCAACAGTTACTGTGGCAGATGTATGATCAGCCTTCCTGAGATTGATTCCGTGGGAAGCAACCGGTCCGGATGGAGTCCATTACCATGTCCTCAGGTTCTTGTGTGGATCAGCAGACAGACGTATTCACATATATCTTTAACCTCTCTCTACTCCATTCAGAGGTCCCCATCTGCTTCAGAAGACCACTATCTTCCAGTGTCAAAGAAAAATATGGTAGCGTGCCTTAATGACTACAGTCCTGTGGCTCTGACATCCACCATCATGAAGTGCCTCAAGGGACTGGTGATGGTCCACATTAACTCCAGCCTTCCATCCAGCCTTGATCCACTGCAGTTTGCCTACCATCACAACAAGTCCAAAGAAGATGCAATGTCCCTGGCCCTACACTAATCTCTGGAACACTTAAACAACAAAGACTCTTCCGCTTCTTCTTCCTGTAGGATTCCGGCAGTGTAGACACTGCTAAGCGTATTACTGCCCTCCACAGGTCAAAGTTTGAACTAAATTCTTACATACAGTCCTGTAACTTGCAGGAATTGAAGAACAGCCCTGGATATCAGTTGATGTTTCTCACTGTGTCCAAACAAAGATGAAACAGAAAAAGCCTCAACTCCAAGTCCTGTCAGTCTAACAAACAATACTTTACAACAAAGACTCCTACACTAGACTTCTATTTATTGAATATAGCTCTGCTTTCAACACCATAATCCCACTCAAACTCTCTTTAATCTACTAGTTCTAGGAATCAGCACCACCCCCACCCTGCCACTGGATCCTCAATGTTCTGATCCACAGACCACTATTAGTGAGGATAGGTGACAGCTGGCATCTGATTGTGTTCTTCAGCTGGCCAATGAGAATGTGCTGACAGGTGAGCTGAAGCGATTGATTGGTTGCTGCCACCCAATTAGGATGCTGGCACTTGCAGAAACAAGGAACTGCAGATGCTGGTTTACCAAGGAAAGGCGCAAAGTGCTGGAGTAACTCAGTGGGTCGGGCAGCATCCCAGGAGAACATGGACAGGCGACGTTTTGGGGGTCGGGACCCTTCTTCACACCAGGTCTGCACTTGCCTATCCATTTGCGCGCTGCTCCATCTAGTGGCCTGAGCGGGCAGCCGAGCTCCGGCAAACTCAACGCCAGCTCCCCGCACTCTGCATCACCCGCTGAACCAAAGAGGGCTCACGCTTCAAAACCAAATGCAATCAAATGCATCAAAGAAAATTCAGTTCAATATGCAAGCAGCCACGTAGCCTCCAGCGAAGAGGCCGATTGGACCATTAAGCTCTTCTAACCTCTTCACTTAGACATTCAATTAGATATTGTTTGATCTATTATATTAATCAGTTCGCTCCATGACCTTGGGTTCTGTAATGGCCAACGAAAGAGTATCTGTTCAATTGACCCTCGTCCCCAGTAAAACCGTTTTTGTTTAGGATATAGATATTCTGATTTCTGCTCACCTTTCACCATCTCACCATTGTAGGTTAATTGGCGTCGGTAAAAATAAAAGTAAATTGTCCCCAGTATGTATTGTAGGATAGTGCGAGTGTACGGGCTGATCGCTGGTCGGTGCTGATTCGATGGGCCGAAGGGCCTGTTTCCGCGCTGTATTTCTAAAGTCTAAACAATCTCGCAATAGTTATTTTGTTGTCAACTATAAATTATGCACCGAGTTCCACTAAGGACTTTTTAAACTGCGTGTACCATAACTATATTTTAACTATATTTTATCTGCGTGTATTGTGTTTACAGACCTGATAAACTGCTGCTTCAAGTAAGAATTTAATTGTACATATGACAATTAAACACTTTTGACTCCTGACTAATGAGTATTTAACAGTGGCTGGTACTGATTGCAACCATTCCCAGTTAACACTACTCTCCACCTGTTCAAATAAGGTTAATTCAATATTAGCTAATAGCCTCATCATCTTTTTGAGGTTTGGGAACTGAATATTAATTCAGCAGTCTCAAGCCTGCCCCACCATTCATGGAGTCGTACAGCATGAAAACACAGCACTTTGGCCCAACTCATCCATGCTGACCAAGATGCCCATTTATGTTAGTTCTGTTTGCCCCTACCCTTCTAAACCTTTCCTATCCACGTATCTATCCAAAAGTAATTTTAAATGTCTTTGTTTACCTGCCTCAACCATTTCCTCTGACAGCTCATTCCATACACACTGCCTTCTTTGTGAAAAAGCTACTGCTGAGATTCCTATTAAATTTTTCCCCACTCACCTTAAGCTTCTAGTTTCTGATTCCCAACTCTAAGAAAAAGGCAGACACAAGGAACTGCAGATGCTGGCTTACAAAAAAGACACAAAATGCTGGAGAACTCAGCGAGTCTGTACAGAGTTTGTATGTTCTGCTGTGACTGCGTGGGTTTTCTCCATGATCATTGGTTTCCTCCCACACTCCAAAGACGTGCAGGTTTTGAGGTTAATTGGCTTTAGTAAAATAGTAAATTGTCCCTAGTGTGTAGGATAGTGCTAGTGTACGGGGTGATCGCTGGTCGGCGTGGACTCGATGGGTCGAAGGGCCTTCCACGCTGTATCTTTAAAGTCTAATGTCTAATATGGTGGTATCTTGAAAAAAAACATTAAGCCTTTTACATTACTCATCATTTTTTGTTTACTTGGCATTTAAAAAATAAGCTGCACCAGATTTAGTTTCCCACTGAGATTCCATCAGATCTCCATTTGAAGCCTGGTTCACATGGAGATGAGTAATAATGAATAATAAATTACACATATTAACAGACATAACCTTGTTAACCCCAGCAACTCCCAATGTCATAGAGAATTTTCCTAGAGAATTTGAAAGATACTTTATTTTAAGGGTTCATTTCACTCAGAATAAATGGCTTTACACTCCGGCCCAGAGACCTGAGCATTTATCCTCAGATGACAGTTCAATACCATGGTCAGAGAATGCTGCATTGTCAAGGTAGAAGGCAGTAAACCAAGGCTCAGGTGTGTAAAAGAACCCCTAGATCTTCTGAAGGCAGTGGGCCTCATCCAAGAACCAAGCCAGCAATTGTCCTTCTACCAGTAGGACTAATGCAGATTAATTGGACATATTAGTTTGTGGAACTTTACTGTGCACAAACTGATTTCAGCGGATACCCACAAAATAAGAATGATCAATAGTTAGTTTACCATGAGCTCTAGCATAGGAAAAAATGGCAGGGTTGTCCATTGTGAGTTTGCCATTGTAATAATATAACAAACTTAAATAAAAACCTGCTGTCACTTCCTTTATTTCTATTTTTTTATTTTCAGTTATACTAGGCCTTGATTGGTTTTGCCTTAATCTTGCATTCTCACCCATTTCCTGCCTTTGCTGAGTAACCTTCATCTTCAGAGCTAGGGTCACACCAGAAAAGACCTTGCCTGTAAAAATCCTAGTTGGAATTTGGACTCCAGCCAACATGCGCGCAATTCCCATGAGCTTAGTCTCAAGATCATGAGGCAGGTTGGTGAACAACCAATTTCCATGCCTCTACAGTGAGTGTCACTGGGCTATTTTACAACATTTTTATTGCCCCCTCCTCCCATCTCAAACCAACCTATAGTCATTAATCATCTCCAGCCGTAGTCTCCACAGATCCAAACATAACCCTGAATTGAATAACTCAATGCATGTACCTTTGGTGCTCAGGGGGTTAATAAACAAAGATTATTTTTAAATCTGGATATTATGTTTTAATACTGACTTTTCCAAAAATGGTTTTAAAATTTTGTCTTGTTTACCTTTCTTTCTTGCTCCCATTTTATATATTTATGCCCTTTTTAACTCTCATTCGCCTCCAATCCTCGCTTCTGCTTTTTCTAATTACCACCTCCCTTGAACACTGCAGGTTGGACTAAGATCCCCTGATTTGTGACCAGCAAATTCTTGAACAGTAGCACGCTGCCCTTCCTGATATTACAAGGCCAAGGCAAAACAAAACTGATTAGACAAAAGTTTCCTTTATACACATTCGATAGGACTGTTCTTTCAGCACCAGGATTAGAAATGAAACCTCCCTGCTGGTAAGTCACTCCTGAGATAGTATTCACTTATGTGCACCCCAAACACACTGCTGAGTGGTTTCAAATTTCCACCCTGTTCTCTGTCTTCTGTACAATATAACGTTTCATTTATATTAGTACTGTTAATGTCGTAGAACTTCCTAAACACTTCTCAGAAGAAGGCAGAAATGTGAGAGCAAACTCTGTAATCTTAAAATAAAAACGGATGACTGGGAGCTTGATCTAGGTCTAGGTTTTTGCGAGTGAGCGGTTGAGAGACACAGAGGTTAAGTTCATAAATTATGTCATAGGAGCAGAATTAGGCCATTTGGCCCATCGTATCTACTCCTTAAGGAAGGAGTTGCAAGCTAGAGATCTCAGACAGAATCTACAACTTAAAATGAGAGAACAAATAGAAACCAAGATATCATTAAAGCTAGTAAATTATATTTGGGTGTTGGGGATGATGGAGGTTACAGGGGTAATTGATATCCTGACATGGTGCAGTAAATGTCATCAAAGGAAACCACTCCAGAGGAAACACTGTCTCAGAACACATAGGGCCCATTGTTCATAGCAGTTAGACCCATCCCAGTAGGTTTAGCATTATTGCTCTTGAATTGAGCTAGTATGCTTCAGTGGGTCGAATAGCCTCCTTCCATGACCTAATCATTCTGTGCTTCCATGCGATCCAAATGAGACTGAACTGGGTTCCCTGGACAATATTCTGTACACATTCTTCAGGATATTATTATCCTCACAACCTCCACCTACCACTGGTCATCTCTTCCCTCGATCCCTTAAATCAGCATTAATAACACCTTGACATTTCCACTTGTTCCGCCATATTAAGTTGTTACTTCAGTTTGAGATCTTGTGTCCATCCCCAATATTCAATCATTGTATAAGGGGTAAAAGTGTTGTAAAAACAAGCCTGAAGGCTTTGTGTCTCAATGCAAGGAGCATTCGTAATAACGTGGATGAGTTGAATGTGCAGATAGTTATTAATGAATATGATATAGTTGGGATCACGGATACATGGCCCCAGGGTGACCAAGGCTGGGAGCTGAACATTCAGGGATATTCAATATTCAGGAGGGATAGACTGAAAGGAAAAGGAGGTGGGGTAGCGTTGCTGGTTAGAGAGGAGATTAATGCAATAGAAAGGAAGGACATTAGCTTGGAGGATGTGGAATCGATGTGGGTAGAGCTGCGAAACACTAAGGGGCAGAAAACGTTAGTGGGAGTTGTGTACAGGCCCCCAGGCAGTAGTGGTGGAGTTGGGGATGGTATCAAACAGGAAATTAGAAATGCATGCAACAAAGGTAAAACAGTTATAATGGGTGACTTCAATCTACATATAGATTGGGTGAATCAAATTGGCAGGGTGTTGAGGAAGAGGATTTCTTGGAATGTATGCGGGATAGTTTTCTAAACCAACATGTAGAGGAACCAACGAGAGAGCAGGCTATTCTAGACTGGGTATTGAGTAATGAGGAAGGGTTAGTTAGCAGTTTTGTTGTGCGTGGCCCCTTGGGCAAGAGTGACCATAATATGGTTGAGTTCTTCATTAGGATGGAGAGTGACATAGTTAATTCAGAAGCAAGGGTTCTGAACTTAAAGAAAGGTAACTTTGAGGGTATGAGACGTGAATTGGCCAAGATAGACTGGCAATTTATTCTTAAAGGGTTAACGGTGGATATGCAATGGAAGGCATTTAAAGACTGCATGGATGAACTACAACAATTGTTCATCCCAGTTTGGCAAAAGAATAAATCAGGGAAGGGAGTGCATCCGTGGATAAAAAGGGAAATCAGGGATAGTATCAAAACAAAAGATGAAGCATACAAATTAGCCAGAAAAAGCAGCCTACCAGAGGACTGGGAGAAATTCATTGTCCAGCAGAGGAGGACAAAGGGCTTAATTAGGAAAGGGAAAATAGATTATGAAAGAAAATTGGCAGGGAACATAAAAACTGACTGCAAAAGCTTTTATAGATATGTGAAGAGAAAAAGATTAGTTAAAACAAATGTAGGTCCCTTGCAGTCAGAAACAGGTGAATTGATCATGGGGAACAAGGACATGGCAGACCAATTCAATAACTACTTTGGTTCTGTCTTCACTAAGGAAGACATAAATAATCTGCCGGAAATAGCAGGGGACCGGGGGTCAAATGAGATGGAGGAACTGAGTGAAATCCAGGTTAGTCGGGAAGTGGTGTTTGGTAAATTGAATGGATTAAAGGCCGATAAATCCCCAGGGCCAGATAGGCTGCATCCCAGAGTACTTAAGGAAGTAGCCCCAGAAATAGTGGATGCATTAGTGATAATTTTTCAAAACTCTTTAGATTCTGGAGTAGTTCCTGAGGATTGGAGGATAGCTAATGTGACCCCACTTTTTAAAAAGGGAGAGAGAGAGAAAAAGGGGAATTACAGACCAGTTAGTCTAACATCGGTAGTGGGGAAAATGCTAGAGTCAGTTATTAAAGATGGGATAGCAGCACATTTGGAAAGTGGTGAAATCATTGGACAAAGTCAGCATGGATTTATGAAAGGTAAAACATGTCTGACGAATCTTATAGAATTTTTCGAGGATGTAACTAGTAGAGTGGATAAGGGAGAACCAGTGGATGTGTTATATCTGGACTTTCAGAAGGCTTTCGACAAGGTCCCACATAAGAGATTAGTATGTAAACTTAAAGCACACGGTATTGGGGGTTCAGTATTGATGTGGATAGAGAACTGGCTGGCAGACAGGAAGCAAAGAGTAGAGTAAACGGGTCCTTTTCAGAATGGCAGGCGGTTACTAGTGGGGTACCGCAAGGATCAGTGCTGGGACCACAGCTATTTACAATATATATTAATGATTTGGATGAGGGAATTGAATGCAACATCTCCAAGTTTGCGGATGACACGAAGCTGGGGGCAGTGTTAGCTGTTAGGAAGATGCTAGGAGGCTGCAAGGTGACTTGGATAGGTTGGGTGAGTGGGAAAATGCATGGCAGATGCAGTATAATATGGATAAATGTGAGGTTATCCACTTTGGTGGCAAGAACAGGAAAGTAGACTATTATCTGAATGGTGGCCGATTAGGAAAAGGGGAGATGCAACGAGACCTGGGTGTCATGGTACACCAGTCATTGAAAGTAGGCATGCAGGTGCAGCAGGCAGTGAAGAAAGCAAATGGTGTGTTAGCATTCATAGCAAAAGGATTTGTGTATAGGAGCAGGGAGGTTTTATTGCAATTGTACAGGGCCTTGGTGAGACCACACCTGGAGTATTGCGTACAGTTTTGGTCTCCTAATCTGAGGAAAGACATTCTTGCCATAGAGGGAGTACAGAGAAGGTTCACCAGACTGATTCCTGGGATGGCAGGACTTTCATATGAAGAAAAACTGGATAGACTCGGCTTGTACTCGCTAGAATTTAGAAGATTGAGGGGGTGTCTTATAGAAACTTACAAAATTCTTAAGGGGTTAGACAGGCTAGATGCAGGAAGATTGTTTCCGATGTTGGGGAAGTCCAGAACAAGGGGTCACAGTTTAAGGATAAGGGGGAAGTCTTTTAGGACCGAGATGAGAACATTTCTTTTTCACACAGAGAGTGGTGAATCTGTGGAATTCTCTGCCACAGAAAGTAGTTGAGGCCAGTTCATTGGCTATATTTAAGAGGGAGTTAGATGTGGTCCTTGTGGCCCTAAAGGGATCAGGGGGTATGGAGAGACGGCAGGTACAGGATACTGAGTTGGATGATCAGCCATGATCATATTGAATGGCGGTGCAGGCTCGAAGGGCCGAATGGTCTACTCCTGCACCTATTTTCTATGTTTCTATGTTTCTATGTTTCAGCGTTAGTAGCTGAACTTAGACTCTGCAAATCCTTCCTCCACCTCGTCTGCCTCTCAACCTCTCACTCTCGAATACCTTCCTCCACATCGAGCCCCAGGTCACCCTGTTTTAAGATTGCAGAGCATTGTGACCAGTTGAGGACTGTTGTTACACTCTATTGAAAGTGCAATAAAATGTAAGTTGCCGTTTTGTTCAGAAAATGTTGCCTCAATCAATAGTGCGATAAAATTTGGACGAGATGAACATTGCTAACAGTATCCCAGCAGTGTTCAATAGCAAGAGTACAGTATCTACATTTCTTACCCTGGTGCTGAAAGAACAGTCCTATTGGACATGACCCAATGAAGTATTTGATAATCGGTCTTGTTTTAACTTGGTATTCAAGACCATTATAAAGCAGGGGTGGCAATGTGCTGTTTTTCAAAAATGTCAGGTTGAATTGAAATGAGTCTGAGCCATAGAATCAAATGGAATGGAAGCAGACCCACTGCTGGATTTCAAGCACCTTTTTATATTAATCCTATTTTATTGCCAACATATTCTCCTCAAAGGCCTCTAAGATTCTACCATTCACCTACATATTGGGTGTTGTTTACTGTGGCTAATGCAAAATTAATCCCGCTAAACCTACAAGATTAATCCAGCTAAACCTACAGTAGTTTATTAATTTACCAGCCCTCATGTTTTTGGGAGGCGGAGGAGACCAGAGCAGCAGGGACAAATCTCTATAGTCACAGGGAAAATGCGCAAACTCAACACAGACAATACCAAAGGACAGGATTAGACCCAGTTTATCAGAGCTTTGTGTCAACCGCATTATCAGCTGCATTGCTGAGCTGCCAAGATCTGTCTCTATTACTAACCACAGTAGTGCGTTTCAGACTCTAACTATTCACTCCGTAAGTGTAAGATGGTGAGAAAAGGAATGGCCTCAGCTAAACATCCAAAGAGTTGGTGTTAAAATTACAGCGCCCTCGTGTTTTATGTTTTCAAGTGGAAGGCAACTAAAAACAGAAATATCCAGCTATATCACTTGGTCATGTCGATACTTGCAGTTGCTGCAGAACTTCACACAGTCAGCACCGGGGGTCAGAATTGAACCCAGTTCTCGGGCGCTGTAAAACAGCAGCTCTAGCAGATGAGCCAGTGTGTTGACATGTCAAGTGCTCATCGTTACTGGAAAGCATGAGCAGAAAGTTATAGAAATCAATCTTGCCTTAGAATGCATCACTCATATCATTAGGAGTAAAAAGCTGGATATTTTTGCCTTTGAAACCAAAGTTAAGATGACTGGACCTTTCCAATCATGGAGGCAATACCACAATTCACCATACCTTTCGTACTAAACCCACAGAGAGATAGTGTGGGGTGAAAGGGAAAATGATAAATGACAAGCATAGGGAAATGGAAGGTAGGGTGTGAGAAATGCCTGGAGCCTGTTTGTGAGATGCCATGCTTGAGTAGAGTCGTTGAGTCATACAGCATAGAAACAGGCCCTTTGGCCCAATTCATCCATGCTGGCCAAGATCCAAGATCTATGCTAATACCATCTTCCTGCTTTTGGCCCTTATCTCTCTAAATTTTTCTCCTCCATGTATCCTTCCAAGTGTCTTTTAAATGCTGTTATACAGTACTGCCTCGACTATCTCCTCTGGCAGCTAGTTCCATATATCCACCACCCTCTGAGTGACAAGGTTGCCCCCTCAGGTTCCTATTAAATCTTGCCCCTCTCACCTTAAACCTATATCCTCTGGTTCTTAACCTATGCCCTCTGGTTCTTAACTATGTTTATCAGGAGCAGTGGAAATACTTAGTGTTGCAGAGATAGGTTTGGTCAACAGATGGAAGTGATCAGATGTCTGGTCCTACTGTCTGTCACACTGCAACTACCAATTTGATGCTGAGTTTGTATTGCCAGTTGCAAATTACTAACCAGACTGGAGAATAATACCTTCCAATGAATTATACTTCCAAGCATGCAAACGGCTGCTGCTAAATGTCACAAAGGTGCAAACTCTGTAGAAAACAGCTGAAAAAGGAGCCGTTTCTGAAAGCAACAAAAGAATCGCAGATGTAGCAAATCTGAAATAAAAACCAGAAAATGCAAGAGAAAAACCTCAGCAGATCAGTCAGCAGCTGTGAAGAAAGAAACCGGGTTAATGTTATCAGGCAAACACTCACACGGGGGTGTGTCTGCTGGAGGTGAACATGGTGCAGGAATGAGGAGATCTTCGAGTCAACCCATGGTGATAGTAAAGATATGGCTGATAGAAATAACAAATGTGGTTATGGGGAATTTGTACATTTTTATTGGATGTAGATTTGGTTCATGGGTAGAAAAAGTCATGCAGTTCCATAGCACCATCGAGATACTCAAGAAGTCTCAACATGCTTTACTGCCAAGGAAGTACTTTCTTCAAGTGTACACACTATTTGATGCGTTTCTTAAATTTAAGGATGAAAGTATTATTCTTGGAAGATAGTAAACAATGAACATCAATTTGCTGAAGAGAGGCATGGCCCTGACAGGACTATTCGTCATCGGGCTGATGAGCCGGAACAGAGGGGTGTGGGTGTATATTAGGTATGAGTGTCAGACATAGGACAGTTGTGGGTGTATGATACGGATTATGGAGATGACTCATTTCAAGTGCTTGATTGAAAGAGATGATAATGTCACAGGTTTGGATGCAAGTATTGGCTGATTTGATTGCAACATTTTGGGTTTCAATGGCTGATACGGATAATATAACTGTCAAAGTTTGGTGAGAGTCACAGTTATGTTTTCACTCTATTTATTAACTCACAGAACCTTGCTGGCATTGACAAGGTTGGTTGACCATCCCTATTTGCTTCTGAACCTGCAGGCAATAAAGGATCCTCCACATGGCGGTTCTGGAGTTACACAGAGGCCCAACTGGGTAAGTGCCTCAGATTCCTCTACCTCAAGAACATCAGTGAACCAGATGGGTTTTTACAACAAATCCAACAACTTTGTGGTTACCATGACTGACATTAGCCATTTTTAAAAATATATTCCAGATTTATTTAATCATGTGAATTTAAGAATTTCAGTTGCCCCCTGCGGGATTTGAACTCCCCTCTAGATCAACAGTCCAAAACCGTAGCTGCTAGTCCATTAACAAGTTTAACCACTATACCACCATACCATTGTTGGTCTATATTGATGCAATGGATACATTGGATAGTTTTTTGTTGACACTTGATAAAACTGATGAAGATATGACACATATTGATACATGGGATGAAGACAGTATTAGCTTTGTTCAATGTGTGATAAAAGTAATCAAACTATTGTCTCACAGAGATAACGATGTTGTTAATGCCACTGTTAGATAACGGCAGAAGCACGGCAAGTCTTCATGTATTTCATAGATTATTACAGAATGCACATTCACAGAGACTGGAAGATATGTACAAGGGTCAGCATGTGTTGAGAGACACAAGGAAGTGTGACTGGATGTAACTATAATTGAAATGAAGCCAGTATCTATTTTGTACAACTGATATAATTCCTCAACATGTTGATACTTGTTCAGTCAGATATATTATGATCTCCGTTTATGGAATACAATATTCATGGAAAATTTACAGAGTTTGTTATATAACTGCTGGAAATGGATGTGAAACAACTATACCGGTATTCCCGATAATTATATTGGTTTACAGTTCGTCGCTGGTATTTGTGATAATATGTCGTTTAGGTTAGTGATACAATGTGGAAACAGGCTCTTCTGCACACCAAGTCCACACCGACCAGCGATCCCTGCATACTAACACTATTCTACACACACTAGGGACAATTTACAATTATACCAAGCCAATTAACCTACAAACCTGTGTGGGAAGAAACCGGAGTTCCCAGAGAAAACCCATGCAGGTCACGGGGAGAACACACAAACTCCATACAGACAGCCCCGTGGTCAGGATCAAACCCAGGTCTCTGGCATTGTAAGGTAACAACTCTACCGCTGTGTCACCGTGCCACCCCTATTCATCCTGGTAATGACCCTATGTGGTGCGTGGATGTTACAACCCGACCCTTCACTATGTCTAGCTGAGGATTGCTGCCTGGTATTGATGTACTAATTGATACATGTAATATCAGAGGAGTTGGTATATTGACTTGGTGGTCCCTGGTGTTGGTTTATTGTTTGCAGACATCATCCTTGTTTCTTCCAGCTGTTATCAGGTAACTGAATCATTCTATCAACAACTAGAGAGTGATCCTGAGCTACTATTTACCTCATTGGAGACCCTTGGACTATCTTTAATCAGAGATAGACACAAAGTGTTGAAGTAACTTAGCGGGTCAGGCAGCATCTCTGGAGAAAAAGGATGGGTGATGTTTCAGGTCAGGACCCTTCTTCAGACCGACCCGAAATGTCACCCATACTTTTTCTTCAGAGAGGCTGCCTGACCCGCTAAGGTACGGCAACACTTTGTGTCTATCTTTGGTATAAACCAGCATCTGCAGTTCTTTTCTACAAACTACTATCTTTAATCAGATTTTACTGGACTTTATCTTGCATTAAATGTTATTCCCTTTATCATGCTTGACTGTAGTCATGTATTGTCTTTCCGCTGACTGGTTAGCACGCAACAACAGCTTTTCACTGCACCTCGGTACATGTGAAACCAAACTAAACAAAACTTGCACAGCGCCAAAGGTTTAGTTTAGTTTAGAGATACAATGTGGAAACAGGCTCTTTGGCCCACTGAGTTCGCACCGAACTGCGATCCCTGCACATTAACACTATCCTACACACACTCCGGACAATTTACATTTATACCAAGCCGATTAACCTAAAAACCTGTACAAATTTAGAGTGTGGGAGGAAACCGAACATCTCGGAGAAAACCCACGGGGAGCACCATGGTCAGGATTGAACCCGGGTCTCTGGTGCTGTAAGGCAGCAACTCTACCGGGCCGTCCTTAGGTGATGACGCTGAAACTGGATGAAGCAGTCAGTGCTGGTAATGCCGTGCATTCGATACAGGTGGCCAATGCCAGGGATTGCTTTATTGTCCTTGCAGGTGAAACCCTGGCCTTGGTGTATACCTGATACAGGTGACATCCTTGGTGTTGGTGTACATGCAATATTTCCCTTGTGAATTGTTCAGGCAAATGATATCCCTGGTATTGATATGTTGTCAATACTGGGCCATCTTTGGCACTGATGCATTAATGGTACAGGTGATGTCCAATTGTCTGTGTATTGATGGTGCACAGTGCACTGGTCCAGGTGTGTACTTGGTATCGGACCCTCTCGATCCCACATCAGCCACCTCTAATCTAGAGAATGTGCACAAGCAAGTCATCGCAACCTTGCGAGACTGCCTACAGGCGAGACCATTGATATCCTTGGTGTTTGTATGTAATGTGTTGCCATAGCTGATACCCCTGATGACTGTATAGTTGGTACAGATAATATCACTGATATTGATGTATTATTGGTCCAGGTGATATCCCTGGAGTGGGTGTGAGGTTGGAAAGTTGCTCCAGCTGTGGGCATGGATAACACAAGTGAGATGTTGAAATGGATGTAAAGTTGGTACAGCTGATGTCCCTGCTGTGAGTGTAAAATTCATGCAGATAGTGTACATGTAAAATGGTACAAGTTAAAATCAGTGTGTATGATGTTGGATCAGACAGGTAATATCTGTTGGTGTGTATTGGTGATACAGGTGATACTCTAGTGTAGGTATGTATTGGTGATACAGGTGAAGTCCCTAGTGTGAATGTATAGTGGAACAAGGGATGTAAAGTTGAAGCAAGTAATAAACAGTAATAAACTGTGCAATAAACAGTTGTAAGATTTAATGTGATGATTCCCCCTTGTATGAATATGTACTTAGACAGATGATGCCCCTGATAAAAGTGCGAAGTTGTTGCTGGTGATGTCCCTGGTGTGGGTGTAGAGTTGGAACAGGTGCTTTTGCAGGAGTGGGTGTGATGTCGTTGCTGATCATGTCGCTGGTGTGAATGCAGAGTCAATACAGGTGATGGTCCCTAGTGTGACTGTAGAATTAGTACAGGTGATTTCCCCAGTGTTGGTGTAGAATTAGTACAGGTAATGTTCCTGGTGTTGAATTGGTTATGTCCCAGGGTGGGTGTGTAATTGGTACAGCTGATGTCTCATATGTGGTTGAACGTTGTAACTGGCCATGTCCCTGGTGTGCACATGAGTTGCTGCTCTTGTTGATGCTGTTGTGAATGTGCAGTTGTCACAAGCAAAGTTCCCGGTGTAAAGTTGCAATAGATTACCTCCCTGTTCGGGGTGCATAGTTGGCATGAATAATGTCCCTGTAGGTGTGAACTTGATATAGGTAATGCCCCTGGGATACTTGTGTAATGGCATGATTAATGTGAGTGTTAGATGGTACAGGATAACGCCCTTGGTGATGGTAGAGTTGGTGGAGGTGATGGTCTGTGGTGTGGGTGGGAGTTGGAACACATGATATCCCTGGTGTTGTCATGAGTGGGTACAGATGATGTGTGTGGTATGGTTGTAGAATTAATACAGATGATGCCCCAAGTGTGGGGAATTGGAAGAGGTGATGGACCTTGGTGTGGGTGTGAGTTGATACGTATTGTCCTTTATGTGGTTGAATGGTTGGCCAATATGACAGATGTCCCATAGTGTTAGCATAGCAATGTGACAAATGATGAACCTGATGCGGCTGTAGAGTTGGTATAGGTGATGTGTTGTTACAGGTGATGCCCCCGGTGTGAAAGTTACGTGATACGGATAATGGCCCTGGCACGAGTGTGAGTTGATCCAGGTGTGGTCCCTGGCATGGGTGTGAATTGTTGCAGGCCATGTCTATGGTGTGGGTGTGAGTTTTTGCAGCTGATGTCCATGGTGTGGCTCCAGAATTGACACAGGTGATGAACCTGATGTGGGTGTGAGTTGATACAGATGATGTCCCAGAGGTGTGTGTACTGGGTGCAGGTGATACCCTGGTGTGGGTTCAGGTGATACCCCTGGTGTGGGTGTGATAGGTACAGGTAATGTCATGGTGTGGGTGTAATGAGTACAGGTGATGTCCTAATGTGACTGTGATAAGTACAGGTGACAGCCCTGATGTGGGAGCAGGAGATAGCGTTGGTGTGGGTGAGATGGGTGTAGAATTGGTACTGGTGCTGCCCCGAATGTGTGAGTGATAGGTACAGGTGATGCCTCTGGTGTGGGTGTAATGGATACAGGTGATGTCCTGGTATGGGTTCAGGTGATGCCCCTGGTGTGGGTGTGGTAGGTACAGGTGAATCCATGGTGTGGGTGTGATAAGTACAGGTGCTTCCCTTGAGCTGGGAACCCGCGCCTCCGCCGGGACAGGTGTGCTGTGCAAGTTCTCCCCGGCGCCCCGCCCTTACCTGCCACGATAGCCGGGTTGTCCTGCCCTCCCTCGGGGTTCAGCCACATCTCGGCGGTGAACTGTCCCTGCGGAATGCTCGGCTCCCGTCGCAGCTTCAGACGTTGCTTGCCACCCGACAGATAAAGAGCCGTGACAGCAGCGGGCTCGCAGTCGGGCGGCCCGGACAGCCAGCCCCGTGGTGCCGGCATGCCTCCGGCGCTCTCGACCGCCGTAGCCCAGCCGCTGAATTCACTGGGGTAGCCGGTAGCTCTGGCCGCCCCCGCTCCCGCTCCGCCGCACTCACTGGGGTATCCGCTGCTCTCTCCGCCCAGGTAAACGGTGCTCCCCTCGGCGTACGAGCCGCTCCTCTCCCCGCCTCCCGGGCGACCGTACTCCGCAGCCCAGGGGTAGAGAGACAGCTGAGCTGCAGCCGCAGCTCTCCGGCTCCTGCCTCTTCTTCCCGCCGGCCAACAGCGCTGCTCTCCGGGGCTCAGACTGGGCTGCCCGCGGGGAGCGAGACCCCGCTTGTAGCGCCAGCGTGGGCTCGCCGGGACCAGTGAACTGAGTGTCAGACTCAGCAACCCCGCAGAGGTACAAAGGACAAGTAGGAGCCTGAGGGTCGGCATAGTGGCCACGGCTTGCCAAGGTGGGAGGGTGCAAAAACAACCCCTTGTTCCTCTGGAAAGTTCAGGTAGCCTCTCCAGTGGAAAAAAAAAACAAAACTTTATTCTGATTTTTTTTTTTTCCCTTCAAACTGATTTATTTTTTCCAAAAAAACGATTTTAATCCCCTGAAGTTGAAACTATCCCTCCCCTGAAATAAAACAAAACTCCTGCAGTTGAAACCCTGATGAGGTGCATGCATGCTAGGTTTGCGTTGACTTGGAGTGAGCAGACCTGCCAGTGATTCAAACTCGGATATTTGTTCTCTCTGAGCGCAGGTTGGTCTTTTTTTATACTGTGCACTCTCTGGATCGCTCTTCTCTCTCACATTCTGCTCCCTTTCGGGTATCCCGCTTTTATCTTCTTGGCACATCTACATCTATTCTTCATTGTTTCAATGGGTGGGTGGGTGTATGTGAGTGAAGTGTGAGAGAGAGAGAAAGGGGGGGGGGGAGCGAGAGGGGGAGAGGAGGAGAGAGAGAGGGGGGGGAGGAGAGAGAGGGGGGGGGGAGGAGAGAGAGAGAGGGACTGTCTGTCTCTCTTTATAACACATCTCGGGGAGGTGAAAAATAAAATGAGGGATGCCATCGGGTTATAAACAGTGGCCCAACTCGACCAGATAAACTTGACGCTGGTGGGCAGTAGGACAATAAAACCCTCCCTGCCCTTGCCTTGGCTAGAGTTCCTTCACTATCAGCCGGTGGCAGCAACGGGAGCCGCGATTCCCTGCGCTCGAGTCACACAAGCCCCCGGTTTCCCTGTGCCTATTATACGGGTGACTAGCTCTCCTGTTCCCAGCCGGGATTTTTTTATTTTGCATTCGCGGTCCAAACTTCAACGAGAATCTCTGATACACGAGGGGGTCAGTCACGCAAATGAATGCAGATATAAACACAGGGAGAACAAATTCACACACACATATACACTAATCCACGTAAACAAGACACACACAACGGTGAACAGTCACACACATATATCGGTTCACATTGTGCATTCGCAGTAACATCACACCTCGCAGCTAGAACACAGCAAGTACGAAATAAACACACCGACACAAAGACAGAGACACACACGCGTTGTCATTGGATTGCTACAGATTTATACACACGCACATGTAGAAAGACTTACAAACATAACACGGACATACACACGCGGACACGCCGAGGTATTGAGTATATAGTCGATAAAACATATGTAGATATGCAAAGAGGTAATACAAACTCTTAGATTGGTCACACGGGGATAGAACAGGCGGAGATAGGTGCGGGGACGTGCGGTCAGACAGACGCGTGGATGGGTGCATTCATTCTAAACGCCCGTGCAATCCGCACATATTAATTTGTTGAGGGGGCGTGTATATTGCGCCGTGTTCGGCTGATGTGAACGGTAGTACTGTCTGCTCGGTGCGTGTACTTTGTAGGTATGTGCCGAGCAAGAAACGCCACCATTCTCTGACCCGCGCTTTGAAAGCTCAATCCCCCAACCTCCCGCACTTTGCATCAAATGCACTGAAGCGAACTTCCCGTGACTGATCAGTTTCGGGTGGGTTATGGTGTCTCGATATATATATATGGGTTAGAGAATGGGATGCTTAAAATCGCATTTACCGCTCGAAATAAACGGCAGGAACTAAAGTTACAGCGGCACATCTCTCCCGATCAAAACAGAACGGATTGCCAGCGAGCTGGGGCCCCTTCTGGGTACGTGCTACCCGCAGTAGGATATTGAAGCGCGGCCCAGATTGAACCTGAATGCTGTCCTTCCTTTCTAGACTTGCTCGGAGTTAAATCACTGGCGGGCACCAGCCCCTGATCTCACGGACTCGCAGCAGCATGTCCTTCAAATCTATGCTTCGAGTCTCTGATCTCCACAACTGAACTTCAAAACATAAATAAAGCAGCGACCAGGCACAACACTGCCTCGCTCGCTGCCTCATACTCATTGTTTTTAAAGAGAGCAACGCTGTTACAAATATAGAAGTCTTGCAGAGGTGTATAAAATCATGAGAGGAATAGATCGGAAAGACGCACAGTTTCTTGCCCAGAGTAAGGGAATAGAGAACCAAAGGGCATAGATTTAAGGTGAAGTGGAAATATTAAATAATAATCCGAGGGGTAACCTTTTCATACTGAGGGTGGTGGGTGTATGGAACGAGTTGCCGGAGGAGATGGTTGAGTCAAGAGTGTTTTATTGTCATACAGGTATGTCCCAGATAGAACAATGACATTTTTACTTGCTGCAGCACAACAGAATATATAAACATAGTACACTGTAAACAATATGATAAGCTGAGAACGACTATATTTGATGATTTTCTGCTGTGGTACTGGCAACATGTCGCCACAGACAGGCGCCATCTTTGCTCTCATCAGGGACTATCGCAACGTTTAAGATGCAACTGGACAGGAACATGGATAGGATAGGTTTAGAGGGATATGGGCCAAACACAGGCAGGTGAGACTAGTGTAGATGCGACATGTTGGTTGGTGAGGGCAAGTTGGGCCAAAGGGCCTGTTTCCACACTGTATGACTCTATGACTCTCTCTCTCTCTAGGACTGTCAGGCTCAGGGGCATTTTGGACTGGTGATGCAGGGGATAACGAGCAAGGCTAAGTGGTTACGTTTCTTGATAGGAGGTGTGGTCATAATTCAGAGTATTCTTTGTGAACAGTCTAATGTGTGTTCAGGTTTCAAGGATTTACTTCCATAAATGTGTGTAAGAAGATTGCTCACAATCTACCAGTAGTTCAATGGTTCAATGAACAGCAGAATAGCTTATAATTGCTTTCACATACAATATGCAGTATACCACGGCCACGTTGGCAGCTGAATGGGGAGAGAAGGGTCAGTTTCCCCCCAACCTCCAGAGCCCAGTTAGAGGAAGCAAGGAATTCCAGAGGAAAAGGGCACCATATCCATCAGTGCAATGTCACAAACAAAACACCAGAGTTATTCTTCTCCATGCCACCTGCATCATCATATCATCATAACCTTTTCACACAAAGGATGGTGGGTGCATTGAACAAACTGCCAGAGGAGGTTATTGAGCCCAGGTACTATTGCAACGTTTCAGGAACATTTAGACAGGTACATGGATAGGACAGGTTAGATGGATATGGGCCAAACGCAGGCAGGTGTGACTAGTGTATATGGGCCATGTAGGCTGGAGTGGGCAAGTTGGGCTGAAGGGCTTGTTTCCACGCTGTAAGACTCAATTACTCTATCTGTAAAGATTTATCTCGGGTAAGTTGTGCAGATTTGTTCAACCGATGGAAATGGGACAAAGTGGAGACACAAGGAACTGCAGACACTGAAATCTAGAGAAAACCACCAAAGTGCTGGAAGAATCCAGCGGGTCATGCAGCATCTGTGGAGGCAACGTTTGTGGAGGCAACCCTTCTTCAGTCTGAGAAAGTGGATGGAAACAGACTTTTCCCAGCCATGGACAGGAATTAGGAAGGGTGGATCAGATTAAATACAAGAATTTCTGGGCAGGGGAGATTTCACTGAATGATATGAAGCCTCTGGAAACATAGATAGAGTTAATGGCCAAGAATTAGGTGGCTCAATTCTGTCACCACTTGGTCAGGTTGGCATTGATTGGCATCAGCTCTAGACCTTACCCTTGTTCCTATTTCACAGTTCCACCCTCTGGGTCATGGATGGGTGACTTTTATGGTTGAGTCCTTTCTTCAGACCGAAGAATGGTCCTGACCCGAAGCTTTGCCTATCTGTGTTTTCCAGAGATGCTGCCTCACCTGCTGAGTTATTCCAGTACTTTGTGTTCTATGAAATATCCCAGCACCTGCAGTTCCTTGTGACCACCTATTTGTGGGTAGTGTGCTTGCTGATTAAGTCATTTGCCCTGTAGAAACAAGGAACTGTAGATGCTGGTTAATGCACAAAAGGATGACAAAGTGCTGGAGTAACTCAGCAGATCAGGCAACATCTCTGCAGGACATGGAAAGGTGACATTTCCGGCCAGGACTTTATTTCACACTGATTGATGAGTCCTTACTGTATGATTAGTTCTCTTATGGCATTGGGATGCTATTTACATGCTGGTAACAATTGGCATTTGAAGGGTTAACTTCAATTTGAATGGAAGACACTTATTCCATCCTGCAAAAAAATTAATTATGTGATATTGTTCCCACATCTGGCCATGGTTTAGAGATGTTAATAACCCCAATTGAATCAGGTGTTCCTTGTTCTCTTTCACTCAGCTTCTATCCTGATGAGCTGAGCATACCTCGAATGAACCAGGTTAATATTTGATGGAAAGCTCAAAATTATTCCGCCAGGTCTGTCTGAAGAATAAATCTGAGTTTCACTCTGGATTCAGCCAAGGTACTATACATAAACTGTCTGAAGCAAACTGTCCCACAGGAATCTTCATACAAAGTCATCCAAAACTTAGTGAAGCAGCAATACTGCCAAATCACCACATGAAGACTTACTGAAGCATCGAGAAGCTTGCGTCTGGAGCCCGTCCCGTTTCAATTTGTCCATTCCATTGTATATAAGTGGATAATTTAGCATCCAGGTCAGTTCCGTAGTCAATCAATTACTTGTCATCATCAGTGCAGGCAGCATAAGTTAGCATTACCATGTCTTTATCTACTTGCATTATCAAGCTCACTCCTGTGGAGGCTCTTCTGTGTGCTGGCTCAACTTCTGACATTCCTGGAAGCATTGCAGTATCACTTCAAGGAACTGGAACTTCTCAGTAGCAAGATCATGAGGAATTATGAGGAGCTTGGCTCATTTTGATTGGGATTGGCATCCATAAATGGAATTGGTGGGCAAGCACGATTATATTGGGTGGCACAATGGATTGGCACAGTACTTTGACCCCCGGGACTGGATAGAGCATATAAGGTGAGGGGGGAAAGATTTAATGGGAACCTGAGGGGTAATTTTTCGACACAAAGTGTGGTGGGTGTATGGAATGAGCTGCCAGAGGAGGTAGTTGAGGCTGGTACTATCACAATGTTTAAGAAACATTTAGACAGGTACATGGGTAGGGTAGGTTTAGAGGGATATGGGCCAAAAGCTGGCAGGTGGGACTTGTTTCGATGGGGCATGTTGGTCGGCATGGCCGGGCAAGTTGCACCGAAGGGCCTGTTTCCCTCCACTACATTATAAGGGAGGCTGTGGTAAATGCCTCAATTTAAATAATGCATAGATTATGTTTGATAATTATGTCAAAAGCTCACCCACCACTCTCCTTGCAATATTTTCCATCCTTTTGTGTTCTCAAACTGCTCCATAGCACAGGTGACTATGTCACATTCTACCCAGTAAGCATGATTGAGCTGAAATCGTACCTCAGTTTATGAAGAAGGCAAAAGTAATATATTCAGATGCAGTAACATGTTTGTAACTGGCATCCAGACTGGGATTTTGTCTGGTCAAGTACAGTGGCAACAACTCGAACATCCACAGTGCCTTTAAAGTAATAAAATGGCGCTGGGCTTAGGGTGCATTGACAAGCAAACGTTGGAACGAACACATAGTTTACTTTCGAGATACAGTGCAGAAACATTCTTCAACCTACCGAGTCTGCGTCGACCAGCGATCACCCCATGCACTAACACAATCCTATGCGCTAGGCACAGTTTACAGAAGCCTGCTAACATGCACGTCTTTGGAGTGGGAGGAAACCCGGAGGAAAGACACGAGGTCACAGTGAGAATGTACAAACTCTGTACAGACAGCAGCCATAGTCAGGATCAAACCCGGGGCTCTGGCGCTGTAAGGCAGCAACTGTACCGTTGCGCCACTGTGCTGCCCAAGAAGAGATCTTAGGCAGATAGTCAAAAGCCTGATTAAAGTCATAAAATTTAATGAAGGAAAGAAAATCAGAGAAGTTGACGGAGGGAATTCCAAAACTTGGACTTTGGTATCCAAAGGCAAATTCACACAGGGAGAACTTCAGGGAGGATTTAAGTGGAGGACTCCAGATATTTTTGACACAAAATGCTGCAGTAACTCAGCGGGTCAGGCAGCATCTCTGGAGAAAAGGAATCGTTGACATTGCGGGTAAAGACCCTTCTTGAGGACACCGCCAATGTCATCGTATAATGTTTGTTTAATTCACTTTCTTTCTAGTCTGAAGAAGGGTCTCGACCCTAAACATCACCTATTCCTTTTCTCCAGAGAAGCTGCCTGACCGGCTGAGTTACTCCAGCATTTTGTGTCTATTCTCGGTGTAAACTATCATCTGCAGTTTCTTCCTACACTTCATATCCCATACTAAAATAACATGACCAGCACTACAGAATGGAATGGTATAGTCCAGGATAACTTGTGGCCACACAATTCAAAGACAAGATTTCAACAGCTGAGCCAAGAAAATATTGATCCTCAACAATTTCTCCAACTCATGGATATTTCTGCAGCACCTGACACTGAACAAAAAGCAAATCTGCAAAAACAAACGTTCCTAAAAAGTGATAAGCAGAGAAAGCTGCCAAAAATATTGAACACACATTGTGTATCTTCAGAGTCGATCGGAGGGTTCTTCCGACAAGGAAAAAAATTTCTACGAGCCAGCAAAGAAAAAGTGACCGTAAAAATTACAACTAGTTATAACGTTGCCGAAACAATGTCCAGTAATCTATCACAAGAGAGTATAATATATGTCATATTGTAATATGAAGATGTGCTTACAAGGTGTGGAATGGAAAAGGTCCACTTAACCATCTCCTTTGAATAAATCATGCAGATAATATGTTGAAGTAAGTGAAGATTCAGATAGATAAGGCTCCACATTAACCTACAGAGCTCAAAATGTTTTATAGCTAGAGAAATATAAATTGACAAGCAAAGATGTTTATGGATCAGCTTGTTCTTTGCACAGTGATTGATTTCCTGCCTGTGAGCCAGTGAATATAAGTGCTGCTCTTGGTCTTAAGTACCTTGGTCTGACCTATGCTTAATTGTTGTTCCAAATGGAACTACCACCCATCTGTCTTCTGATGCTCAACATGACTGCGTCTTCTGCATTGGTGCATTGTGGCTCCAGCAGTGCCCCAGAACAAACTGTGCTAAGGGAAGTGGTGTGGAGGGCTATTGTACTCTGACCCCCTCCCCCATATGCCAACGACAACTGACACATGGACAACAACCCTGTATATTTACATGGGGCTACTTGTCTTCCTTATAAAGGCAAGCATGACTCAGGTTGTTTGTCTGAAGAAGGGTCCTGACACAAAATGTTGCTAATCAATTTTCTCCCAGGATAATGCCTGACCCGTTGAGTTACTCCAGCATATTGTGTCTATGTTTGGTCAAAACCAGCATCTACAGTTCCTTTTTATTACATTATAAGTTTGTTTGCCTACTTTCTTTATTTCATTGTGCGGTTATAATTCCAATTGATCAATCTCATTAACTTTATGTTCTACTTGTAATGATTTGCAAAGTCTTTTTACTCTTTTTAAATTGTTAAACCATCTCAACTGTTTCCACATGTCTCTGAACATCATTCTGTCTCGTGGAAGGGGTGGAGAGGGGAGACCTTCATTACAGCGCATCCAACAGGTGCTACACAGGTAGGTTTGGTTGTGGCATTACTGAGGGGCCAGGTATAACCAGCATGCAGATAGACCCAGTAATTACAGCCCGTAATTCACTCAAGAGACTGTAGTTTTCAGATGTAGTTCAACTAGGACAATGTTGGACATCACACTCCTTGCCCACATTTATCTTTCAACCATCTGCATCAAAAACAAGTTTCCGGTCTTTTACCTCATTGCTGGCTGTAAGACCTTGCGGAGTCATATTAACTGCTATGTTTTCTTATATAATTTCTTTAACTACATTTCTAATTGGATGTAAAAACCTTAAGGTTGCGGGAGGATATGCAAGGATCTACATAAACGTATGCCCATTCCATAACTGGAACAGGGACATGGATGTCAGCACCTGGGCAAGCAGGTCTTAATTGAGAGGAATAGTTTGCTCTCTCACAGAATATTAAACCATACAAACAGACATCCTGATAATACAGCGGGTATAACTAAAAAAGTTACGACAAGAAAAATCATATGAAAAGAAAAACTGCAGGTATAAAATACCTTGCAGTGTATGGTCTGAAAGCTAGTTTCAATAATGATATTAAAATTGGAGGGACATAGAAACATAGAAACATAGAAAATAGGTG
This sequence comes from Amblyraja radiata, assembly GCF_010909765.2. Taxonomy (NCBI): domain Eukaryota; kingdom Metazoa; phylum Chordata; class Chondrichthyes; order Rajiformes; family Rajidae; genus Amblyraja; species Amblyraja radiata. Next base: position 26,800,308 of record NC_045965.1, on the reverse strand, counting down.
CAGGAGTAGGCCATTCGGCCCTTCGAGCCTGCACCGTCATTCAATATGATCATGGCTGATCATCCAACTCAGTATCCCATCCCTGCCTTCTCTCCACAAGGGCCACATCTAACTCCCTCTTAAATATAGCCAATGAACTGGCCTCAACTACCTTCTGTGGCAGAGAATTCCACAGATTCACCACTCTCTGTGTAAACAAGAGACAAACAAGAGAAAAGGGAAGAGGAATGAGATGAATTGGATACCTTACCTTAAAGGGTTGGTAGCTTAATCAGCTACAGTAATTGCCCCTATGTGTGTAGGTAAAATCTGGGGGAGTGAATGTGGGGAGAATAAAATGGGAATAGCGTAGGATTAGTGTGCATGGGTGATTGATGATCAGCATGGACTGACTGCAGTCAGGTCTGTTTCTGTACTATATGACACTATGACTGTATGACTATTACTGAAAGATAATGGAAAGGTCATCAATGGAAATGCATTCAAAATACAGAAGATTGGGCAAACGATTTAGGTGATGAAAATTCAGTTCACATGAAAATGGTGAAGAAGTTGTCATTAGAAATGTATTTGCACAGAGTCAAACAGCATGCAAACAGGCCCTTCGGCCCAACTTTATGATGCCGACCAAGATGCCCCTTCTACACTGGTCCCACCTGCCTGCCATTTGTCTCATTTCCCTCTCAACCTTTCCTATCCATGTACCTGTCCAAATGTATTTTAAGTGTTGTTAAGTGCTGCCTCAACTACCTCCTCGGGCAACTTATTCCATATACCCACCTGGCTCCATCCTCCCAGTCTCTGATCTTCGGGAAAGAGCGGGGCCTGCTTGGCGGCTTCTCGCCAACTGACCATGATCCGCCAGGTCTTAGTGGGTCTGGCCTCGGGGGACCAGTGTAGCCAAAGATAATTTTCAGGCTTCAACTTTGCCAGTGGTCGATTAGGTCGTCAGTGCTGAAGAAAAAGTACTCGCTGTTAACCTCAAAGAAAGCAAACAATAAAGATTGAGAAATATCAACTGGGGACATTTCCATTTTCTGAGGGTTTAATGCTGTTGCGTTGGTTTAAAAGGGATTTCAGATGTATCTGAGTCATTAATATGGGTAAGCCTGGGGTTTACATGTGCTTTCCTGGATCAGGAGTGCTCCAGTACTTCCAGTATGTGGACCGGACTTTTGCCTGTTGATTATGAACCACCTGTGGTCTCTTCACAACATTAAGGCAGCATTCAGCGCTACATAGAGAAAGAAAATGCATTCAACTGAATATTTTTTTTCTGATCTTATTTTGTATACACTAGTCAAAACATTATATGCACTTTCTTGAAGGGAAAACTGTAGGAGTTTATTTTGAAACTGAAAACGAAATTACAAAGTGCTGGAAGAACTCAGGCATCAGGCACCATTTGTGAAAGGAATAGATAGGTGACGTTTCATAACCCCAGGATCCGAGAACCATAGGACATAGCTTTAAGGTGAGGGAGGAAAGATTTAATAGGAATCTGTGGGGTAACTTTTTCACGCAAAGGGTAGTAGGAGTATGGAACGAATTACCGGAGGAGGTAGTTGTGGCTGGTACTATCGCAAAATTTACAAAACATTTAGACAGGTACACGGATAGGACAGGTTTAGAGGGATATGGACCAGATGCAGGCAGGTGGGACTAGTGTAGATGGGACATGTTGGCTGGGGTGGGCAAGTTGGGCCAAAGTGCTTGTTTCCATGCTGTGACTCAATGACTCTATGAGAATAAAAAAATATATAGTTTAGTTTAGAGAAACAGTGCGGCAGCAGGCCCTTCATCCCACTGAGTCCACGCCAACCTGCGATCCCTGTACCTTACCCTATCGTACACATACTAGGGACAATTTACAATTTTACAAAGCCAATTAACCTACAAACCTGTACGTCTTTGGAGTATGGGAGGAAACCGGAGATTACCCACACAGATTACAGGGAGAACGTACAAACTTCATACAGACAATCACCCGTAGTCAGGATCGAACCTGTGTCTCTGGCACTGTAAGGCAGCAACTCTACTGCTGCGACACCGTGCCGCCCTCATAAAATGCAATCAAAGCAAATTACTTGATCATTAGGTCAGGATTTACGATACAGTCCTGTTTTAAAGTACGATACACTAAATTACACAAAGTGTCTGACGTATTAATCCACTATAAAGATTTGGCAATCTGTCAGCCCTAGAAAAAGCCATGACTTCCAGATTTGTATTGTAATTTCACAACAAAGACTTCATTACTTTTTTTATGATACTTCAGCTTCTCTTTCATGACTCCGTATAATGTTTAAAAAGTTAATTTAAATTACTTCCTAGTTTGCTGCCTGTGAGAATTGAACTGGATTGAACTGAAACTTTAGCGTTGCATGATAGTGGCTGGAGTGAACGGCCAGACACACTTGTCCGCCCATCGCCCTGGTGTGATGGATTGAATATAGTCTGCACCGTGGACTGATGGAATAGCAGGTTACATGGCGTAGCTTTAAGGTGAGAGGGGAAAGGTTTAAAGGAGATGTGTGGGCAGAAGGTGGCGAATGCCTGGAATGCAACAAGTAGAGCCGTTATCTTGCCGCGCTTAAGTTTTAGTTCAATCCTGACCTCGGGTGCTGTCTGTATGGAGTTTGCTAGTTGTCCCTGTGACCACATGGGTTATATTTGAGTGCTTTGGTTTCCTCTCATATTCCAAAGATGTGCATTAACACACCAGGAGCTGTAAGTTGCTCCTAGTGTGTAGCTTAAATTAAGGAGAAGTTGTTTAAAATCTGAAAAGCATCAAAAATGGGATTAACTAAACTAGGTGGGACCCGTTGGGTCCCTGGCGCACAGAAGGCTTGGTCCTCCAACGTAATATTCCACCACCACCCATAGTCCCCAACTGTACAGGCGCAGCTCATTTCCCCTAGCACACTCTCCCCCTCCTCTTCACCCTTCCTCTTCTTTCCCCTCTCCTCCTCCCCTCCCCATCCCTCCCTCACCTCTCTCTCCCTTTCCCCTACCCTCAGTCACTCCCTCCCTCCCTCCATAACTCCTCTCCCTTCCCTACCCCCATCCTATCCCTCTAGACCCCACCTCCCCCACTCCTCACCTCCCCTATCCCCCCCACTATCCCTCCTCACCTCCTCTCCCTCTATTCCTCACTCCCTACCTCCCCGCCCCCCTCCTCTACTCACCCCCTCCTCTCCCTCTAGTTCCCCTCCTCACCTCCCCCCTCTTCTTTACCCTCTCCTCCTACCCTCCCCCAATCCCCCCTCACTTCTCCTTTCCCCTACCCTCAGTCACTCCCTCCCTCCACTCCCCTCACTACTCCCCTCCTCTCCCTCTATCCCCTCTCCTCTCCCACTCTTCCTCCCCAGAATCTCGAGGTTGCTGCTCCTCTCCCTTCTTGCGTGCCCCGGAGGAGCATCAGCCGTCGACGCGGATCCTCGGCTCGGCCCAGAAGCACCAGCAGCTACAGCCACGCCAGCGTGTGGGCGGGGAGGGAAGAGCTCGGAGAAAAGACGGAGGAAGATCCATGGGGGAGTGGGGGGTATCACGGGGGAGGGGGGCAGGAGCATCAAGGGGGACCAGAGGGGAAGGGGCAAGAGCTGCGCGGCGTTGTGATGGCGGTGCGTTTGGGACTCACAGCGGGCGCTGGATGCTCTCCTCCACCGGAATCGGACTCTCTGATTTCCGTTTGGCGATATCTCCCGCGCTGGTCCGCTTCCGGTCCCTCCGAAAATTGTGTCCGGTTGGAAACCTCCGCCAGCCATCCTCGGCTCCAGTAAAGATGCGATGGTGCAGGAAGGGGCTGACCGTCCCGCAGAGTGTCAGGAGAAGAGACTAATCCACGCGGCGCTGACTGGCAGGAGAGGAGATCGATCTGCGCATGCGCAGTTTTTAAGATTTTTAAACCTCGCTAACTTTTACAACATACCACCGACCGGAACAAAACTTGTTGCACTCGCAGCACAGAAGAACGGTGAGTGAGCTGGCGAAAAATGTAGCGCTGTCACGTACCGTTTTTGTGCAAATAGAAAAACCGCACAAACCGGAAGATCACAAGATCAGAGTTTTAGTTATGTAAAGAAAGAAGATAAGATAAGAAGATAGATAGATAGATAGATAGATAGATAGATAGATAGATAGATAGATAGATAGATAGATAGATAGATAGATAGATAGATAGATAGATAGATAGATATGAAGGGTCAGTGCAGAGTGAGACATTGGAACACAGCTTCGAACAATTGTCTGCACACCGATGTGAGAAGGGCAATTAATGCGCCACTTGGTTGCCACTGAGAGGGACTCTTCTTCTCAGATCCTTTCCATGAAGCCAGGGTCTCACTCTCTCACATGCTGCCTTTGGCATGGCTGTGGTACGGATTAGGCAATTGTCCAATTCCGCAATGACTTTGTGTTTTCCAAGAAGGTCTGGCCAGGGATGCTGTTGAGGTCTTTGTTGACAATCACCCTGAGCAGATTTGTAACAGAGGACTCCGTGATCTGCAGACTGTACCCTGGAGCACACACCAAGACCGGCGCCAACTGCTGCAGGAAGATCATCCGCATGGTGCGGATGCTCAAAACATGGCGGTTCTCCAATGGAAGAGGATGTCAATATTCAGAGGTACCTTCTGAGGGATACATTGAAGCTCGCCGCAGTCACGGAAGAGGTTGCACAGGGAAGAACCTCTATCTAGTATTCTGTTGCCTCATAGTTGCTGCCTTACAGCACCAGAGACCCGGGTGTGTCTTCCATTTTGGTCGGCACGGTGGCAAACAACATTGTTGCTGCCTTACAGCACCAGAGCCAGTGATCCTGACTATGGGTGCCGCCGGTAAATAGTTTGTACGTTCTCCCTGTGGTCGTGTGGGTTTTCTCCAGCTGCCCTGGTTTCCTCCAACACTCCAAAGACGTAGAGGTTTGTCGGTTAAATGGCTTTTGTAAATTGTAAATTGTCCCTAATGTGTGGGATAGGCCAGTAGTGTATGGGGTGATCGCTGGGCCGCGCGGACTCGTTGGGCCGGAGGACCAGTTTCCGCGCTGTATTTCTGAAGTCTATAGCCTAAAGTCTAAACAGCCTTTTAAAATACTCCATGGGTCCAGAGAGGCAACATGAGTGGGCTTGGTGCATTTTTTTAAATTGTATTGACCTGATGGTACAATGAGTGTAGAGAAAGTCCGCCAATTGCAATTACTGTGTATATATTTGAAATATAATATATATTTGAAATAAAAAGTACTCAGCAGCTAAAGGTGCATTTCCAATACAGTATGACACTAACAATGCCATCATTAGGGAAGAGGGAGGAAGTGGCATCCTAGGTGGAGCGTGGAGCATGGGGGGTTGATGGCATCCTTGACAAGGAGTGTAAAGGGCCTATCCCACTTGGACGACCTAATACACGAGTTGATTGGACCCTAGACGAGTTGAAAAAAATGTCAAGGTCGTGTTGACTCGCCGAAGTAAAAGACCTACGACCTCCTACGACCCCCCCTCGACCTCAGTCTTCCACACCTAAGACCAACTACAACTAGCTACGAGTGGAAATGATCACATGATAAAATGATGTCATGTTTGCATTTTTTTTCTCGGGCCAGATACCGACCTACGACTACCTACGACTACCTACGACTACCATCACGACCTACCTACGACCTGCCTACGAGTAAAAAGTATCCATTTTTTCCATGCCAACCTTTTTTTTTACACGTGGCCATTTTTTATCAGGCTGGAAAATAACGCCGCGACCTACTTGAGGCCACGAGTACGCGGAGACCACTCACGAGCATGAGGAAGAGTTACAAAGACCTCCTATGACCTCGTGGCGACCATGCTGCGAGTATGAGTCAAGGGCAAACTCGGCAGAGGTTGCCAATTAGGTTGTGAAAGTGGGACAGGGGCTTTAGATAGTTGTATAATAGTTTATCGTTTGTTGTGTATTATGGTGGTGGGTTCTGTTTTGTTTTTTTACTGTACTGGATATATTATTTTAATATTTGAATAAATATTTTTGATTTAATATTTTATATAAATACTTTAAAAAAAAAAAAAAGAAGAAAAAAAAGAAAAGGAAAGAGCAGAATGTTCTTATAATGGGAAACTGGAACCAGGAAGGTCATGAGATCCAGTCCACCCTGGTAGACCCTGGCAGGAGGTGTCCCCAGCAAATTCCTCCAGATGTGAGAATCGTCACTCATAGAGTCATAGTCTTTGGTAAAATCGTACAGTAAATTGTCCCTTGTGTGTAGGATAATGCTAGCGTACTGGGATCACTGGTTGGCATGGACTCGTTCGATCGAAGAGCCTGTTTCTGCACTGTATCTCTTAACTAAACTAAGCTAAACAAAAATATTGGCAAGAGTATCCTGACTGGATGCATCTCGGCCTGTGTGGAATGCTAATGGGCCTGTCCCACTTACGCAACTTTTTCGCCGACTGTCAGCACCTGTCATAGGTCGTTGCAGGTCGATGAAAATTTTTAACATGTTGAAAATCCAGCAGTGACCAGAACAAGGTACGACGTCTTGGGCGACCGCTCACGATCACATACGCTTCACCCTGCGACATGTCGCCGGGATATCGACTTTATGGTCGTGAGTAGTCTCCTTAGTCGCCCAAAGAGTCGTAGCTCCTTTACAGATGCTAACTGATTTTCTGATTGTTTACAGCATTTACCATTTTTATTTCAGGTTTCCAGCAGTTGCATTATGTTTTCCTAGTTTTCAAACACTTTCCTTGAAGTTATCTTGAAGCCATTAATTTTCCACAATTAAGATTTTAACCCTGACTTAAATCATTGAATTTAAATTCTTCGGTTCAATGTCTCAGTTCTCAGATTTCCTTTCCAGTACCATGACCAAGTCAGTACTGCCCTGTTTAATGGAAGTGCCAATGTTGTATGAAAAACTGTGTTGTGGAGATGGCTGCTTCTGATGTCCAGCTTCTGATCACCAGCTCAAGAGAAATGATGTTGAAGTCCATTGCTCTTACTTTACACTGCGTGGTGTCACGGGGAATAACTTGAAGCCAGCTGAAAGATGGGATTGGTGGTGCTAGAATACAAAATAATGATATTATCCATTCATGACTTGGACAGCACAGTCACTTGCCTGAACCATACATTTATGGAAATAATGCCACTAATCTAAATTGGGTGTGTTCGACATCACGGGCGGTCGGTTACACCAACAGATTATTGTCAAAGGAAGCAGATCTACCTCTGCATGTCTAATGTGATGTTTCTAAAGTAAAATGAATGCACTGATTTCTTTATTTTGCCACTGATATGAGCATTATGTTATTATTGTCACGTATACCAGGATATAGGGAAATCTTTGCTTTGCGTGCTATCCGGTAAATCATAATCTATGAGAACAATCAGCCATACATGAATACTACAAGCAGTGGAAGAAGAGAAAGTAAACAGAGATAAGAATATAGTGTGACAGCGAAAGGGAAAGTGCAGATATTTTTAAAGTGCGCTTTCATGAAAACCAGAATCATTGTGCTGTGATTCTAGTAGATAGGGAGATTGGGAATATATCCTTATTCTATGAATAGTCCATTCAAGAGTCTGATAACAGTGGTGATACATGCTTTCAATGTTTTATATGTTCTGCCCAACAGGAGAGAGGAGAAGAAGGAAAGATTGGGGTGTGAGTGGTCCTTAGCATCGGAGCAGACTGGTTAGTTGGCAGGATCAATGGCTGCTACTGGCAATAACAGAGATGATGGTCTGCTGTATTAGAATCACTCAAGGACTCAGCCCTGCAACAAATTCACAATAGAACAGCTTTATAATAATGTGAGCTATTGTACAAGGCTGCCCTCTTATGGAAAGCCTGCTGCCTTCATGTTTGTGCAATCTGCGCCTGGTGATTCTGCATCAGTATTCTTGGAAATACATATAACGTTCCCTTTTTATGTCAGGAATAAAGAAACAACTAATTCCTGACCAGGTGGCCAGATCTTCTTCTTCTTCTAAGACCATAAGACCATATGAAATAGCAGCAGAACTAGGCCATTTGGCCCATCGAGTCAAACTCCACCATTTGATCATGGCTGATCTATTTTTCCTTCTCAACTCCATTCTCCTGTCTTTTCTGTCCTTTCTCCATAACTTTATATTCTTTATGCTATATCCTTCATTTAGCCTCTTTATGCTTCCTGACATATGCTTCCTGACATATGCTGCCTTTCATGAATCCATGTCAACTCTGCCCAATGGTAATATTAATTTCTAACCACCCCAATGCCACATCCATAATTGTAAATACCATTATTTTTCTTCCAACAATCAAGGCGGCACAGTGGTGCAATGGTTGAGTTGCTGCCTTACAGCGCCAGAGATCATGGTTCGATCCAGACTGTGGGTTTGTCTGTACAGTGTTTGTACATTCTCCCTGTGACCACGTGCATTTTCTCTGGGTGCTCCGGTTTTCTTCGGTTAATTAGCTTCTGTAAATTGTCCCTAGTGCGTAGGATAGAACAAGTGTATGGGTGATCGCTGGTCGGCACGGGCTAGGTGGGCCAAATGGCCTGTTTCCATACTGTATCTCTAAACTAAACTAAAGTAAACTAGAATGGTAAAATCTTGCTAAATCTGGTGACACCACACTCAGAGAACTGTGAACAGTTGATATCTCTTTCGTTCAGGGTGGATATACTTGCATTGTAGAAGGTTCACTATTTCACACTTGATCTTGGGATAAAGGTATCAACGAAGAAAGGTTGGACAAGATGAATCTAGAATGGTTGGTTTAGAAGATTAAGGCCTGATCTCATTGTAACTTAAGGTGCTGAGGCAGTTGATAGGGAGCAACCAGTAAATCAAAGACACCTGAAAGAATGTTTCCTCTCTCGGTGACCATGTCAAAGAAGCAGAATTAGGCCATTTGGTGCATCGTGTCTACTCCACCATTCAATCATGGCTGATTTATTTTTTCCCTCTCAACCCCATTCTCCTGTCTTCTCCCCATAACCTTTGACTCCCTTGCTAATCAACAACCTGTCAATCTCTAAAAATACCCAATGGCTTGGCCTCACAGCCATCTGTGGTAATGAATTCCACAGATTCACCACCCTCTGGTGCCCTCTAGGTAGATAACTAACAGCATAGTCTCAGTACAAGGGGTCACCTATTTCAGATGGAGATGAGGACTTTTTTCTCTCAGAGGGTTGTGACTCTTTGGAACTCTACAGCCAGAAATCCACGGAGGCCAAATCATTGAACATATGGAAGGCCAGCGTGGGCAGATCTTTGGTTATCAGGATCACAGAAGAAAATTGGAATGGAGCCCAAGCTTTCTATCAAGCAATGGTCTAGATGTGTTTAGAGGTTTTGTGACCACCTCCAGCTCATTTCTTACGAGCAGATGGATCAATCAATCTCAAAATATGGACTGTTTCACTTTTCTCTCCACTGTTTTCCTTGCATTCATGACTGATGAACACCTTCCATTTTTGTCTCGGAGGTCTATATGTGGATGATGGCACCTTGAGAAGGAAGCGATGGGAAGTCAGTTCCAGGTTTATGATTTTTATTTAAAGTCGGATTCTCCAACATTTGCCCCCAATATTTCTCAGTTGGGATACAGTTTTCACTTGAGACAGGTTCACAGCCAAATTATGTTTCAAGAGGTGGGCTTCACTGACAAGACAAGAATTTTTTGTTTAATCGCTAAATACGTGGAAACTGGGTGACTTGTTCGGCACTGTAAATGGTTTTTAAGAGTCATGTATAGGCCAGATTATGTTTAAGATTTTAGAGATACAGCCGGATGCCCATCGAGTCCACGCTGACCGTCAATCACCGATTCACACTTGATCTATGTTATCCTACTTTTGCATCCACTCCTTGCACACTAGGGGCAATTTTCCAGAAGCCAATTAACCTATAAACACACATGTATTTGGGATGATGGAGGAATCCAGAGCATCCGGAGGAAACCCACACAGTCACAGAGAGAACGTGCAAACACTACACAAACAGCACCTGAGACCAAGAGTGAATATGGGTCTCTTGTGCTGCAAGGCAGCATCTCTAACAGTTGTGCTACCCATTTTTGAGCACATTTGTGATCTAAATGTTTTTTATGATAATCTGGCAATCTTAGTATCATCGATACTAATGACTACACTTTAAAAATTTTAGAACATTAATCTGAAATTTCTCAGACAATAAGGCTGTGATCAGTTGTAATTCCTAGATAATGGGTAGCTTGCACAGTCATGCAGCACAGAAACAGGCCCTTCAGCCCATCTAATCCATGCCCACCATCAAGCACCCACATACAACAATTCCCTTGTTATATTTTCCCCACATTCCCATCAACACTTCCCAGATTCAATGACCCCCTTCCCCCCCCTTAAACTCTCGAGATAATTTACAGTAGCCAATTAACCCACAAACCTATGTGTTTTGAGGTGTGGGAGGAAATTGGAGCACCCCAAGGTGATCAAAAACAAATTCCACGCAGGCAGCACCAGAGGTCAGGATCAAACCTGGATTATTAGAGCTGTGAGGCAGTGGCTCCACTAGTTGTGCCACCGGACCACCATACATCCCTAGTTAGGCAGAAAGCTGAGCAGTCAATCTTTGTCCGGTTAACCTTTGGATGACAGTACCTCATATACATTGTGCATCAATATCCATTTCCACTTCACTGATGGAATCATTTGGCGATACCAGGGCAGGATTGTCTGTACATGCAGTTGGTAAAACATAGCTGTTTATTCTGAAACAGGCCTGCCAAATGGAATTGTTATCACGGTTCAGCAAAGAGGCCTGTCAATTCTCTCATCTCAGTTTGGCAGTAATTGGTTTGCTCATCAATTCGTCCAGTGCTGTGATGTGAACATGGTTAAGGCATGTACTCTGGTTTATTCAGTTGCGTCTAATGTCAATCCAAAAATACCCATTCTCTTTTACACAATAACAATGCACTTACAAATTTCTCTCACACTGTGGAGTTCTGGTGTGGGATGTAAGGCAGGTTGGGTGGACTTCCTGCATTCTCCACAATTATGCTCAAACTGATTCTGAATATTTATCAAGCAATGGACGTTCTGTGCCTTGAAAAACAAGTCTGAAGTCATGGAGTCAAAGAGTCTTAGAGTCATACAGCATGGAAACAAATCATTCGGTTCAACTTGCCTATGCCGACCAACATGACCCATCTACACTAGTCCCACCTGCCTGCGCTTTGCCCATAACACCTTTAACTGATACCATCCACATACCTGTCAAAATGTCTCTTAAATGTTATGATTTAATAACATGTCTGATCACTTTATTGTCATGTGTTAGGATGTGATACCTTTGTGATTCATTCATGAATCACATTAGTTCTATGGAATCTTCTGGTTTATTTTAAATATCATTTCTGAAACTAATGACACAGTAAAGAAGTTGTTAGACAGGAGAATAATTTATAGTGATTTCCATGTAGTCCCTAGCACATGTATTGAACATTGTGATCTAACCCAGTCAAACCGCCTTTGAGGGGAAAACACAAAATGTGGGCTCCTGATTTGGCAAACTATCTTGGTACTGGGTCAGCATGGTTGTGATACAGTAGTCTCCATATCTGAACCGTTATCTTGGGATGTGAAAACCTGGCTCTCAATTATCTCCTTGAAGATGTTCCAGGCTAAATGTTCCCAATAATGTCCACAGACATGGGAGATCTCTCAGGCTATAAAGGATAAAGAAAACACCTCTCATCTGAGGCACCAATGTATATGATCTAGGAGAGTCACAGGTGTGAGAGGTTGTTCATACCGTTCTACATGGACATGCCATACCGGCCCAATGCTCTCCATTCATAAAATAGTGTTTTGATGGCACATGTCTGTGTAAACATATCCCATATTTTCTGCATGATATCTGATGTTCAATTATGAAAAAAACCTACAAAACAATAAAATATTATATAGAGTCATACAGAATAGAAGCAGGTGAACTGTGGAACGGGTAAAATGACTAGGGTGGAGGAAGGGGACAAGGGGGGAGGGGAGGGGAGGGAAGTAAGTAAAGGTTACTTAAAATTAGAGAATTCAAGGTTAATTCCTCTAGGTTGTAAGCTACCCAAGCAAAATTGTTGCTTCCTGTTTTGTGTGGATATTTCATCTTCCTCCTTCCTCATGTCTTATTTGACCTATTTGGTCCCAGCGTCCAGGGTCATTGGGCATAGCTGTGAACAGTGGTCAATTTGATCTGAGTTAGATTGAACATCACTGGCCTTGTCTCATATTGAATATCATGTTCTACATGGCCCTAGCACTGATCCACTGCTACATTACAGAGGGGAATTTATTAGTAAGATTAAACGAGAACTTACCAGTTCGAAGTTTGATCGTTATTTTATGAGGAGTAACGTTGAGGGATTACGTGAAGAACCCGCCAGGACGCATGCGTGTCATTCTTCAAAGCAGCGGTGTGAAATCACAGATAACAGTAATGACTGAACATAGTAAGATTAGAGAAGAGGATACCAGTTGAACTTTATGATCAAGGGTGGGAGTGGAGGGCACGTAATCCCTCAACGTTACTCCTCATAAAATAATGATCAAACTTCGAACTGGTAAGTTCTCGTTTAATCTTACTATTTTACTTCGGAGTCACGTGAGTGACTACGTGAAGATTTCAAAGCTCTGTGATTTCATGCCGTGGAAACGAGTCCATGCATCACATCTGCCTTAATTGACTAAGGGAGGAATTGTGTTAACATGTTTAAACATGAATCCGACATTGAAATCCATGATAAAGTTATTAACAACAAATTATAGCCCCTATTTCATGGGGTGAAATCATATTACAGAACTTAAAATTGATTCTGCAAAAGTTCCAGGTTTAACCACTGGTTTATGGTAGAATTGTTGGAACGTTTTTTCCCTTGACCATCCTGCGGTCTCCAGGATTTGGTCCATCGGTATGTCCAACTCCATAGCTGCCGATGTAGCTGCAGCCCTGGTGGAATGAGATTTGAATATGTTAGTATCCACTCCAGCTGTTGTTAAAACCTGTTTCAGCCATCTGGAAATAGTTTGAACCGACACTTTTTTGTGGGGTTGCTTGTGGCTGATTAGTAGTGCCATCTCATAGCCTCTGATGTTTTTGGTGTTCTCCATATATAACAATAAATGACTTATTATACAGAGACGATCATCTATAGGGTAAGCCCTAAATACTATTTTGAGGCCTGATGGTCCCGGTCTGTTCTGTTTGACTAATTCGTGAATATGGAAAGTTATATTTCTTGTTGAAGAGGTCATATTGTCCAGCCTTAACTTATGTAAAGACTGTACCCTTTGTGCTGTGACCAAAGCCATCAGCATGACTGTTTTATGCATCAGTTTTTGCAGGGACAGAGCTGTTGCTGGAGACCAGTTCCTTAGCAACGTTAGGACAATACTCACATCCCATATATGAGAGTACCTGGTTCTTGGGGGATTGATATTAAAAATTCCCCTCATAAGTTTGGTTACCAGGGGGTGAGTCCCAACAGAATGACGCTCTGATCCTCGCCATAGATCTGCTGGAAGGGCACTTCTGGCGCAGTTAATGGCACTGTAACTGAGCCCCTCATCATAATGGAGGCCTGCCAGGAATTCCAGAACAGACGTTATGTTCATCGAGCTGTAAGTGATGTTATTTCTGTGACAATATATCTCCCATTTCCTGATGCATACCAGATATTGTTTTTTGGTGGACTGCCTGTGAGCCGCTGAGATAATGTTCAATGTTCGGTCCGTCAGTCCCAGTTCCAGTAGAGGTTTCTTTAAACTCTACAAATTAATAAGTTTGTCGTATTATGACATGGATGGCTATCCCCAGTTACGGGATGAACCAACAAATCTGGTCGTTTCAGGATAGTGATACATGGTTCTAAGACCATGTCGAGTATCACAGGGAACCATGGTTGAGTAGGCCAATCGGGCACTACCAAAACACCAGACGCCGAGTCTTGTTGTATTTAGAGTAATACCCGACTGATGAGGCAGAAAGGAGGGAATGCATAGAAAAACAATTTCCCCCAATGCAGCAAAAAAGCATCTATCGCTGATGCCCCAGGGTCTGGTTCCCAAGAAACATAGTTTGGTAACTGGTGATTGAGTCTAGATGCAAATAGATCGATATCTGGTGTTCCATACTGTGCTACAATATCAGCAAATACTTTTATATCCAACATCCATTCGATGTTTTCATTGAATTTGCGTGACCTGGTGTCTGCCACTGAATTTAGGTTACCTGGTAGGTAAGTAGCTGATATCCAAATATTTCTCTGGATACACCATTGCCAAATTGTATTAGCCGGATTGTCACATGATGTCGATTTGATTCCACCCATATGGTTAATATATGCCACCACGGTGGTATTGTCAATCTGTAGTCTAACATGCTGGTGATATATTCCAGAACTATGACTTTAGGCCATAGAACGCATCCAACATTTCCAGGTAGTTTATGCCAAGTGTCTGTAGTAATGATGCCTCCTGTGCATTCCATCTACCTCCATAGCTGGAGATGGAATTGGATGCACCCCAACCAAGTGCACTGGCATCAGTTTGTAGCACCACTGAGGGGTTGCTGATAATGATAGGGCTGGAACAATGCCGAATGTTATCCCTCCACCATTTTAATTCCATAATTGCTTTGATTGGTAGCTTCATTGGTCTGTCGAAATGACCAGCATTAATTTTGAGTGCTTGTATTTTTGTCCTTTGTAAATTTTGATAATACAAAGGTCCAAATTGTGTGGCTGGAAAAGCAGCCACTATTTTTCCAATCACCCTTGCTACCAATCTGATAGATGGTTCACTGATGTCAATGAGGTTGTTGCAGGCCTCAGTTAAGACTGTAGCCTTGTCCTTTGGTAAAGTCACCGACATGTGAACTGAGTCAATAGTGATCCCCAAATAATCCATTATGGTGGAAGGCGATAGTTTAGATTTAACTGGATGGATGATAAACCCCAGTTTCTCAAACAATTGTTTGGTGGCTGATACAGCTGGTTTGGCTAATTACAAAGTTTAGCCCACAATCAATATGTCATCTAGATAGGCCATGATCATATGTTTTTGTTTCCGAAGAAACGCTAGGGCTGGTTTCAAAATTTTTGTAAACAGCCTGGGGCTGATGTTAATCCATTTGGTAGAGCTCTATACTGTCAGAGCTGCCCCATCCAGTTGAATTTTAAATAACGTCTGTGATCAGTCCGTATAGGCACTGAATAGTAAGCATCTTTTAGGTCGATGCTGGCCATGAAGTAGCCTGTGGAAATCAATTGTTTGGCAGTAACAAAGGTTTCCATTTTGAAATGAATATACTGCACAAATGTATTCAATTTGGTAAAATCTATGATGATGCGACAACCACCATCTTTTTTGTTTTTGGTAAAGATATTAGATACAAATTCCAGAGAATCGTGTTGGGTTTTTTCAATAACCCCCTTAGCGTGGAGTCTCACTAGTTCAGCATGTGCTTCCAATTTTTATTTTCGTGAAAGTACGAACGTTCGGTTCAGTACATGCTGAACTGGGGTTATTTTTGTGCACAATTTCAATGGTATATCCCTGGATACTGTTTAGGATATAAGTGTCTGTTGTTAATGCACTCCATGCCTCCCAAAAGAAGTGTAATCTCCCACCGATATGTGTATTATCCACACTTCCTATAATTTGTAAGGGACCAGACCCACCTACCTCCATGGTTACCAGTGGAAAGTTTGCTTCTTCCTGTGTAGTCTTCGAGGAGGTTGAGGCGTGGGGGTTTGGGTTTGGAGTTTGCGCATTTTCCACGAAGGCCGGTCTGGGCCATGGCCTAAAAAAGACCGCTGTCCTGTATGTCCGGCCTTTGAGCTGTCACCAGCTCCTGATTGTCTTGCTCTGCTGGTGGGTGCATAAGGGTGCTGTCTTTGAGTGTAAGAGGTCCTTCCTGTTGTCGCCTTTATGAGCCCATGGGTTATTGCCTCCTCATCGAGCTCCTTCTTTCTCCTTCCTGCACCCCCTGAACACTTGTTGTTTGTTCAGCAAACCTTCTTCAGGGTCAGCCCAGAATTGACCCCCAGTACTCCCCTCTGTCGAGGGAGATGCACTGTGCAGCCCTACGTAAGGTGGGTGTTTTGTATAACCCATGGTGACTAGACTCCATCTCCCGGAGTCTGTCACGTTGGAGCATCTGCTCCATAAGCCGCTCCATTTGGCCCCAGCAACGCTGGTCCCCGCGGCATTTCTTGCAGTCCGACTTGTCAGAGTCAACAGCTCTGTTCCGTATAGCCTTCCCGCCCGGCCGTGGTGTTGATCTGGCTGGCGTGGGTGCCAAGTCGGGCACAGCTGATCCCACTCACGGTGATCTGGTGCCGTCAGTCACTGCTAGCTGCCCGCAACTCCGCGGTTCTTTCCAGCCAGTGCAGCCCTTGTGGACTCTTGTCCATAGTTTCCCCTGTGAAAAACAGCACGGGAAACAAAAAACGACCGCAGAGTAATTCCCTTACCTGTCGGTCTCGGTTTTAAATTTGCCGCTGCGGGGGAACGCTCCCTCCGCTTGCCGTTTTGACTTGTCAGAGTGAACGGCTCTGTTTTGTGTAGTCTTCCCGCCCGGCCGTGATGTTGATCTGGCCGGTGCGGGTGCCAAGTCGGGCACAGCTGATCCCACTCACGGTGATGCTGGTGCCTTTAGCTGCTGCTGGCTGACCGCAACTCCGCGGTTTTTCCCAGCCAGTGCAGCCCTTGTGGACTCTTGTCCATAGTTTCCCCCTGTAAGAAACAGACACGGGAAACAAAACACGACCGCAGTAATTCCCTTACCTGTCGGTCTTGTTTTTTTTTTTTAAACTTGCCGCTGCAGGGGAATGCTCCCCCCGCTTGTCGTTTTGACTTGTCAGAGTCAACAGTTCTGTTCTGTGTAGTCTTCCCGCCCGGCCGTGGTGTTGATCTGGCCGGCGCGGGTGCTAAGTCGGGCACAGCTGATCCCACTCACGGGGATGCTGGTGCCTTCAGCTGCTGCTGGCTGCCCGCAACTCCGCGGTCCTCCCCAGCCAGCTTTAGACGCAGCCCTTGTGGACTCTATTTTTGTCCGGTTTCCCCCTGTAAAAAACAGCGCGGGAAACAAAAAACGACCGCAGAGTAATTCATTTACCTGTCGGTCGCGGTTTCAAATTTACCGCTGCGGGGGAACGCTCCACCCCGCCTGTCGTTTCGCAATGCGTGAAGCGATATGCCACGCATGCGTCCTGGCGGGTTCTTCACGTAGTCCTCTCTCCAAAATATTTGTGCTTCTTCTTTTGCAACATTATTATCTCTATATTATGACACCCTTTGATATATTAGTTCTTCCTCTGCCATTGTGTTGCCACTGTTATGTTACAACCTGTCAGATAAAGGCAGTGCAGCAATATGAACAGTCAGCCACAAGTGTGGTGCAACTTGAATACCCAGGAATGAAGGAGATTACAAAAAGTGAACACTGGCCGGTCCATCTCGGGTACTGACCTCCTCACTATCAGAGGGATCTACAGGAGGCGCTGTCTCAAAAAAAGGTAGCCGGCATCATCGAGGACCCACACCTCCCTGGCAAAGCTCTCATTTCGCTCCTGCCATCAGGAAGAAAATACACGAGTCTGAAAACTAACGTCTAGGTTCAGGAACAGCTTCTTCCCAATGGCCATCAGGTTATTGAACACTATGTACTCCAACTAAACTACAAACTACAAACTGCTTGGGGTCTTTGGGCTTTATTTTATTTTTTTGCACAAAATTGTTATTTTTTTATTTATTTTATTTGCTTTGTTCATTTATTGCAATATCTATTGAGTTCCGTGTCCACAAACCTGTGATACTACTGCCTCAAGTAAGAATTTCATTTCAGTATTCAGTTTTGGGATATATGGCAATAAAACACTTTTTTTCGGATGTGTAAGGAAAACAAACCCGGAGAAAACCCACACGGACACAGGGAGAACATACAAACTCCATGCAGACAGCACCGGCAGTCAGGATCGAACCAGGGTTTCTGGTGCTGTCAGGCAGCATTTCTGCCGCTGAGCCATTGTGCTGCCCTTGACTCTTGACTGTCTTGAGATAGTGAGACGAAGGTGGCAGAGCTGCAGCTGTGTCCAACATGAAGGTAATCACACTGCTCCCCTTCCCTGCCCTTCCCCACAGTGGACAGAATGGCCCTCTGTAAATTGCCTCTAATGTGTAGGGAGTGGATGAGAACGAGGGATAGTGTAGAACTAGTGTGAATAGATGATCAATGGTCAGCATGGACTCGATAAGTCGAAGGGCCTGTTTCCATGCTGAATTACTAAACTAAAACTCTGAAGAATCTGAAACATCGCCTGTCCATTGCCAGTCCATGATCCCCAGAGATGCTGTCTGACCCACCAAGTTACTCCAGCACTTTGTGTCTCTTCTTGAGGTTATATTTTGTCTCTTATTAAAGATTCCCTGCTGCCGCTGGTGGGATCCAGCAGATTTTGGATACCTACAATTTTTATCGTTCAGATCATTTTTGACAGTTTTCACAGCTCCCAAGGATATTGTGTAAAAGCAAAGACCGACAACATGCCAAAACTAACCAGACACTCTTTGCAATCTTGATAGGAATCTTCCCTCCTTTTCACCACGAGACCTGGCCTTCTGCCACCCATTTCTCATTACCACCTCCCTACCTACCCTCCCCTTACTCTGCCTCCAATCAATACACTTAACAAGGATGATGACAGGATTAGAGGGCCTGAGCTATAGGGAGAGGTTGAGCAGGCTGGTACTCTATTCCTTGGAGCACAGGAGGATGAGGGATGATCTTATAGAGGTGTATAAAATTAGAGGAATAGATCGGGTAGATGCCCATGATAGGGGAATCGAGAACCAGAGGACATGGGTTTAAGGTGAAGGAGCAAAGATTTACTAAGAATCTAAGGGGTAACTTTTTTGCACAAAGGTGGTGGGTGTATAGAATGAGCTACCAAATGAGGTAGTTGAGGCAGGTGCTATTGCAGCATTTAAGAAAGAATTAGACAGGTACAAGGAACTGTATCCGCTATCCTGGTGTCAACTGCTGTATATCGTCGAGACCAAGCGCAGGATCGGCGATCGTTTCGCTGAACACCTCCGCTTAGTCCACTATAACCTACCTGATCTCCCAGTTGCCCAGCACTTTAACTCCCCCTCCCATTCCTAATCTGAACTTTGTGTCCTGGGCCTCCTCCATTGTCAGAGTGAGGCCAGCTCAAATTGGACGAATTGACGTGCAACATACGCTGAGTGGAAATCTGGAACTCTTTGAGAAGTTGTTAAGACAGCGGATTAAATGAAGATTGAACAGCACCTCATATTTCACTTGGGTAGCTGACACCCCAAGCGGGATGAACATTGACTTCTCTAACTTCAAATAGCGCTTGCTTTCCCTCTCTCTCCATCCCCTCCCTCTTCCCAGTTCTCCCACCAGTTTTACAGTCTCTGACTACATACTATCTCTGTCCACTCCCCTGACATCAGTCTAAAGAAGGGTCTCGACCCGAAACATCACCCATTCCTTCTCTCCCACTTACTCCAGCATTTTGTGTTTATCTTAGGTACAAGGATAGGACAGGATTGGAAGGATATGCAGGCAGGTGGGACTAGTGTAGATGGGACATGTTGGTCGGTGTGGGCAAGTTGGACCGAAGGGCCTGTTTCCACGCTCTATGACTCTATAACTCTATAACTTGGAAGGAGAAGTCGGGCTGAACGCTTGACAGGGAAAGTGCAGGGTGCCTCTGCTCACATCAGCATGTTGTCTTCTGGCAGCTTCAGGGAAGAATAAGAAATCTGACTGAATTGATTTGACAGTAGCAGGGAAGGACAGCGGGGTGAGTGCACTGGAAGCTGGAAGTTGACTCTTTGCTAGGGCTGGCTGCATTCCCGGGAAGATTGATGCACAATGCTGTCAGGACAACAGGAGAGTTACAGGAGCTGGCCTGCCGTCCAGCGGCATTCAAAGCGCATCCAAGCTTCTGACTGGGCCTCTGCTCCTGTGACGTCCAACATACGCTAAGTGGAAATCTGGAACTCTTTGAGAAGTTGTTAAGGCAGCGGATTAAATGAAGATTTCAAAGCCGAGGTAGACACTTCTTAAGCAGGGATGTTTAACAGGTCAGTAAGCCAAAGCAGGAGGATGGGAATAAGATGTAGAGCAGGTCCTTTGCAAATGAATGGGGTGGTACAGTGGCGCAGCAGTACATTTGCTGTCTTGCAGCACCAGAGACCCAGGGTCGATCCTGATTACGTGTGCTGTCTGTACAGAGTTTGTATATTCTCCCTGTGACCGCATGAGTCTCTGGATAAAATTGTAGGGCGAAATGGTGGCGCAGAGGTAGAGTTACTGCCTTATAGCGCCAAAGTCCCGGGTTTGATCCTGACTATAGTCAGTATGGAGTTTGTATGATCTCCTTGTGACTGCGTGGGTTTTTTCTGGGTGCTCTGGCTTCCTCCCACATTCCACCCAGAAAAAACCCACGCAGTCACAAGGAGATGGTACAAACTCCATACTGACTTTTTGCAGTCACTTAACTCGATGGAGATGCGATTTTTCACCGTGTCGCACATCTGCTCCCCCATTGCGTCCTTTCCTGGAGACCGGCCCAGAGCTTCAAGCGACGCGGACTTACCATCGCGGAGCCTGGGATCTTTTGCCGAGGATCACCAGTGTTGGAGCTCCCACCGCGGGGCACGTGGAGTTTAACACCATCAAGCAGCGGTAAGAAGAGGCCAATTAGGAACATCCGTGCCATGGAGTGTTCCGCTCTGTCCCGATGCCGGAGTTTCGATCATCCCGACGAGAGGGCTTGAACAGCGGGCCGTCGGCAACGGCCCCGTTCAAAAGCCCCGACCACAGGTAAACAAAGGAGGAAGATGACTGAACTTTATTGCCTTCCATTGCAGTGAGGAATGTTGATTCCACTGTGGTGGACGTTTATGTTAAACTTTATCTTATGTGCTGTGTATATTTTGGGCTTTTTACGTAGTATGGCTGTATGGTGACTCAAATTTCACTGTACTTTAATTGGTATATGTGACAATTAAATTGAATCTTGAATCTTGGATCTTGCGGGAGTGGCAGCCCAAGTCTCCTTTTGCACTACATACATGTCAGCTGACTGAACCATTTGAAGAAGGCGTTGGAATCAAGGACCATGACGTGGTGAAGTTTGGCAGCGCATTCAGCACGGCTGAAACACAACAGAGGCTGGGAAGGGGTGGGGGGGGCGTTGGGAATTGAGGAAGCTGTTAGTGGAATTGGATTACAATAAACTGTTAAAGTGACACCGCCTGGAGAATTAAATCAAAGCTTTTAAATGCTTAATGCTGCAATTGCAACATCAGCCTTCACCACTGTTTGCCTGAGAGGAAATCAATCTGCTAACAGTGACAGTAATAAAAGGACAAGGAGGAGGGTATGTTAACTTCAGACCTAAATAAGCTTTGGAGTGGGATGATACTATAAAACAAAATAACACATTAGATCTCGCTATAAGACAAAGTTTAGGATCACTCAAACTGTAAAAGAAATTAATGAAATCTTCTTCAGTGTAAACCTGATTCTCATTGTACCATCCAAGTTCTTAGAATATCCCGAGATTATTTTAGTTTAGTTTAGAGATACAGTGCGTGTCTCTGTACAGTAGGTTTGCCAACTTTCTCACTCCCAAATAAGGGACAAAAGGTCAAAATAAGGGACAAATTCCCGACGTTAATAAGCGAGTGTGGTATTCCGAAAAACGCAAGGAATCATGGGATTTGTCAAAGGTCACTCGCGATAAACATTCTCGGCAGCTGTGCTGCTGCATGGATACAGACCTGCGTTTCATCCGTAGTCAGGATCGAACCCGGGTCTCCATCTAGCATCCAGATTCCTTGGAGCCGTGACTCCCAGCTTGCAACTTTCACAGAAAGAGGCCAAGCTGGCCCTGCAGATACAAAAATCCTCCATTTTGTGACCTCTTTAATTTGGCCAATATTCACAGATACTCTTAGCAACCCAACCGCTGCACTACTGTGCCGCCCCTACTTCTCCACATTAATATTGCCAGGTGTTTCTGTATAATGAGGGAACTTGATTGGCTGGTCAGTGTGGGGCAGGGTCCCACATTCAGTGTCAACGTGTTAGCTGGCATCACAGTCTACTTGCGTGATGTCAGCCATCCTGGCCTGGATGTCTACCCTTGATCTACAACTTTAGGCTGTGCACGCCATACGCAAGGAGAAGAAGCTGGCATCACAGTGTGTCTCCATCATTGCTTTTAGAGTGATACAGTGTAGAAAAAGGCCCTTCGGCCCAACTTGCCCACGCTGACAAACATGCCCCATCCATACTAGTTCCACCTGCCTGTGTTTGACCCATATCCCTATAAACCTATGCTATCTATGTATCTTTCTAAATGTTTCTTAAATGTTGTTACAGTACCTGTCTCAACTACCTCCTCCAGCAGCTCGTTCCATACACCTACCACCATTTGTGTAAAAAAGTTGCCCCTCAGGTTCCGAGTAAATCTTTTCTCCTTCACCTTAAACCTATGCCCTCTGTCTTAATTCTCCTACTCTGGGTAAAGGACTGTGCATTTACCCTTTAGATTTCTCTCATAGTCTGGGCATATTGCTGGTCTTTGCTATTACACAATATCCTTGGAAGCTGTGGAAACTGTCAAAAGTGACCTGAATGATAACATTTGTAGTCAGCAGAATACTGTGGGATTGCGCCAGGGGCAGCACGGAATCTGCACAGACAGCACAGACAAAATATAACATCAAATAGAGACACATAGTGTTTGAGTAACTCAGTGGGTCAGGTAGCATCTCTGGGGATCATAATAAATCTTTTCTGCACCCTTTCCAGCTTAATGACATCATTTCTATAACAGGGTGACCAAAACTGAACACAATACCAAATGTTCTTGTAACCCTTGGGTATCAGCTTTTAACCCTTGGGTATCTAAATAGGTAGCACCAAGGAGAGGTTGTGATGAGGGGACACAATGAACATCACCACAGTCACATCTGTGGAGTCATTTAAGTTCCTTGGTACCATCATCTCCAGGAACCTTAAATGGGATGCCACCATCGACTCCACAGTAAAAAAGGCCCAACAGAGGATGTACTTCTTGCGGCAGCTGAGAAAACAATGATGGTCCAGTTTTATACTGCCATCATAGAGTCTGTCCTCACCTTCTCCATCATGGTCTGGTTTGGCTCAGCCACCAAGCACGACATCCGGAGGCTGCAGCGCATAGTTCGATCAGCCAAGAAGGTTGTTGGCTGCAACCTCCCCCCCCCATTGACGGCCAGGAAGCGAGTGGGTAAGATCATCTCTGACCCCTCTCACCCTGGCCACAAACTCTTTGAAGCACTTCCCTCTGGAAGGCGACTCCGGACTGTCAAAGCCGCCACAGCCAGACATAAACATTGTTTTGTTTTAACAGACTTTGGTATTTTATTTAATTCTTCACATGTTTAAATTATAATGTTTCATTTTTAATTGTCTACTGTATGTCGTGTTGTTACTTGCGAGCAAAGCACCAAGGCAAATTCCTTGTATGTATATATATTTGGCTAATAAAATGTATTCAGTTCAAATCAATTCAAAAATAAGATGCAAAGTGCTGGAGTAATGCAGCGGATCAGGCAGCATCCATGGAGAACATGGATTGGTGACTTTTTGAGTCGGGACCCTGCTTCAGACTGATGGGGTTAATCGATGCCAATCCCTATGTCACCTTGTACAATGGACAACCTTATAGCAGACTCATTTCATAGCCAGTAGAAACAAAGAACTGCAGACGCTGGTTTATACCAAAGATCGACACAAAGTGCCGGACTAACTCAGCAGGTCAGGCAGCATCTCTGGAGAAAAAGGATAAGTGACATTTTGAGTTGGGACCCTTCTTCTTACGCTTCTGAAGAAGAATTTCAACCTGAAACATCATCCATCCTTTTTTTCCAGAGATGCTGCTTGACCCATTGAGTTACTCCAGCAATTTGATTCTATCATTTCATAACTAATTGCTCGACTCTATTTTTTTTTAAAGAGGAACATCAGAAGTTTGTTCCATTAAAACTGAGCCATTTATTGAGGCTGAACTTCACTAATGTTGGTACATTAGATTAACAGGTTACTCCCTGAATAGAAACCAGCTCCCACGATTGTTGTGAAGAATTGGATGCAGCAAGGAACATTGCTGGCAGTGACCCGCAGTGCATTTTACACCCAGACACCGACAAGGCTGTCTCTCCTAATCTGTAGTATAAAGCCCATGATTAATATCAGGTATAATGCAAGGGGGATAACAGCCTCCTGACAGAGCAAGGTTGCGAAGGGGTGACTTATAATTTTATAAACTCACATTCGATGTTGAACATGCCCGGTTGGCAGAGCGACGGAATCCAATCTGTCACCTCCCAACAGTTCTGAGCATCGACCTGGCGTGAAATGAAAGTGCTCCAACATGTTGCCTCTCAGCAGATTAACTAGCGACTACAACAGGCAGGAACTGGAGCAGCATGGAACTGGGACTGGGGCTTGGCTGATGCACTTCATATATCTCTTGGGCAGCTTACAACCCAGCAGAATGAATATTGATCTCTCTAACTTCAAGTAATCCTTGCATTCCCTCTCTCCCTCTGTCCTGCCCCCACCCTAGACCTCTTGCTAATTTCACCGCTTGTATTCCTTTGTTATCACCTCATCCCAAGCCAACAATGGATCATTGTGGGTTTCACCATTCCTGAGTCATTGATGTAGGCTCTGCTTTGTTCTGTACCTTCCCATACCTCTAGTTTTCCTCTCCCCTGACTCTCAGTCTGATGATGGGTCTCGACCGGATACGTCACCGTTTCCTTTTCTCCCGAGATGCTGCCTGACCAACTGACTTGCTCCAGCTTGGTGTGTTTATCTTCGGTGCATTGTTTAGACAATCAGCTGCTCTCACCGTAGCTCCAGTCAGGCACACTGCAGTTTTTTTTTAACACAATCCGTTCAAATCTGTTGCATTTCTAAGGTTGGACCTGCTGCTCCCTGGGCTGGTGTTACTTTGCGCTTCTTGTTCACAATTTAAGTATGCCTGGTCTTGCTGCCAGCACAACACCAGCCCATCGCTGGGGAACAGCTCAGCCTTGGATGCCACAGGTTACTGAGGCAGAGCTCCCCCACTGACGATCCCAATAATCTGACACTCCGTGTACAGAAATAATATTGTATAATGAAATACTTCAGAAAGCAGATATGGAGGAATTTCTTTAGTCAGAGGGTGGCGAATCTGAGGAATTCATTGCCACAGACGGCTGTGGAGACCAAGTCACTTGGTACTTTTAAGGCAGAGATTACATATTTTTGATTAGTAAGGGTGTCAAGGATTATGGGAAGAAGGCAGGAGAATGGGGTTGAGAGGTAAAGACCGATCAGCCATGATTAAATGGCGAACTAGACCCGATGGGCAAAATGGCATCATTCTGCACCTATGACGTTAACTTATGAACTTTTCCCACCTTGGTCATTCCAGATTCTCCTCGCTCCCGTTGGGCAGAAGATACAGAAGCATGAGTGCATACATTACCAGACATAGGAACACCTTCTTCCCCTCTGTTATTAGCCTTCGGAACAATCATAGAGAGCCATAGTCATACAGCACGGAAACAGGCCCTGTGGCCCAACTTGCCCATGCCAATCACCATGACCCATCTACATTGGTTTTACCTGCCTCTGTTTGGCCCATATCTATAAACTCAGGAGTGCAATAACTCAGGATCTGTACATAAGTAGAAGTCGTGTATTATAGTAAACACACACTCAAATACATAGGTGTTGTAAGCTCAAGCTCAGCAACAAATCTAACTAGAGGCTGGACTAACAGACTAGATAATATGACACTCACTAGATGACGGTTTGAGTATACAGCGGTATGCAGTAAAACATGACATGGAGCAGGTCAACTAATACTGATCTACATCCTCCTTCTTAAGTATAATAAATCATGCAATTAAATAAGCATATAACTAAAACTTCCAATATATAGTAGGAGGACACCATGCTTTACAAATAGCAACTAAGCTGTGAATAATATGAATAAGGAGGAGTACAATGTGGCCTCCGTAATGGAAGCCTGTAATCAGTATTTAATACAGTCTTTGTATTTAGGGTTAGGCCGACAAACCCGTCCTATACGCGTACGGTACAGACCCTCTGCTGGAGGGGCGGGTGACATCATATCTGGTGGTGGTTCAACGGGCTTAGTAGGAGACTTCATGGGTGACACCACCGGTGGCCCATTAGGTGATTTCACCAATAATACTGGTGGCTCTTTGGCTCTTACGGAATGCTGAGAAGATAAAAGCTAGCAGCGCCACGTTATTCGCTGATGGCGGAAGCAAACTAATTCCCATTGGAGTTGCTGACCTGCAGTGCCACCCAGTGACACAGTCATACAAACTACCATTTTATATTGCAAGGAGCAAAGTTATACCACTCCTGGGTGTAGAAGCTTGTATTGACATGGGGCTGGTTTCATTCAGCAGAGCTGTTCATCAACTAACGCCATCCCTCGACTCTACACAATGCATCCTGGTGGATTACAAAGACCTTTTCAATAATGAACTTGGCAAGCTGCCGCTCACATATTCAATGATTCTAGACACAGATGTCAAGCCTGTAGTTCGCACTGCTAAAACCGCATTCCAGTTGCCATGCGAAACGGAGTTGAGGCTGAACTTGATAGAATGCTTGCCCTGAAGGTCGTCACGCCAATCTCTGAACCCACGGATTGGGTATCCCCCATGGTTGCCGCCACTAAAAATAACAAGCAGGAGATACATATTTGTATCAACCCTAGAGACCTAAATACTGCGTTAAAGGGACCTCACCATCCCATGCGTACCGTGGAAGAGATGGTTGTACACATGGGCGGGCAAGGCTACAGCGTTCTCTGTGTTGGATGCCAAGACCACGTTCTGACAAATTCCCCTTGACGATCAATCATGGCTGCTCACTACTTTCAGCACAGCCTTCGGACGCTATAGATTTCTGCACATGCCGTTCGGCATCAATTCAGCCAGAGAAGTATTCCAACGTTCAATGGAGCAAATTTTTGACAGGTACCTCTGCACGATAATTGTGGATGATAATATCATAGCAGGTAAAGACCTGCAGGAGTATGATGATAATTTGAAAAAGGTGCTCAACTGCGCCAGGGAGGTAAACTTAAAACTTAACCCCAGTAAATGCAGGTTTTGAGTCAACCAAGTTAACTATGATGGTCATGTTTTCACCAACAATGGCCTCAAAGCCGATCCTGCAAAGATAGCAGCCATCTGTGAAATGGCAGTGCCGACTGATGTAGCTGGTCTGCAAAGATTTTTAGGCATGGTGAACTACCTGGGCAAGTTCATCCCACTTCCGACACCATATAAACAAGTGTAATAACTCAGGATCCATACATAAGTAGAAGTTGTTTATTATAGTAAACACACAGAGCTCAAATACATAGGTGTTGTATACTCAAGCTCAGCAATGAATCTAACTAGAGGCTGGACTAACAGACTAGATAATATGAGTCACTCAACCAGATGACGGTTTGAGTACACAGCGGTATGCAGTAAAACATGACATGGATCACGGTAACGAATACTGACTGATCTACAATATCTGTCGAAACCTTTCCTTTGCTAGATGCAGGAAACAAGTTCCAGATGTTGAGGGAGTCCAGAACCAGGGGCCACAGTTTAAGAATAAGGGGAAGGCCATTTATAACTGAGATGAGGAAAAACTTTTTCATTGTGAATTTGTGGAATTCTCCTCAGAAGGCAGTGGAGGCCGATTCACTGGATGCATTCAAAATAGAGTTACATAGAGCCCTTAGGGTTAGCGGAATCGAGGGATATGGAGAGAAGGCAGGAATGGAGTACTGATTGTGGATGATCAGCCATTATCACATCGAAGGGCCGAATGGCCTACTCCTGCACCTATTTTCTATGTATCTATGTATCTATCCATTTACTTGTTCAAATGTGGTTCCATATGCTAGGTTTCAGTTCAAGTTTTCCGATCTATCATATTGCGGACATTGGATTTTATCTCTGGAATTGTGTGCTACAATAGTGAGAACTATATTCTGCACTATGTATCTTTCTTTAATTTAAACTTTAGAGATATGGTACGGAAACAGGCCCTTCGGCCCACCGAGTCCATGCCAATCAGCGATTACCCTGTACCCAAACATAAACCTACATACTTGGGACAATTTACAATTTTACCGAAGCCAATTAGCCTACAAACCTGTACATCTTTTGAGTGTGGGAGGAAACCAGAGCACCCAGAGAAAACCCACACGGTCACAGGGAGAACGTACAAACTCCATACAGACAGCATGGACAGCACATACTTTCTTCACCCTGCCTCTTATACTTGAATTTGGTTTAAATTTATTAATGTATAATATTTCTGATTCCCTCAGTTCATGTGACATTAAAGGCCCTGCCCCTCGATGCGAGTTTACCCAAGAGCTCTCCCGAGTTTAAAAAAAAATCAAACTTCTGGTAAGTACGTAGAATGTATGTAGCGGATGCGTCGGAGCTCGTGGATATCTCGTAGCGGCTCATAATGCTAACGGCTGGTACTCGGGAAATGCGGTAATTCGTGAAATTTTTTCAACAGTGTGAAAAATTTCCAAGAGTAAAAAAATACTCGTGATGAAGTACCATGAGTTTGATTTTTTTTTAACTCAGGAGAGCTCTTGGGTAATCTCGCATCGTGGGACAGGGGCTTTATTAACCTAAACTTAGGTTACATTGTGATCGCTAGTTACAGAAGCCAATGAACCTACAAACCTTTGGGGTGTGGGAGGAAACCAGAGCACCCGGAGAAAACCCACACGGTCACAGGGAGAACATACAATCTCCGTGCAGAAACACCCAGAGTCAGAGTCATTGCCGGAGTCTCTGGCACTGTTAGGCATCAACTCTTCCGCTGCACCACTGTGCTGCTCTTGCTGCCCTAGTGGTTGCATCACATCCAGCACCATTCCAGAGAGCTGGTCCTGGTGGAAGTTATATTCCAATTCCACATTGAGATCACCCTCTGTCATTTTAGAGATTTTTTGTTTCGTAAACTGCCGAAACTAAAATTGTGGGCTTCTATTCGGTACAATCGCTGACATTATGCACTGGCCAAAAATTCTTCAGCAATTTTAGAAGTGGTTTCAGACAGAAACAGTAAGTCTTGAATCTACCTATCGATTAAAATGCACACGATCTTGTCCCGTAGCTCCTGGTCCACAACAGTATGGTGACAGGTTTGTCAGCATCAGCATGCAAGGACTAGTGGCCTCATCTGACCTCATGTTTCTGCATCTGGTTACTTTATTCCAAATGCTGCTTCTTTAAAATATTCATTCGGAAAGGCAACATGGAAAAGTTGTAAATCTAAGCTACAAAGTGTTTAGGTGTATGGAATTATTTAATATTCAATGTCAGCCAGTTGTGTGGGTTACTTGCAGTGATTAGACTATGTGGCAAGTAAGTGATTCCACGATTGAATTGATAGTTAACCTCTGGAATGAGAGAGCATCTGTGGCTGGTACACAAAAATGCTGGAGAAACTCAGCGGGTGCAGCAGCATCTATGGAGCGAAGGAAATAGGCGACGTTTCGGGCCGAAACCCTTCTTCAGACTGAGGCAGACTGTGGTTTGCAGTGTGAAGCTTTGGTTGCTGGGTGAAGGAAGCAGATAAGCCACAGGAGGGCAGTAGGGAGCTTCAGTGAACTCAGTGAAACACAGGCTGTGGGAGGAGGAATGCTGTATCTCTCAGGCTGCTGGGAGGTGGGCAATACCTATCACACTGCAGAAAACATGCACTGGATCGCTAGTCACTTCTTTCTACAAGGTTGTGTCCCACTAACACCCCTGAAGCTTCATTTCCTCACTTGTGCCAATTAATTGTAAATGTGTGTATGTGTAGGTGTGAGTGTGAGTGTGTATGTGTCAGTGTGTGGGATGTATATGTGAGTGAATGTGTGTGTGGGATATGTGTGTGACTGAATGCGTGTATGTCTGAGTGTGTGTGGGATATATGTGAGTTAGTGTGTCGGTTATGTCTGTGTGAGTGTGTATATGAGTGTGTGTGGGATGTCTTGGAGTGGGTATGTGCGTGCATGTGTGTATGTGAATGTGTGAGTGGATGTATGTGTGGAACGTGTTATTTTGTGTGTGCCTGTATTTTGTGTGCCTTGAGTACATGGGTAAGTGGTGTGCATGTGTGAGGGATAGTGAGGAAGAGGGAGAAGGAGTGCCTGACAGGGTGGGAGGGAGAGTGGGGAGAGGGAAAGGGAGAACAAGGATGAGAGGGTTAGGGAGGAGAGGGGAGATGGAGCAAGAGTGAAGGGGAAAAGAGTGGATAGGAAAGATGAGCGCGAGATGGAGGCATGCCATGAGTGGAGAGGGACAGGGAGGTTGAAGGAAGGAAGGGGAATGGGGAGAGCGAGGGGGAGAGGGCTCCTGGGTTCTAACATCGGGGAGTTTAGCATCAGTTGATTCTCCCAGAGACTCATTGGACGGTGCTGAATCTCCCTGGGTCTCGATGAATCCATTCATCGGTTCCCAGCTTGGGAGAGGAAGACTCTCTTGTCGAGAAGCTCAAATCTCCCGAGGTCCTGAGAGAGAGCAAGTACGCGAGACCAGAAGGATGGAGCCACTGACGGTGACGGGCGGGACGGGCGAGGAGCGAGGCCGATGGGAGAGGGCAGGGAACCAGGGTCAAGCCTACTGCACCCTCGAGGTTGGCTGCGGGAGGCACCTCCGGGAAACAAAGGTAGATGGCCGTGGAGAGGGACATCGGTTCGAAGGTCGACCCGCACGTCCAAGGGAAGGCGATGGTTGGAGGCCCGCAGCAGTCTGAGGCTCACCTGGAACGGGCACTGCTCATAATACCTACAGCATAGACTAGACTGAAATGGCATGAAAACATGGGCGTGGGATCACCGGACTATTTCTGTACAATTTGTTACTTGGAATGTGCTTCGGAATGGCAATACTCTACTGGACTATTTGTAACATTCAATGTGCGTTTGCACTTCACACACATGACAATAAAAGAACATCGAACCATTGTATGTTGATGGTGATCTCAAGAACGAGATGCTGATGACTGGTACTGCAAGGTCCTTGCCCCCTATCTATCCCCCCATCTCCTCACTCTCACCATCTCCCTTCCTCCCATCTAACTCCCCATTTGTACCATCAGAGAAATTAGCATGGTTCACTTTGGTCAATACAACTGGATTCTAATCTAAAATCCCCTTCATCTGTGTCCAGCTATTACCTGCCTCTCTTCCCTCACATCCCCCCCACGGCCCCTCAGACCTGGCCCACTACTCATAAAGATCATGGTTGAGCTACTAATGTGAAGAAGGGTCCCGACCCGAAAAGTCACCTGTCCATGTTCTCCAGAGATGCTGCCTGAACCGCTGAGTTTCTGCAGCACCTTTTTGGACTCTAATTTTGTTTCTATCAACAAACAAGTTGGTATATCCCTTTCTGCTCGGTCTTCACAATAGAGCTTTTGTTTTTTTTTCTCTTTTTTCTTTTCTACGGCCTATTTCTTAACTTTTTTCCCTAACTCTTTGCTTAATGGGTCTTTCTTTTCGATCACTTTTTCACAATATCACGACTCTTTCTCGCTTTCTTTACTTTCTTTACTTTTCTCTCTTTTTAAAGCTTAAAAAATGAAGTGGTACAATAAATGTAATAAGTTATATTTGGCTTGTATTAGTGTAATGTAGTACTTCTAATAAATAAAATAAAAAATAAAAAATAAAATAAAAAAATTGTTGTATTTATTCACAAGACTACTCATCCCTGATTATTCTTGAAAAAGCCACTTTCTTGAACTCTTGCGGTCGTTCTGGTGAAGGTGCTGCCACAGTGCATTCTGTCAGCAATTCCAATATTTACACCCAGTGATGTTGAAGGACTATTGATATGTATCCAAGTCAGGAAGGAGAGAACCTGATCCCATGCATCTACTGCCCTTGCCCATCTTGGTGATGGAGCTTGTGATTTGGGAGTAACCAGGCAAGTAATTACAATGAAGATAGACACAAACACTGGAGTAACTCAGTGGGACAGGCAGCCTCTCTGGAGAGAAGGAATGGGTGACGTTTCGAGTCGAGATCCTTCTTCAAAGTCACTGAAGAGGGCAAGTGACTTTCAGTCTGAAGAAGGGTCTCGACCCGAAACATCACACATTCCTTTTCTCCGGAGATGCTGACTGTCCCGCTGAGTTACTCCAGTGTTTGTGTCCTTCTTCGGTTTAACCAGCATCTGCAGTTCCTTCCTACACAAGTAATTGCAACTGTTTGTTTTAGATGGTACACACAGCAGCCACAGAATACTGGTGTTGGAAGGACTGAATGTCAGACAAGCTGGGGGAGTGCCAGCTAAGCAGGCCACTTTGATCTTTCTTTCGCAAATTAGTATGGATGTTGGGACATTATGTTACAATTGCTGGTTCATCCTGCTATAGGAAAGATGCCGTTAAGCTGGAAAGAGTCCAGAGACATTTTAGGAGGGATAGGTTGGGTGAATGCAGTCTTTTACTTTATTTAATGAAATCGAGAACTAGAGGACATAGATTTAAGATGAGAGAGAAAAAATCTACTGCGAACCTAAGAGACAACCTTTTCATACAGACTGTGGTGGGTATTTGGAATGAGCTGTCAGAGTGAAATTGTGGAAGATAGCTCGGTTTGGGACACTGAGGATCTTTCTTTAGCAAGGACATTATTAGGAATGACATACTTGCAATTGAGGGAGTGCAGCGTAGGTTCACCAGGTTAATTCCCGGGATGGTGGGACTGATACACGATGAAAGAATGGATCAACTGGGCTTATATTCACTGGAATTTAGAAGGATGAGAGGTTATCTTATTGAAACATCTTAATTTCTTAAGGGATTGAACAGGCTAGATGCAGGAAAAATGTTCCCGATGTTGAGGGAGTCCAGAACCAGGGGTCACAGTTTAAGAATAAGGGGTAGGCCATTTAGAACTGAGATGAGGAAAAAATGTTTTCACCCAGAGAGTTGTGAATCTGTGGAATCCTCTGCCATTGGAGGCCAATCCACTGGATGTTTTCAAGAGGGAGTTAGATTTAGCTCTTAGGGCTAAGAGAATCAAGGGATATGGTGAAAAAGCCGGAACGGGGTACTGATTGTGGATGATCAGCCATGATCATATTGAATGGCGGTGCTGGCTCGAAGGGCCGAATGGCCTACCCCTGCACCTATTTCTATGTTTCTATTACATGCAGTTCTGGTCGCCCCATCACAGGAACGATGTGGAGACTTTGGAGAGGGTGCAGATGGCGTTTACCAGAATTATTCTTGGATTGGGAGATATTAGCTCGAAGGAGAAGTTGAACATACTGAATTGTTTTTGCTGCAATGCCAAGACTCGACGACAGAGCGTTAAGGTAAAAGGGACACAGCTTAAGGGAGATGTGCAGGGCAAGTTTATTTCCACAGAGGGTGCTGGGTGCCTGGAACACACTGCCGTGGTGGTGGTGGAGGCAGATACAGTAGTAGTGTATAAAGGCTTTTTGATAGGCATATGGATATGCAGGGAATGGAGGGATGTAGATCATGTGGCGGCAAAGGAGATTATTTTATCTTGACCTCATGTTCGGCACAGACGTTGTGGGTGGAAGGGTCTGCACTGTTCTGTTCTTTGCTCTATATTCTAGATAAATGCTGCCTTAATGTCTAGTTTCCCCCACCTTATAGTCAAGCTCTTAATTGTGTGTCTGGCTCTGTGTTCACCAGGAAGAATGTGGAGTGTGGCCAACTTCAAGCTCATGAATACTAATACCATGGAGGTGCTTTGTAGCGCTGCTTCACGTGAGGTAAAAGGCTTGGATTCATGAGCCACTCTGTAAACTCCTGATTCACACCTGACCATTTGGAACCAGCACTGAGCTATGGGGCAGGGTGCTCACTCATGGCACTTTGAGTCTATCTCTGACACCTGATGATTTGCTGGAGCAGTTAGTTGGATCAGATAGTGACACTATGATGGAGGCTTCCCACCTCTGTGACAGTGCCCAGCCAGATCAAGTGCTACTGTCATTCTACATCAAGATAGATTAACGTTGCTAACATCATGATTTGGGGGGAGGGGGGGGGAGCATGGTGGTGCAGCTGGACAGTTGCTGTCTTACAGCACCAGAAACCCTGGCTCGATCCTTGCCACAGGTGCTGTC
Source organism: Amblyraja radiata (assembly GCF_010909765.2). NCBI lineage: Eukaryota > Metazoa > Chordata > Chondrichthyes > Rajiformes > Rajidae > Amblyraja > Amblyraja radiata. The sequence continues at coordinate 26,766,022 of NC_045965.1, read as the reverse complement.
TGTATGGAGTTTGTACGTTCTCACCAAGACCGCGTGGGTTTCCCCAGATGCTCTGATTTCCTCCCACACTCCAAAGGCGTACAGGTTTGTAGGTTAATTGGTTTCGGTAAAAATTGTAAATTGTCCCTAGTGTGTAGGATAGTGTTAGTGTGTACGGGGACCACTGGTCGGCGTGGACTCAGTGGGCCAAAGGGCCTGATTTCTCGCTGCATCTTTAAACTAAACTGAAGTAAAGTAATCTGCTGCCCACTCCTCAGTGCCCTGTTCACAGAGTAAGCAGGCAGGCTCTGCTGATGACTGATCTCATTCCTTCCACACCCCAGTTAATGTGTTTGAGACATAATGGGCCAGCAACTTTAGAATAAATACTCTGCTTCCTGAGGCACCACATGCCGGAATCTCTTACCAACACCACGAGCGTGTGTGAACTAAACACAGAGAGTTATTGATTCACTAATATAAGGGAAAGTTATTGGAAAGACTTAAATGAAATGTGGAAGAGAGTGGTGGGAGCAGAGCTGCTGACAGCATTTAACAAGTGTCTAGACACTTGAATTTCCTCAGTGTGCAGGGGTAGGGGCCAAGTGTGGAAGTTGTGATTAATATGGATGGGTGTCCACTGGTCAGCATTGACATGGTGAACCACTCTATGATTCTATGAAATTCTGCATTAGATTTAGACAATAGTGCACTGATGGTATGTTTTACTTACAATCAGGCTCGTGTTCAGTGTAATAGAATATGTAAATTATATCTATCTAAATTATATCTATCTATCTATCTAATATGCATTCTTGGTGGCCCCCCCCACCGGGTCCATCTTCCTTCCTGGTGGCCTCCAAACGGATCCCTCTTAAGGGCCTGCCCCTCTTTGGCAATTTTTTTCGGTGACAGTCGTAGCAGGTCGCCGAAAAAGCGGCGACTGGAACCCCCCCCCCGCTACGACAATGTCTACAACAACTTACCACCTAGTCGACGTCAAACTACGGCAAGTTACCGACAACCGGCGACCCAATCATCGCCACTTGGGACGTCCACCTATGACCTCACCTACGACAACCTACGACCACGCAGGCGACAACGTACAACAACCGAAGTCAACCTACGTCCACCCGCAACAAGCTATGATAAGCAACGACCTTGTCGGCGACAACTGAAGACAATGGAAGACAATTCAGTCGCCGGTTGACGTAGGATGAAGTAGGTGGTCGCCACTGAGGTTATCGCCCGGCGACAACCAACGTCACCTGGCGTCATCCTGGCGACAACCTATGACAGCGCCTACGACAGGAGAAGACAGGCAACGTCAAGCCCACTGTCGCCGAAAGGTTTCGAACATTTTAAAATCCAGCAGTGACAAGAAAAAATGACGAGACTTGAGGAGACAACTCACGACAATGCAGGCGTCACCCTGCGACCATGTGGCGGCAGCATCTTTTCTGGCTGTCGCCAAAAAAAATCGCTTAAGTGGGCAGGCCCTTTAGTTCTCGGCGGCACAGCTTCCACTGCTTCTCCCACATCTATGCACCCACATTTCTCCACAAAGACTCCCCACAACTTAGTCAAACATGCTCTCTATTCCTGACACTCCTCAATCAAATTCCTCTTTTGGCTGTCTCTCCATTCCTTTTGGTTTAGGCAGCTGGTCAATGCTATTCTTTTTGGCAGAATTCCACATTATTTTCCAATAATTTTGAAAGATATGATTAATATGAATGTTGTGGAATATTAAGGCTGCACCGTGGCACAGCTGTTAGAGATGCTGCCTCACGGTGCCAGAGATCCGGGTTCGATCCCGACCTCAGGTGCAGCCTGTGTGGAGTTTGCACGTTCTCCTTGTGACCTGCTGGGTTTCCTCTAGGTGCTCCCACATCCCAAAGACACGCAGGTTTGTAGGTTAATTGGCTTCTGTAAATTTGTAAGGGAGTGGACACAAAAGTGGGATAACATAGAAACAACGTGAACGGGTGATTGATGGTCGGCACGGTCTCAGTGAGCTGAAGGGCCTGTTTGCATGCTGCATCTTTCAATCAATTCAATCAGTTTGTCAATAAAGATTGCCTAAAATCTGGAGTTGGGATAACACAGTTTATCAATCATGGCACACCAATAAATAACTATCAGCATTTAAATGGTCATTATGCATACATGAACTATATTATTCTTAAGTCCTCTCAGCCATGATTTAATTTGGCAGCTCTATTACATTCATAATAATAAATATTGATAAATACAAAACATAACCTCTTGGACTGTTGCCCTTGGCAAGATTAGTCTGATGATTAATTTATTAATGAAGTATCATCATTAATGAAAGGGTTTTTTTTTGTCATTTTTTCAGGGTGAGGGGAAATGACACTGCCGACCAAAGATCCGCTATAGGACCTTTGCTGTCGACTGGTTTGGCAGAGCACAGCTCACAACAGAAACCTGGCTGAATCCAGGACAAAGCAGCTCGAATTAACAGCCCGTGCATTCCCTACCTGCTGCCACGGTGCACGATGGGTGCAGAGTTCACCACCCACGCTGCGCACTTTATTTTCATTCTTTCAAGGAGCTTTTTTCAGTGTTTATACATTACAATGCACCAGAAACTACAAAGACTTTCAATGGTCACATTACATCAGGCGGTCATTATAATATAATAGTACCATCCTTGTCTACAATGCACTCGACCACCCCCCTCCAGAGTCCTCGTGGACACCGCGTATTCCCTCTCCAGGGACACGCGAGCACGGACATAAGCCCAGAAGAGGGGCAGGCAGCCGACTCTGGTGTGACCATCGACTGCCTGCTGCCATGACCCGTGGATGGCCATCTTGGCCAGGCTCAGGAGCAAACCGACAGGGAGGTCCTACCCTCCCGATCGACCCTCCCTACCTTGTGCCCAAATACCAAAATCGTGGGACTAAAATGCAACCAGAACTTGAGGAGCAGCCCCTTCAGATACTCAGACAGGGGCTGCAGCCTGCAGTGTGCATCGAATGCCACAATGCACATTATCAACACTGCGGTGTGCAACAACTACTTTGTGATGAGCACCTTTCACACTGCAGTCCACATCAACCATGCTGCTGTTTACACCACCCACAACACCCATCACCCTGACTTGTAAATCTGTCAGCGCCTCTTGATTGTGGCTCGGTTAAACTGGAGGATGAACTGTCAGAGCAGCTCTGTGGGAGATTCCCCACCCAGCCTCTGGACTAATCCAAGGATACAGCAGCATCCTCTCAAGCACAAACCTGAAGGCTGGCAACAAAATGGCTTGAACAACGGGAGACAAGTCTTTGCATTGTTATCTGTCACCATTCATGAAACTGTCTCATCCCTCGTACAAGCCGTAGTCCTGATTCCATGTGTTCAGGCATTTCCTAGAGCCCATATTTCCCTCTCTCAACTAAGTGATAGTATGATCCCTGATCCAATGTATTCCAGACTCACCATGAGAAAACACAGTTTCTTGTGTCCCATCGAATAGTTTAGCCATGTGATGTAAATCCTTCATTCAATGAAAATAAGTGTACTGACATTAGTTAGAGCTAAACCAACAGTAAAGTATAGAAAAATGGAAATAAGGAACTGCAGTTGCTGGTTTTCACAAAAAGTCACAAAATGTTGGAGTAACTCAGTGGGTCAGGCAGCATCTCTGGAGAACGGATAGGTGATGTTGTGGGTCGGGACCCTTCTTCAGTATAGATTGTGCTTTGCATCCAATATGGTATAAACTATGCATTGCACAGACTATGCATTTTAATAGGCAATGGAACAGAATTTCAGAAGTGACATGGGATGGACAAATGCAAACTTGTGTGGTACTCCTTCCGTGGCCGTCTACGTGGGCTGCAGAACCTCGATGAGACAACGAAAATGGGTTTGTATCAGTCAGGTAAATCCAAGGCCTTTTGTAGTTTGCCTTTCACCAAACTTTCTCCTATGCAGCTCAGATTAAATTCACAAATCCTTCATCTGCAATTGTAGACACTGCATGAAGAATGCCAATACCTTAGCTTAGTTTTATTTTTTATTTGGTTTAAAGATACAGCATAGAAACAGGCCCTGAAGCCCACAAAGCCACACTGACCATCAATCACCCATTCAGACTAGTTCTGTGTTACCCACTTTCTCTAAAGGCAATTTACAGAGGCCAATTAAACTACATACCTGCACGTCTTTGGGATGTGAGTGGAAACTGGAGCACACATGCAAAATCCACGTGATCACAGGGAGAACGTGAAAACTCCACACAGACAGCACCTGAGGTCAGCATCAAACCGGGGTCTCTGGCGCTGTGGGGCAGCAGCTGTACCAGCTACTCAGTTGAAGGGTCCAGAGTTTTCAATTGTACTTTAATTAGGTTTGTCACTTCCATTATCACTCATAAATGTTGGCCACAAAGGGCCCTACAGTTACTTGCCCAGCTATCACGATACATCTTCCAAACTGTGACCTCTACTGCCAAGGACTAGCACAGGCAATGGGCTTCTCTCCCTTCCGACAGAGGCAGTAAGAAGAAGAGTTAGAGGATCTGGAAGGGTTTTCTGTGGAACAGTTTCCACCAGCAGTGGTTGACCAGAGAGACAGACTGAAGATTAAGCCTGCGTGTAATACTGTTGATAGACGTAAAAGCTGGAGTAACTCACCGTGTCTCTGGAAAAAGAAACAGGTGACGTTTCGGGTCGAGACCCTTTGGCAGCTGAGGGGGGGAGGGGGGGGGGTGGGGGGTGGGGAGGTGGTAATCAATTAAAGAGAAATGATTCTGTCCAGTGGGTTCTCTGGAGCTGCTGAAATAGATAAGTGTCCTTATTAGTGACCTATAAAAGGGAATGCAATAAACGCATAGGAGAAAGTCTACAAGGAAATTTTAGAAACAAAGGGAAAATGAAAGTGTCTGGGCTAGTTTTTCAATGATGGACTGAATGGACTGTGATCAACATCATTTAACAAGTGATTCTCATTTGCAAATTAGAGCACGGCAGTGCAGCACAATTCAAGAATTTCTTTCAAAAGATTAATGAGTGGAGCAGATAAAGGTTCCTCTCTTCCACACTTGGACACAAGCCTGCCAAGTGTTGGTGTTCCCCTGAATCTTTCTGCATTCTGACAGTAAGCCAGCACTGAGCCAGCACTGAGCCACCACTTCATATGACAAGCAGATCTCCAATGCGTATGCACAGGACTCCAATGGGTAAGCACTCCAATGAGGATGCTTTGGTGACTTTAACTAAATGAGCATTGGAATTCTGGTTTGTCCTCTTTGAGAAAAATTCAGGAATAAGTCTTCATTTCCATGACAACAGAGCTCAGGGCACCCGTGAGGCAAATGGCTGAAGCAAGTAGCGGGATTGATGCACTTACTGAACACCAGTCCTGTGGGGATGGGTCTGTCACTGTATAACACTGGGGTACAGTACTGGTGGGGATGGGTCTGTCACTATAACACTGGGGTACAGTACTGGTGGGGATGGGTCTGTCACTATAACATTGGGGTACAGTACTGGTGGGGATGGGTCTGTCACTGTATAACACCAAGATACATTACTGGTAGAAACAGATCTGTCATAGTCATAGAGTCACAGAGTGATACAGTGTGGAAACAGGCCCTTTGGCCCAACTTGCCCATACAATGTCCCAGCTACACTGGTCCCACTTGCCTGCACTTGGTCCATATCCCTCCATATCCATAAACCTGTCCTATCCATGTACCTGTCTAACTGTGTCCTAAATTATGGGATAGTCGCAGCCTCAACTACCTCCTCTGGCAGCTTGTTCCATACACCCACCACCATCTGTGTGAAAAAGTTACCCCTCGGATTCTTATTAAATCTTTTCCCCTTCACCTTGAACCTATGTCCTCTGGTCCTCGATTCCCCTGCTCTGGGTAAGAGACTCTGTGTATCTACCCGATTTATTCCTCTCATGATTTTGTACACCTCTATAAGATCCCCACTCATCCTCCTGCGCTCCATGGAATAGAGACCCAGACTACTCTACCTCTCCCTATAGTTCACACCCTCTGGACCTGGCAACATCCTCGTAAATCTTTTCTAAACCCTTTCAAGCTTGACAATATGGTGCCCAGAACTGAACACAATATTCTAAATGCAGTCTCACTAACAGTCTTATGAAACTGCAACATAGCCTCCCAACATCTATACTCAATACTCTGACTGATGAAGGCCAAAGTGTCAAAAGCCTTTTTGACCACCTTATCTACCTGCGACTCGATCTTCAAGGAACAATGCATTTGTACTCCTGGATCCACTATATAACACTGGTGTACAGCCCTGCTGGGAATAGGTCTGTTACTGTATAACACTAAGATACAGTACTGATGGGCAGGGGTCTGTCACTGGAATTAGATGCAGTTTCAAAGAATGGACGTACTGGCACAAAGTGCTTTTTTTTTCGAATTAGCACCCGCCCCCCAGGTGAACATATTTTTGGAAGATTCCCACCTTAATCTATAGCTGTAAAGTATAAAGCTTTTCAGGCTGAATGTCGAATCGTATCCTTCTTCCTGAATTAATAGGGTGGAAAGCATTTAATCAGGAATAAGCTTGCTCTTTTTAAATAAAAATGCACTTAACCTCTCTGTGCTTTTTTGTTAATGGTTTGGAGTGTTGCTTTAAGAATTTACAATAACTTGCAGCCACACATCTCTACAGGCCTGAAGTGGAATTATGGTTGAACCAATCAAGTAAATGCACTTTTCTCCCTCCAATTAGCAAGAGATCAAAGCCTTTAAAGAGACAATGGAAGATGTAAGAGCAATAAATGCAAGTGCTGGATAAATGAAAGAAGCTCTGGAAATACTCAGGTCAGTCACCGTCTCCAGGGAGATTACAAGCCAACAGCTTTTTATGAGGACTGATGTATGGTCTGCAAATGCTGCCTGATCTGCTGAATATTTCTGATATTTAGTTTTTTTTGGGGTGATATAAGGAGATTAGTGTATAAAATCATGAGAGGAATATACTGGATAGATGCACAGAATCTCTTGCCCAGAGTAGGGGAATCGAGAACCAGAGGACATAGGTTTAAGGTGAAGGGGGAAGATTTAGTAGGAATCTGAGGGGTAACTTTTTCCCACAAAGGATGGTGGGTGTATGGAGGTTGTTGAGGCAGGGACTATCACAATGTTGAAGAAACAATTAGAACATCATTAGAACATGTTTGGAGGGATAGGGGGCAAACACAGGCAGGTGGGGCTAGTGTAGATGGGACATATTGGTCAGTGTGGGCAGGTTGGGCCGAAGGGTGTGCCCCACCATGTATGATTCTTTGACACTATGACTTTATGTTAGAGTTGTGGAGGAGAACTTAGCGTTGAGTTAGGGTCAGAGAGAGGAGTAATAACTGAAGCATCAGAGAGGACAGGGAGCAAGAAGGTGGGGGAGCTGCAGTGATCAGGGTGATATGGAGCAGTGCGAGGGGAGTAGAGGGGAAGAGGGGTTGAGTGGGGCAATTAAGAGAAGTGCGTTGAGAGAGGGAGGGCGAGGGATGTACTGTATGAGGTCATGAGGTCGTGTGAAGGGTGAGTGAGTGGGGTGGGGGTGTGTAAGGCATTTGAGGGGAAAATGATGGTGGAGTGAGAGGTGAGTGAGGGACAATGATGAGGAATGAACAGATCATTGGGAGAAGGTAGTGGGTGGAGGGAGTGAGATGCTGCCTGACCGGCTACTGAGTTACTCCAGCATTTTATGTCCAACTTCAAAATAAACCAGCATCTGCAGTTACTTCCTGCACATTTTATCTGCAATGTCTTACAAATTGAGTGGGTTAAGAGGTGAAGTGGCAAATTCTGGGAATAGCCAGCTGTGCGGCAGCAGAAGAATTAATATTTAAGACTTCCAGCATCTGTAATTTTCTTTTACGTTCGTTTAATGTTTGATGAGAATTCATTAGAACTGTTCACTTCCGACACCTAATATTGTCTGTCTGACAAAGCAACAAATCACGTTGAATAAATCTCATGAGAGGGTCCTGAAGCATCCATGTGCTGTATTTTAAAACCATATACAATGTTGACTCTTATACATCGGCGAGACCAAATGCAGGCTGGGCGTTCGTTTCACAGAACACCTTCGCTCAGTCTGCCTGAACCTACTTGATCTCCCAGTTGGGGGACACTTTAATTCTGCTTCCCATTCCTACACAGACCTTTCTGTCCTCGGTCTCCTCCATTCTCAGAGTGAAGCTAAATGCAAATTGGAGGAACAGCATCTCATATTTCGCTTGGGCAGCTTACAGCCCAGTGGTATGAATATTGATTTCTCTCACTTCAGGTAGCCCCTGGCATTCCCTCTCTAAACCTCCCCCACCCAAGTGGCACTAGCTTCTCATTTTCACCCTACAAACAGCTTACAACGACCTGTTTCCTTTATTGTTACTTTGTTGCATGTGTTTCATTCATTGTTCTTTATCTGCCTGTCCTGCTGAGTTACTCCAGCTTTTTGTGTCTACAATTTTAAATAAACATTGGTAATAAAATCTACTGTTTTGTCAACTCAATTATCCAGGGAAATGGTGAGAAACACCTCCAAAGTTAATGCAAAATACAATTTTTATATGCCAAGAATAATACATGAGAAGGCAGTAAACATGTTGGCTGGATCTTTGTTGGTTTCCTGTTTACTAAAGGACTCATTTTTGTTTGTGATGTTCTACAGTTGTACCTTGCACCAACTAATTAAGTATTCTGCCTTATAGAAACAAGGAACTGCAGATGCTGGTTTACAAAACAAGACACAAAGTGCTGGAGTAAGTCAGCGAATCAGGCAGCATCTCTGGAGACTGTGATAGGTGATGTTTTGACGGGGCTCTACTCCGACTGATTGGAGGGAGGATGGAAGAAAGCTAGAAGTGTGAAGGGGCAAGATAAAGCATGGCAGGTAATAGATGAACTTAACTAAAACTAAGGCACGCACCTGCAACTGACTACAGCTTCATGGTTCCTCAGTTTACCAATTTATAGACTTTAGAGATACAGCGTGGAGATCCAGCATCTGTGCCGGCCAGCGATCAGCCCGTACACTAACACTATCCTACACACTAGGGACAATTTTGCAAGTTATCAAAGCTAATTCACCTACAAACCTGTATGTATTTGGAATGCGGGAGGAATGTGGTCACAGGGAAACGTGCAAACACCGTACAGACAGCACCCGAGGTCAGGATCAAACCTGGGTCTCTGGCATTGTGAGGCAGCAACTCTACCGCTGTGCCATTGTACCACCCCTACTAGTGGCCTCTGTAGCCTTTGCCCACAGAATCCAGCAGGAATCAACTGACCACCGTGAAATGTCCTGAGAGTTTGCAAGGCTTACGAGGATGTTGCCAGGGCTTGATGGCCTGAGCTATCGGGAGAGGTTGGACAGGCTATAATTTTTTTCCTTGGAGACAAGGAGGCTGAGGAGAAATTTCATACATGTGTATGGAATCATGAGGGGAATAGATTTGATCTAACTTATATGGGACATCTTGGTCGGCATGAATTAGTGCCATCGTGCCGTCAACATATGTGGAATATATACGGACCTTATGTGGGACCCTGCCCCTTTCGTAGAGCAAGGTTGGAAAATCCCAGCAGCTTTGCATTGTCCCTGCGACAGATTCCTATGCCCAGCCTCTCGTCCGCGGTGCACCATAAATGCTGCATCATCAACATTTCACAGGCAATGCCACAGGCTTTGTGATTAATGAACATCCGTTGGAATTAAGCTGGACAACGGGAGCCAACAAATTAAATGAGGTTTCTCTGGTGCATCAGTTTGCACATTAGCACTAAATCCATTGCAGTGACTAATGGTGGGTGAGACAGAAAAAAAATTTGGTCTTTAATTAGCAATTTCTAAAGGAGGACCACGTTGAGAGATGCAATTAGCCCTCACTGAGAGATCGCAGTGGCTGCATGGATGGAGCTTTTCCAGACAGCGATTGTGTGCTAGAGAGGGATGAAGGCTTGTCTATTGATTTACAGGGAGGGGGTAATAATGAGGCAGAAAATAATGGCAAGTACTGTAAAAGGGAGTCATATTAATGTCACGTTGAGCTAGGGTTTTGACAATTCACCGCCACTTAACTGGAGCAGTGGACTGCGATAAGTGCAGTCAGACTTCTTAATTCTCATGCACACAATAACATTTGTTTCTCTTGAATCCATTGTAAGTTTGGTTAATTAATTTGGAGATGGAGTACAGTAATTGTTTCAAACTGATAATGTGATGCCTATATTAACAAGTCAATGCAATAATCCAGGGGCATTCATATTTCCTTATGACATAGAAATAGAGGCCATTTGGCCCATTGAGTCTATGCTGACCTTCAGCTCCATTCCCTGTATTTCCCTCATCCAAAATTTTAGTCCTCTCACCAACCCATCAGCACAGCTTTGATATTTCTAGCACCTACCTACACGGGGGGGGGGGGGTCTTTACCCTATCACCCAGGAATGTAGACAGTACCAGAGGTCAGGATTGAACCAGGGTTGCTGGACTTGTGGGACAGCAGCTCCACCTGACTCCTGATGCTAAGTTCAAATGCTACTTTATCAGTGTGAGAATTTAATTTAAAGAATAGTAATAGTAACCTGGAATTAATAAAACCGATTTGGGTATCACATGTATTGAGTATAGCAGTTGGGAGGTCATGTTGCAGTTATATAGGACATTGGTGAGGCCACATTTAGAATATTGTGTTCAGTTTTGGTCACCATGTTATAGGAATGGTGCTGTCAAGCTGGTAAGGGTGCTGAGAAAATTTACGAGGATGTTGCCAGGACTCGGGGCCTGAGCTATAGGGAGAGATTGAGCTGGCTAGAACTTTATTCCTAGGAGAGCGCAGGAAGATGAGGGGTGATCTTATGGAGGTGTACAAAATCATGAGAGGAATAGATAGGGTAAATACACAGAATCATTTGCCCAGATTAGGGGAATTAAGAACTATAGAGGTTTAAGGTGTGGGGAGAAATATTTAACAGGAACCTGAGGGTTATACAAAGGGTGGTGGGTGTATGGAATGAGCAGCTAGAGGAGATTTTTTTGGATTGGATAGGATTCAATTTATTGTCATTATCTCATAAGATACAACGAGATGGATTTTCCTTACAGTCAAGTAACATTAAAATAAATAATAAATAAAACATATTTTAAAAAAAGCACAAACACAGAAGTCCACGACACAACATAACCCCAGAGTGGCACCAAAGTTGAGGAAGGTACCATAGTCCAGTCAGCCTCCCCGCCGATCTTCCCAGATGTTCATCTGTGGTCGGGGCCTCCCGAGCACACGCAGTCGCCACCACGGGCGGCCCGATGCTCAGGCTCTCACGCCGGGATGATGGAACACCGACGCCGAACCTCGACGGAGAACATCATCAGCGGCCCGGACCTCCAGATCAGCCACCTCCCACCGGAGTCTGCAGCTCCCGAAGTCCACAGGCACAGATAGTTGAGTCAGGCAGTATTGCAACATTTAAGAAACATTTAGACAGGCAGTAACTCTACTGCTGTGCTGCCATGCCACTGCTGTTTAAGGATAGCTAAACTAAAGAGCAGAGAGGAGGAGCAGCCAAACAACAGTGTGTTTGGTGCTGACTGGACATTGTAAGCATTGGAAGTAATGCAGAGTGGTCTCAGGCAGTTCACATCACAAACCCCATTTTAGGGGCAATCAAATTCAGCCTCCATCATGGAAGACATTGAGAGCATGGGCAGCACAGCGGCGCTGCGGTAGAGTTGCTGCCGCACAGCACCAGAGACCTGGGTTCGATTCTGACCATGGGTGCTGTCTGTGTGGACCTTGTACGTTGTCCCTGTGACCGGGTGGATTTTCTCCGGGTCCTCCGGATTTTCTCCGTGGTTTCTTCCCACATTCCTAAGACGTGCAGGTTTGCAAGTTAATTGGCTTCTGTTAATTGCCCCTAGTGTGTAGGATAAAACTAGTGTATGGTGATCAATGGTCGGCGCGGACTCGCTGGGACAAAGGGTTGGTTTCCATGCTGTGTCTTTAAACAAGAGAGAATGTGAGAGAGTGAGAGAGAAAGACCAAGAGGGAAATGATGAAAGCTTTTATAGTGTGGAAGAATATCCATGCCATTTCCATCTTTTATTTATCATTTGCGCCCAGGCTCCTGGCAATCACTGCTACTTTAGGATGTTGATTCCTTGAGCCAGCAGAAACTCCACTACTTTCCCACTCCAAGAACTGATTTATTTATTAGGGTGCGGACAGAAACAATGAAGCTTACTGTGGAAATTGCAGGTGGCTCCATTACCACTGCAGGCAGTGATCAGCACTGGCTCCATTCATAAACACGTGCTTCATGGATTCATCACAAGAGTTTCCAGTTGACTACTTCAATGGTTGAATGGACTAAGCACACTCTGGGACAGGCCTAACCATGCACTATCTAGCTTTCTCAGCAGGGCTACAGGTTTGTTTTGGTTTACTTTGCAAGTTCTGTGAGCCACTGGGATGGAGATGTTGTAATTCTTGATAGACTGGACCTCTACTTACCTGTTCCATCTACACAGCAGTACAGATGGAGTGGAAGATTGCAACCTTCACGTGGTCCGCTTTTGTTTCGACTAATGCAATCAACCCGGCGTGCACAATCAAATAAGCAGTACAGATGCCGGGGTTACAGAAATTCATCCATACAGAACTCATAAATTGCTACCCAAAAATTTGACAGGCAGATTAAAATTCACTCTCATAAATTTGTGTGAAAAAAGCAAATAAATCAACAGAATTCCTGTTGCTCGACCCATGTGCGGATGACTCAGTTTTGTGTTACATAAAATCGTGATATGGATGGTTTTCCAAGTATGCACCCGCCCCTCCCCACCCCTGACAGTCTGAGGGCATTATATCACCATAGCCTGCAAACAAACCCCACTGTGTCTGAGAGAGTATTACAGATGCTAAATTATCTGAAAGAAGGTTTCACAGGCAGCTATGTAGACACAGTGAAATGATCGTCATATACTTGCAATCAATCTCACATCTGAACTAAATCAAGCATAAAGCTTAAAACTAGTCAGAGTGTATTGGGAATGGTCAGCCCACCTTTCATCTGTCAGCTCTCTGAAAGAGCAACTCAAATCGTCCCAACCATCCATCCTTTGGCATTGCTTTTAAAAAGCTGGAGTCAAGTTTTCCTCTCCTGTGTTCATGGCAGTCGGAAGTCGATTACACTGGCAATGGGTCACGCCTTGACCAGGGTCTACAGGCAAACAGACCCCACTCTGTGTCTAATAGTCAGGTACAGTCATCAATATAGCTATTGATATTGGTTTATTATTGTCACATTAACCAAGATTTGATGATAAACATTGTTTGCATATAATCCAGTCAAATCATACAAATCATCAAATGAGTACAATCAAGCCATTACAAATGTACAACTGGTGTAATAGTATAACAGTATTATAGCATTACAGTCACAGAGAAACAGGTGCAGATGAACAAAAAGTGCAAGGACTGCAATGACGTAGCTTGTGAGATCGGATTGACACAACACAGTGGGCGATACGGTGGCCCAGGTAGTTGCCAGAATCAGTGCCATACACCTGGGTTTGATTCTGACTACAGGTGTGATCTGTACGGAGTTTGTACATTGTCGCTGTGACGACATGGATTTTTCCTGGCAGCTCCGGTTTCCTCCCAAACGCCAAAGTTGTACAGGTTAGTCGGTTAATTGGCTGGTCACCTGCTTGTAGTTATGGATTCAATAATGATTCATTGTGCTAGAATGTTATGGAGAAGGGGTGGATTTGCGATGAGTCACTCCACAGGATTTGTGTTAAGTACCTTTGACCTGTCATTTATCACCTCAACCATGAATATTATTGCATGCAAGCACAGACTGTTGCATTGCCTGAGGAGTTAGGAATGGAACAGAAAATTGAGGAGACCTGCTTACACCTGACCTCATGGAGAAAGGAAGGTGGTCATTGGCACACATGAGGGTATATTTGATGAACATCTGCAGTGATCCTTAGGGCTCTGAGAACCACAACCAACTTAAAATGATCCCCATTTTCTCCCAAAACCCATTATCTTTATAGTGTGATGTACTTTATAGTTGCTGGAATAAATGCCTTGACTACTTTTCAAACTTCTGCCATCGTGTAATGCACGGCATTTACTTATCAACATCTTTCTTTTTTGGTCTGTCTCTTTATTGCCAAGACTACTTGGTTTAGTTTAGTTTAGTTTAGTTTTGTCTTAGTCTATTATCACTTGTACCGAAGTACACTGAAAAGCTTTTTGTTGCGTGTTATCCAGTCAGCGGAAAGACTATACATGATTACAATCGAGCCGTCCACAGTCTACGGAAACAGTATAATGGGAATTTGCTATTGGTGTAGAGGTTTAAAAGAGTGGAGCGATCCTAACGAGTGATTTCAGATCTGCTTCTGGGACCAGCACGAAGAGAGCCTCCATGTTTTGGCGCTATATTTGTGGCAACTTGTGGCATTCGGACTACAATCCCAGTTCTTCATTGTCCAGATCAAGTTCCAAAAGCACGAGATGCCACCTTCTGTTGTCCTTTCTATTTGACACTGAAATCGCTTTGTGGCTTGCCTTGCTTTATGTCTGCAGGCTGTGGAAATGTGACATTTCCCTTTGCAACCAAAACACTCGGCTGCTTCAACCTGACAGGTTCAGATGAGTGATGGGCATTGCAATGAAGTGCGGTGTGCTGCACTAGTCTCACCACGATGCGTCACATTCAGTTTATAACCTTGGGATGCTGGGCTGCAGATGCACCAAACACTGGTGGTGCACAGAATACTTTGCCATTCCCTCTGACACTGTGATTTTCCATGCACGTTCAAATGTCGGTTTTCGGCCACGGTGTCAGTGCCAAACACAATGCCGTTAAACTAATCCTCCCTGCCTGCACAAAATCCATATCCTTCCATTCCCTGCATATTCACATGCCTATTAAAAGCATCTGAAATGCCACTATCATATCTGCCTCCACACTCTCTATGTAAAAGACTTGCCCTAGATTTAAACATTGTCTCTCTCACCTTAATCCTATGTCCTTTAGTCCCTGACATTTCCACGCCAGAAAATTAGTTCTGCCTGTCTCCCCTATCTATGCATCTGATAATTTTATATACTTCTAGCAGGTCTCCCCTCAACCTCTCATGGTGCAGAGAAAACAATCCACGTTTGCCCAAACTATCCTTATAGATAATGCAATCTAATCCTGGCAGCATTCTGGTAAACCTATCTACTGAAACAATGCATTCACAAAATGTCTTCTATTCAATTGCAAGATGTGGACATGATTGGCAACAATTTGTTCATCGTTCAACATCCCTGGATTAAGATGTAATTAAGAGGCAACCGCACTGATGGTGAGGATCACTTATAGGTAAGAATAGGTTTCCTTTCTCTACATCACATCAGAGAATTAAGTTGTGGAATGCTGTGGAGATTTACCAGAAGGAATCTGGGAATCCAACTTTCAAGAAAAGATGGCATTAGGATTTGTATTTCAAGGAATGTAAAAGGTTATAATAGTAAGAACTTCATTGTTCCGTTTTGGGATGTTGATAATAAAACAGTCTTGACTTGACTCTTGACTTGTTTTTCTTTTCTATCCGAGTTCTAACGAAAGGCTCCAAAATTAAAGCATTAATTGTTTCTCTTCCCACAGACCTGCTGAGTATTTCCAGATGTTCTTGTTTTTGTTTTTATTTCTATGTTCCAGCATCTCCTCCAAGCTCGATTTCTTATTGAAGCTATGGATAGAAATGCTGTGAGAACTATTGTGTACCTGAGGGTTTTGGCCCATTGGATACTTTCAAGCATGTTGTGTGCATGGTCATGGAGTCATTCTCCAAGGATACAGACCCATCAATGTAACTCTTCAATGCCCTTCAAGATGCCCCATCTAAGATAATCTCATTTCCCTGCATATGGCCCATATCCATGAACCTGTCCAAAATCTCTTTTAAATGTTGTTAATGTACCTGCCTCAACCACTTCCTTTTGCAGCTCGTTCCATGTACCCACCACTGTGTGAAGATTTGTCCCACAGGTTCCTGTTACATATTTTCCCTCTCACTGTAAACTTATGCCTTCATGTTTATGCCCTTTAGACTTTAGAGATACAGCACAGAAACAGGCCCTTTGGTCCACCAAATCTGTGCCAACCAGCGATCACCCTGAAAAATGTGCACTATCCTACACACTAGGTAGAAGTTACAGCTGTTTTACTGATGTCAATTAACTTACAAACCTGTACGTTTTTTGAGTGTGGGAGGAAACCAAAGCACCGGGAGAAAACCCACACAGTCACAGGGAGAACGTACAAGCTACGTACAGACAGCATCCGTACTCAGGATTGAACCTGGGTCTCTGGTGCCCTAATGGCCGGTTCTCACGGTGCGACCTGATGCAAGATGTCACAAGAGTGAAGTGGTCGTGGTCCAGCACGAGTTCCGCACGATATAACGGGGGGTAGATAAAGAGTTCCCACGGTACTCGGCAATTCTGTCATTTGTGCGAGTGACTTGTCCGTCTCCCGATCTTTCCCGTTAATCGTGAATGAACATCGTGGACTGTAGTGTAGTTAATCACGTGGCACAAATGATGTCACTTTTTTTCACACACTATATAAATATCCTCCGTTCGTAGAATTGGCTCATTTGCAGACATGCCTATACAAAGTTGGTTCGAGTACAGGCTGGTTGTTATTTTCATTGATGCGCTGTATGCATTAGCGCAACATGTGCATCGAAAACGCTTGCGTGAAGGCAGAAGGGTGAGATTAATTAAAAAGAGAATTAAGAGGAAGTCTCACTGGGTAAGCCCATGTTTCAACGGAGACCTCGAAGAGGATAAAAGTGCATTCAAAAACGTTGTCAGAATTTCACCCGAGCTCTTTAATGAGTTAAAGAATAATTTGGGACCTCTGCTGAAGAAGACTGACACTGTAATGAGAAAGGCACTGGAACCAGGGTTGCGCATAGCAATCACCCTCCGCTACTTGGCCTCAGGCGATTCTTATAAAAGTCTGTCTTACAACTTTCTTGTCGCCACCAACAGCATCTGTGGTATTGTCCGAGAAACCTGTGAGGCGATCATCCAATTTTATTCAGCTGAAGTGATGGAATGCCCCAGTACACCAGATGCGTGGAAGAGAGTTGCACTAGGGTTTGAAAACAGGTGGAACTTTGCTCACACTTGTGGGGCTTTGGATGGCAAGCATGTGGCAATTCGTAAACAACCCGGAGGTGGCTCAAATTATTTCAATTACAAGAAATTCCACTCAGTTGTACTCATGGCGGTGGTTGATTATAACTACAACTTCCTGTATGTGGATGTGGGCACACCTGGAAGTGTTGGTGATGGCCGGATTTGGAAAGAAACCTGGCTTGGAAAGAAAATGGAAGGTGGAACAGCAGGCATGCCTGATCCAGAACCTCTGTCAGCAGAAGACAGCCCGGACATCCCATATGCGATGGTTGCTGATGAAGCCTTTGCACTACGGCCCTGGATTTTACTTCGGAGTCACGTGAGTGACTACGTGAAGAACCCGCTTCCAACGCATGCGTGTCATATCGCTACACGCATTGCACGAGTCAACAGAAGGGTGGAGGACATCCCCCAGTAACGGGAGAAGGAAAAAAGGACCAGCAAAAGGCAGGTAAGGACTCTGCATTTTTATTCACAGAAAAATGGACAGAGTGAAAAGGAAGCGGTCTGCAAAAAAGCTGCCCGAGAAACGCGTTGTAAACGTGGATGAACGGCAGAGACAGCAGCCGTCGGCTCTAGAGGCCTCGGTAGAGGAATCAGCTGTGGCACCGACGAAACTTACTCACCGGCCGGGAGGCAAAGTTCAAACAAAAACGCACCATCTAGCAGAGCCCGACTTGGAGCAGCAGCGGGCGACCAGCCCGTATCAATATCGGACCAGGGCTGAACGGGTGCGGCAGACGGAACAAACCCGCTATGAGTGGCTGCATACGGAGCAGCCAGGAGAAACAGCTGACCGGGAACAGACGTGGACCGACAGTCAGGACCGGTGTGGCCAGCGGCGGGACGAGGAAAGCCCGCAAACGAGCACCCGTGAGTACCGGGGACGGGAACAGCTGGGATACAGAGAAGAGCAGCACACTGCTGAAAGGCTGCAAAAATGGGAGAAGACAAAAATAGCAAGTGCAGCTCACCGTCTAAAGGAGCTGCTGGAGGAGCTCCTTCACAGTGGCAGTCCCATGAATGTGGAGACTAGCCACAGTGGGCAGACAAGCCCCATATGGGTACCCCGTGAGGGACCCCCTGAAATCTCGACCTCTTCGGAGGAGAGTGGGCAGGACCCTGATGGGCCAGACCCTGATCACACAGCTTCCCATGATCCTGAATCTGCAGAAAAACATACACTGCTGGACATGGTCGCTGATTACTTCAAACCAAGTCAAACAGGGGCAGACTTGGATTCCAGGATGGCAGCCAGTATTAACTACATGTCTGGCCATCAACTCCAACAACAAATATCCACAGAGACACTGGCCAGACATCTGCCACCTGGTAACTGTGATGTATTACAAATCCCCAGTGTCAACCAATGCATTTGGAAGCATATGGGGAAGGAAATCAGGAACCATGATCTCAAAATCCAGAAAGCCTTAAAGGGGCTTACGGCAGGGATCACAGCTTACATCCGCACCCTGGACAAAACAGAGCAAACTAAAGGCCACCAAGACGCACTAGCCCTGTTCTGTAATGTACAATATGAGCTGAATAGCATGCGGAGGGTGGCTATTCAGCCAGCACTGGATCCTAAATATGCAACAATTTGCAAACAAAGAGCCGTTAAAACCCCAACCCTTTTGTTTGGGGAAGCCAAGACACTGGGGCTCATCAAAACCAGCGCAAAGGCTTATTTTGGATCACGGTACCAGCCACATGGAAGACCGAAAAGTGTGGCTTATATCAGTGGCAGTGCCAGAACCCAATATAACCCGCAGCAGCCTTCTTTTAGGGTATGGCCAGGGACGGCCACCCTGGAAGATGCGGAAGCCTCAACCTCCAGTACAACCACGAACACGAATAAAAACAAAACCCCCTTTTTTCAAAAAACAAAGAAAATAATACAACCACCAGTAACCATGGAGGTAGGTGGGTGTGGTTCTTTTGTAAAAAAGGGACCCACGACGGTGGGAGGGAGGTTGCAATACTACAGTGACGAATGGTGTAAAATCACTGCAGACTCGTATGTTCTAAGCAGTATTCAGGGTTATCTGATAGAATTTACTCATCCCAATAACCCCCCAGTACAACATACACCAGAAAGGCATTTCGTCCTTACAAAAACCGAACAATCTAAAGCCCACATGGAGCTACAACGATTGTATACAAAAGGTGTGATTGAGCATACTACTCATGAACAATTAAAATTTGTATCAAACATATTTATTAAAAATAAAAAAGATGGGGGTTGCAGGATTATCATTGACCTTTCAACCCTAAACACATTCGTTCAATATGTTCATTTTAAGATGGATACCTTTATCACTGCTAAAGAATTAGTATCAGCTGGTTTCTATATGACAAGCATTGACTTAAAAGATGCATACTATACAGTACCCATCAGAGGGGAACACAGACGGTAGTTAAGTGTAAATTGATACCAGAAACGAATATGGATTATCTAGGATTCACCATTAACACGGTCAATATGTTAGTAACTTTACCAATAAATAAAGCCGCAGCCCTACAGGAGGATTGCAGCGAGCTTCTTAACACCAACAGACCCTCCATTAGACGGGTAGGCTGGATAATTGGGAAGATTGTGGCTTCATTCCCGGCCACACATTTTGGGCCATTACATTATCAAAATTTGCAAAGAGCAAAAATTAGAGCACTCAAATTTAACAAAGGTCATTTTGATAGACCTATGGAGCTGCCTACGGACGCTATAATTGAACTACAGTGGTGGGAACATAGCATTAGGTATTGCTCCAACCCCATCATTATTGACAACTCGTCTATGGTATTACAAAATGGTGTATCCAAAGAAACATTTGGATATCGGCAACATACCTACCAGGTAAGCTAAATTCAGTGGCAGACACCAGGTCACGCAAATTTAATGAAAACACGGAATGGATGTTAAATAAAAATGTATTTGCTGAAATTACAGCAAAATATGGTAGACCAGATATTGATATTTTTGCGTCCAGGTTGAATCACCAATTACCAAGGTATGTGTCCTGGGAACCAGACCCTGGGGCAGAAGCTACAGATGCTTTCTCACTGCATTGGGGGAAATGGCGTTTTTTATGCTTTTCCCCCATTCTGCATCATCAATCGGGTACAAAGGAAAATTCAACAATATTCGGCATCTGAGATTCTCATAGTACCCGATTGGCCTACTCAACCGTGGTATTCGGTCATACAGGGGATGGTGTTAGAACCATGTTCCATTATTGGACATAGCCCGAATTTATTAATTCATCCAGTAACTGGAGGGGGGCAGTCACCCATGCCATAAGACTATGGATTTGTTGATTTGTAGAGTCTGAAAGACCCACTACACGGCATGGGGCTGTCAGACAGGACGATGAATCTCATCACATCCACACAAAGACTGTCAACACGGAAGCAGTACCTCGGACACATCAAGAAATGGGGCATATACTGCTTTGACAACAACCTAGACCAAAGGGCCAAGAACATTCCGGCCGTATTGGAATTCTTAACAAACCTCCATTATGATAAACGATTGGGCTACAGTGCCATCAATAGTGCCAGAAGTGCACTCTCCAATTACCTATCACAAGGAACGGAGCGGCACACGGTGGGAACGCACCCCCTGGTAACAAAACTTATGAGGGGCATATTCAATGCAAATCCCCCTAAAACCAGGTACTCCAAAATCTGGGATGTGGGTGTCGTTTTAAACATGCTGAGGAGCTGGTCGCCCATAAACAGCATTATCACTGCAGAAACTGACCATGAAGATGGTTATGCTCATGGCGTTAGTTACTGCACAACGAGTCCAGTCATTAAGCAAACTGAGCCTGGACTCCTTGATCATCTCACGAGAGAAACTGGTGTTTGTCATACATGAGTTAATAAAACAAACAGACCAGGTTCATCGGGTCAAGTGATTGAATTTATGGCATATCCATATGACGAACGTCTGTGTATAGCAAGACATATCCAATTATACATGGAATATACTAAGAGCATTCGAGGTCAGGAAATGGCTTTGTTAATTTTCTTACAAGAAACCGCACAAAAGGGTCACGACCCAAACTATCTCAAGGTGGCTCAAATGTGTCCTAAAGATGGCAGGAATAGACACTAATGGTTTTAAATCTCATTCCACCAGGGCTGCAGCAACATCCGCAGCAAAAATTCTGAGGTACCCACGGACCAAATCCTCAGAATAGCAGGATGGTCATCCGAAAGGACTTTCCAAAGGTTTTATAATAAACCAGTTTTGGAGCCATCATCATTTTCGGAAAGCATTTTACATTCAATATTATAATTTGCCCGAAGGGTTACAGGGCTATGATTTCAATTAATAAATGTATTTTCTCGTTATATCACACAAGTCTTTGTATAAGTGTGTCTAAAATTGCTAATGATACTCTCTCCCGATACCCAAGGCAGTTGTGAAGCATGGACTCGTTCCACGGCATGAGGTCACAGAGCTTTGCAATCTTCACGTAGTCACTCACGTGACTCCGAAGTAAAATAGTAAGATTAAATGAGAACTTACCAGTTTGAAGTTTGATCTGTATTTTATGAGGAGGAACGTTGAGGGAATACGTGCCCTCCGCTCCCACCCTCCTATGATCATATCAAAACTGGTATCTCTTTGATAATCTTACTATGTTAGGTCATTATAGTTTCTGTGACCTCACACCGCTGCTTTGAAGAATGACACGCATGCGTTGGAAGCGGGTTCTTCACGTATTCCCTCAACGTTCCGCCTCATAAAATACAGATCAAACTTCAAACTGGTAAGTTCTCGTTTAATCTTACTATTATGAAGCCATATCCACAGAGGAATCTAACTAGGGGACAGAGGATCTTCAATTACAGGCTGTCAAGGGCCAGGAGGGTAGTAGAAAATTATTTTGGCATCTTGGCAAACAGATTTAGATGCTTGCTCAAGACAATGGAGCAGAGGCCCAAGAATGTGGAGAGTATAGTATATGCAGCATGTGTTCTGCACAACCTGATCCGAATGAGAGGTGCAGCTGCTGGATCAGCAACATCCATCCAGGACGGTGACATAGTGGACAGTGACACAGGGGAAGTAACACTAGGTGCTTGGAGAAGTGGTGCGAACAAGTTGAAAATGGTCTCACTGCAGCGTTTGAACGGTAACTCGGGCACATCCAGTGTGAAAGAGCAAAGAGACCATCTCTGCGCTTACTACAATTCACAATTGGGGAGTGTGCCGTGGCAGGACAGCTATACTGATGGGTAGCCGACCACAGGAACACTACTGCATGTTATAAGCTGACTTCCTAGTGTTGTTCTCTGAAAAGTGCTTCCTATAAGATGTTCGTCCGCAAAACCTGCCGTTTAGAACATTGCATTGTCCCTTTAAATGCCTGAGTTCACGCTTGTAGCGGAGGTTGGTGGATATAATGTGTTTTAAATAATCTTTTTTTTAAATTTTTTATTTATTTATTTATTTATTTTTTTATTAGAAGTAGACATATTATAAAATGTAGTTACATATTATAGTAAAAAAAAAACTTTTCATATACATCAGTCATACATTATTAAAATTTTCCATTATCAATTACTTCTGCTTCTAGTATTTTTATTTTTTATAGAAAGCGAGAAAAAGAGAGGGTAGAAAGTTACAAATAAAAAAGAAAGCAAAAAAAAAACAAAAAACAACACAACAGAAAAACAAGGGAGGTGGAATGGGTTACCTGTAATACATCAATGGAGATAGGTTCGTAGGTTATAAAGTATAACTTTTCATCTGTTCCTGAGTTCAAGTTTCAGCTGGGTCCTCGTGCTGTGCCAATCTATCCCTTCAGATAGTTAATGAATGGAGCCCAAATTTTATGGAAAAGATCTTGTTTGTCCATTAAGACAAGTCTAATTCTTTCTTAGTATAGGGTCTCCGACATTTCCGTAATCCACATTTTAATTGTGGGGGTTGTAGGGCCTTTCCAAAATTTTAATATTAATTTTTTTCCGGTTATTATACTGTAATCGAGGAAGTTTCTTTGGTTTGTTGTGAGTGTTAAGCTTTGTTCTGATATTCCAAGTATTATTAATTTTGTGTCTTGTATTAATAACTTCTGAAGTTATTTCAAAAATATCTGTCCAGAAATGTTTAAGTTTTATACAGTTTGCAAACGTATGTGTTAAATTAGCCTCTAAATGTAGACATTTATCACAAATAGGAGAGATTTGTGGGAAGATTCTATTTAGTTTTATTTTAGAGAAGTGTAGTCTATGTAAGACCTTGAATTGTATTAAAGTATGTCTGGCATTTAATGAACATTGATGTATTTGTTGTAAACTTTCGTCCCACATATCTTTTGTGATAGGATGACCTATTTCATTTTCCCATTTGTATCTATATGGTTCGGTCGGTGGTACCTCGTTATTTAGTAGGGTGTTATAAATATAAGCTATTAGTTTTTCAGTATTAGGATGCTTGTTCAGACATTCATCAAGAATTTCTGATTCCCTATTCCTGTAAACTTGTGTATTAGATTTAACATAATCTCTAATTTGTAGATATCTGAAGAAATTATTTGAGTGCAGTCCATAATTCAGTTGTAACTCTTGAAGTGAAAGAAAAGTACCTTTCCCGTAAAGATGTCCTATATTTTTGATTCCATGATTTTTCCATTGTGTGAAACCTTTGTCCATAAAGGATGATTTGAATAAAGGATTATTTACAATGGGAAGGCAGAGTGGTATATTATTCAATTTTAAATCTTTTTTTATTTGTTTCCAAATTCGTATTCCACTATGTATTATGGGGTTTTCTTTATAGGTTTTTTTGTGCAGTTTTGTGGGGGCAAATATGATCGGTCCAATTTCAAAAGGTAGACAGTCTTCCTTTTCCATCATTAGCCAATCTGGTTGTTGATCCATTTCTTCCAGCCAAAAATTCATGTTTTTAATATGGACTGCCCAAAAATAAAATAAGAAATTTGGCAAAGCCAGACCTCCATTTATCTTTGATTTACATAAATGTTTTTTACTTATTCTATGATTCTTATAATCCCAGACAAAACTTGTAACAATGGAATCGACTTTTTTGAAAAAAGTTTTTGGGATATATATCGGAATTAATTGAAGTAGGTACAGCAGTTGCGGTAAAAAAAAATATTTTTATAGCATTAATTCTCCCAAGCATTGAAATGGGGAGTGTTTTCCAGTATTGAATATTCTTATGTAGTTTATTCAGTAAGGGTGGGAAATTTAGTTTAAATAAAGAGGTATATGTCTTAGTTACATAGATTCCTAAGTATTTAAATTTATCTTTAACTATTTTAAAAGGGGATTGTTGTATTGTATGTAAATTGAATTTTGTTATTGGCATGATTTCGCTTTTATTCCAATTGATTCTATATCCCGAAAACTGACCAAATTGAGTTATTAGATTTAATAGGTTTGGAATACTAGTTTCTAATTTTGTAATATATATTAGTATATCATCTGCATATAAGGAGATTTTATTCCTTGTGTCTCTAGTATTGTATCCAAATATTCCTGGATGGTTTCTAACGCTTTCTGCTAGGGGTTCGATTGCAAGAGCAAATAATAGTGGGGATAGTGAGCATCCTTGTCTACAGCCTCTAGAGAGATTAAATTTAGTTGATAACATTTTGTTTGTTAATATTCTAGCTGTTGGGTTAGAATATAACAATTTAACCCATGTACAGTACTTCTCTCCTAGTTGAAATTTTTCCATCACCGAAAATAAATATGGCCATTCTACCTGGTCAAATGCTTTTTCAGCATCTAACGAGATAATTGCTAGCTCTGCGTTAGGGATTCTATTGGAGTATATAATATTAAATAATCTTCTCAGATTAAAAAATGAATACCGTTTGGGGATAAACCCTGTTTGGTCGGGATGTATTAATTTGCTGATCACTAAGCTCAATCTATTAGATAGAATCTTAGTTAATATTTTCTGATCAGTATTTAAGAGGGCTATAGCTCTGTATGAACCTGGGTCTTCAAGATCCTTGTCCGTTTTTGGTATAAGTATGATTGTAGATTCATTTAGAGTTTCTGGGAGTTTCTGTTGAGTATAAGCGTATTTGTACATTGTCTGTAGGCGTGGGGAAAGCAAATCATAATTTTTTTAATAAAATTCCGAATTTAGACCATCGGGTCCTGCCGACTTTCCGTTTTTTAAGGACTTTATTGATTCTTCAATGTCTTTTATCGTAATTTCAGCCCCTAGCAATTCTCTCTCTTTCTGATCTAGACCCGCAAACTTACAATTCTGTAAAAATGTTTCCATTCCCGTTGATTGTTCTGTTATTTTAGATGAATACAATTTTTGGTAGTATTGTAGAAATCTATCATTAATATCTTTAGGCAGTGTTAATGTTTCTCCCTTATCTGTTCTAATTTTGTATATTGTTTTTTCCCCGTCCAATTTGCGAAGTTGACGCGCTAATAGTTTTTGTGGTTTGTCACCAAATTCAAAATTTAATTGTTTTGTATGTTGATAAAGTTTTATAACTTGGTCTGAATAAATCTTGTTTAATTTATATTTCAATACTGCAATTTTATTGTGTTTTATCGTGGATGGTGCTGCTGCATTTTCTGTGTCTAATTGCTTTATTTCCATTTCCAGTTTCTGTTGTTTGGCCCTATTCTCTTTATTAAAAAATGATTGGGAAGAAATTAATGCTCCTCGTACAAATGCTTTAAATGTTTCCCAAAGAAGGGAGGCAGAGATTTCAGGGCTATCGTTAGCCTCAAAAAACATTTTAATCTGTTTTACTAGATATTCATTACATGACTTATCTTTTAAGATTTGGGGATTAAATCTCCATTGTGACTGTGTCTCTGCCATTCCGTTTACTTTGATCATAAATGTTAATGGGGCGTGGTCTGAGATTATGATGTTATGATATTGTGAGTTATAGGTGAATGGGATAAGTTTTGAATCTACTATAAAATAGTCTATCCTTGAGTAAGTTTTATGTACTGGTGAGTAAAATGAATATTCTCGGCCCGATGGATTTTCAATTCTCCAAACGTCCTTAATATTAGTAGTATTAATGTATGAATTTAAAAATTCACTTGATCGAGATTTTAGTTTTCTTTGAGTTGATGATCTATCCAAACAAGCATCCAATGTACAATTTAAATCTCCACCGATTATTAAGTTTTGTTGTGTACCTTCCGGGATATTGTTAAGAATTCTCTTAAAAAACAGAGGGCTATCAAAATTTGGTCCATACACATTGAGGAGAGTCACCTTTTTTAAGTATAACTCCCCTATTATTATAATATATCTGCCTTCAATGTCTTCTATCGTTGATATATGTTTAAAGGGTATACCTTTACGAATTAATATTGCAACACCTCTTGATTTATGTGAGAATGAAGAATGGTACGCTTTAGCAATCCATTTTGCTTTCAGTCTGTGTTGTGCTTCCTTTTTAAGATGTGTCTCCTGGAGAAATATTATATCTGTTTTCAATGATTTTAAATGAGCTAACACTTTGCCTCTCTTGATAGGTTCATTAATTCCCTTAACATTCTAACTACAGAATTTAATTCCCTCACCCCCAATTTTTATATTCATGTCTTGCATCTTGTGATTAAGTGGTAGAGCAGATGATTCAGCACACTCAACCCTACCTTATACTTGAACTTCAGGTAGATGAATTTTAGGTCACGTCTGTTTTCCATCCGAACGTATCGCCTTAAATAAAATATGCAATTCCATTCCAAATACAAAATATAATGTGATATAAGATTAAAAAAAGGTGATAGCTAATAGGGTTAGTAAAGTGTGGAAAGTAAAAAAGAAAAGCAACTACAACTACAATTAGTGCAGTTAGTGATAGCCACCCTAATGTGGCTAAGCATCTATGGACTTCCGTAGCTTTTGGTTTATAAAAATACTAGCTCCGTGTTTTAAATAATCTTGCGTGCCTCATTTGTTGTATTTCGTGTTTGCGAGGCCCTTTTACAGACAAATGTTTTGTGTGATGCATCTCCTCTCACTATGTGACAGAATTCGGCTTCTTATATTGTCAAATAGGAATAAAGACTTTGTATCACATTTACCGTGCTGATTGTCCTATTTCATTTTCTACCAAGAGGGGAAGAACACGTTTAAATAGCTGAACATTTCAGGGTCCTGCACACTCAAAAATGTAAATGAGTGAAAATGTGATTATATCACCTCCATTAAGGTATTTTGTGTTTCAGCATGAGAGGGATTATAACATTAGAGACATTCATCTTGTAGTGATGTATTAATGACGATTTGCAGACTTCAAGCTGATAGTAAAAAAAAAAATTATTTAGCAGTGAGGTAAACAAGCAATGACAATCAAAATGCTGAGGTAAAAGCTTTATCACACTTCAGGATATAATAAAATGTGGAGCCACCAACATGAGCATCACATCACCACTCACATGAGCACCCGGGATACTCCGCAGCCTTCGTCTCCAGCAGGTTGCGCTTTCTCTCCCTATTTCTATAATCCTCTCTGGATTTGTCATAGAGAATCTCATTGCATTGGTACCACTCCACCAGTTCCCCCTCTTGTTCCCTGTTGAAGTTATATGGCCTTACCTTCTGCCATCTTCCCTTTATGTTATCGTCTGCTGAGGCTATTGGGGAGGCAACAGCTACTGGGGAGGCAATCTCAAATCCACCTTGATCACCCTCTCCCTGCTCCAAGGAGCCCACAGGCAGTGGTATCTCTGGCATCTCCTCTTGCCTCTCCACCTGTCTCTCTTGCTGAGTCTCCTCCTCATTTACCTGCATGGCTAAAAACTTTCTGACTTTCTTTGACCCCTTTCTTTGCGCTTTTCTGAGAGGCATCTCTGCAAGTCTTACTGTGAAAAAGATTCTCAAACAATGACAATTAGGTGGGACGTCCTCGATGGACACATGGTCCATTGGCGATATTGAGACCACCTTTTTTACTCACCTTATGTCCCCTCTGTCAAGCTTCCGGGTTAACCGTTCGCAGGAGTTCCCACGGTACCCGCAAGAGTCATTACGGATATCGCACAGATATCGCACTGGCATCTGCGTTCATACAATGTTGCAACGCTGCTCAAGTCACTCTTGGAGAAATTCAAAAAATTTTGAATTTTCTCCCGACCTTACAAAGTTACACGACTACCTGCCATTAGCGCCACGGAGGTCCTCGGTGGTCCACGAATGCCGTACTGCTATCGCAGAAGGTTCCCACGATGTTAAATTCTTGTTAAGTCTTGCTTCAGGTCGCACCGTGAAAAAGCCCTTTAAGGCAGCAACTCTACCACTGCGCCACTAAGCCGTCTCAAAAGTTCTTGATTCCTCGGCCCTGGGAAAAAGAAGTGATGAAGTCATTTACCCAGCAATTGAAGCATATGCTTGTTGGGTTATGACACTGGGGCAAACAGAGCCAGGGGACATGATGTTGTCTTGTCAAAGAGGTCTTCCACCCCCAGGACATTGATTGTTCCATTGTCAACTTGTTGCTGTCTCATCAAATGTCTCTAAGGGGCAGAGAATTGAGGCAACTGTGTAAGTCGCATAGATCACTCAAGAATATCACCCGATATACCCGATATTATACACTTGACTACAACTACTGCAGACCACTGGCCCATGACAAGCATGCATGAGCACCAAGTCAGTGCTGTTCCTACTGGCTTACAGTGATTGAAGCATGAGGCACCAATGAAGAGTGTATTACCACAGTGGTCTGCAGAGGCCAAAGGTCGACCTCAGGGCTGCCTTAGGTCAGCGGACTATGAACATGTTCAAGACCACTTCAACCAACCTGATAAATGTACCTTAATCCTCACCGGTTTCTTCAAGAAAGCCATTGACAACTGTGCTCTGCCAAAGAACAATTAGGATCCATCCTAACCGAAACCTTGGATGTACAGGGTGATTTGGTCTCGACTGAAGTTCACATCACAGGCTTTCAAGAAAGATGACACTGTATTGTACAAGAAGGTCATGTATGATTACCATAACTCTATCGGGGATGCCAAGGTAGAATTCAAGGACAAGCTACAGGCTCAATTCATTCAGGCTGATGCCAGACAACTGTGGCAGGGCCTGAATACCATCATGGGCGACATGCCAAAATGAGGGGTGATCTATGGCAATGATGCTGCTATACTGGATGAGTTCAATTCCCTTTACATGTTGTCGAAATGCAAGCATAATACCACCGAGGCATGTACCCTCTGCTGACCCCGTCCCATACATCTCAGGGACAGAAGTCAAATCTGCATTGACGAGGCTAAACTGTTCGAAACTGGACAGCCCAGATGGAGTTCCTGGGCAAGTTCTGAAAATGTGTGGCTAATAACCGGCCACAGTATTCCCCAACATCTTCAACCCTTTGCTTCCCCATCTGCTGCAAGGGATCCTCCATCATTGCAGTCCCCAGTGACCCATCTCAAGATTAATCCCCAATTGCTCCAACATTGACCATGCTTTGAAAGATTGATAATAGCCCACATCTGCACCAGTCATCTGGACAATCTTCCCCCCTTGCACATTGTGAACAGAAAAAATAGATCTACAGGGGACGCTAAGTTCCTTGCACTACATCCAACACTGGATCATCTTGACGATAACAACACACACAATATGTTAGGCTGCCTCGCCAACTGTCTGTCCTTTCTTTTTTGTTATTTTTAGTATGTGTTAAAAAGTATGTTTTAGTGTTCCTTGGTTTGTTTTATGTGGGGGGTGGGGATGAGGAGAGGGGGTTGGGGAAAACCTTTTTTCAATCTCTTACCTCGACGGAGATGCGATTTTGCTCCGTATCGTATCTCCGTCCGCACTGCTGCCTAACATCATGGAGCTGGCGACCTTTCCTGGAGACCGACGGGCGCTCCCAGCCGCGGGAGTTGCGGGACTTTAATATCATGGAGCTTGCGTTCCCTTTGCCGGGGATGGAAGCTCCAACTTGTGGACTTGTGGACTTTAACGTTGTGAACCAGCAGGCTCTGGTAAGAAGAGGCTGACTCGGGAGCTCTATGCCGAGATTTTCAAACGCCCTGACGCGGGAGTTTCAATCACCCCAATGGGCTTCGATTGTCGGACACTCTGCCATACAAGAAGGCCAAGTATAATCACCGTAACTCTATCAGGGATGTCAAGACAGAATTCCAGAGCAAGCTAGAGGCTTAATTCAATACGCTTACCTATAAACTCTGGGACCTTGGACTCTGCAACTGGTTTCTGGATTTCCTGACCAGCTGTCCAGTTAGTATGGGTCATAACATTTCCATACATTTGCAAGTTTAGTTTAATAGGTTTAGTTTAGAGATACAACAGCAACAGGTCAATGGAGACCCTCAGACTATCTTTAACATTGCACCCAGACACCCAAAAACAGCACCCAGACACGTGCACTACTGCCATCTCCCAGTGACCAGTCGCTTAGGCTGTCCGCAGCCGGAGTTAAAAAGGCCTTTGCCAGCATCAATCCATGCAAAGCTGCAGGGCCGGACAACATTCCTGGATGCGTTTTAAGAGACTGCGCCGAGCAACTGAAAGATGTCTTCACAGACATTTTTAACATCTCACTCAGCCAGGCAGTAGTGCCCAACTGTCTTAAGAGTGCCACCATCGTCCCTGTCCCGAAGAAGCCAAACCCAGCCTGCCATAATGACTTTCGACCAGTGGCTCTAACACCCATAGCAATGAAGTGTTTTGAGCGACTGGTTATGCAGCACATCAAAAAGAGTCTACCTGCCGACCTAGACCCACTACAGTTCGCCTACAGAGCCAACCGATCCACAGAGGACGCAGTCTCAACAACACTGAACCTCGTACTGTCACACCTTGATCGGAAAAATACTTATGCCAGGATCCTCTTCATAGACTTCAGCTCTGCATTTAACACAATCATTCCGCAGCAGCTGGTGGAGAAGTTGGAGCTATTGGGGGTTGATGCTGGCACATGTAACTGGGTCCTGAACTTTCTATCACAACGGCAGCAGACAGTCAAGGTGGGCAGTAGGACATCAAAAACCATAGCCGTGAGCACTGGCTCGCCCCAAGGCTGTGTCCTAAGCCGCCTGCTGTTTAGTTTGCTTACACACGACTGTACTGCTAGACTCAATAACAACTTCATCAACAAGTTCGCTGATGACACAACAGTGGTGGGTCTCATCAGTGACAATGATGAGTCGGCGTACAGGATGGAGGTGGAGCTGCTCACAGGATGGTGCAAATCCGGTAAAACTTCCGGTGGCGCTGGCGTCAGCTGCCTCCACCTACAGCCCGGTATCTTTTTGTTTTTTTGTTTATTTAGTTATGTAAAAGTGTGTTTTTTTGTGTTTTTTTGGTGTTTTGATGTGGGGGAAGAGGGCACGGTGCGGGGGATACCGTCCTTCAGCCGCTTCCTGGTGAAGACGCAACTTTTATTCGAGTCGCGTCCTCGCCCCTCCCCCCCCCCCCCACCAGCGGCCTACCTACTGGATTGGCGTGGACTTTCCTGCGACCAGAGCTCCAGCAGCGGCGGGACAGCGCTGATACATTGCGAGGCTGGTGATGCCTTACCGGGGATCGCCGTCTGGAGCCCGGAGTGCTGGACCTGCTGCACCGACATCATGGAGCTGCGGTTTGCGGAGCTCCCAACGCGGGCGGCGCTGATAGACAACGCGGGGTCCTGCGACTCTGCCCGGCTCGGGAGCTGCGGACTCGGGAGCTGCGGACACGGGAGCTGCGGACTCGGGAGCTGCGGACACGGGAGCTGCTGCGGACACGGGAGCTGCTGCGGACTCGGGAGCTGCTGCGGACTCGGGAGCTGCGGACTTCGGGCGCTGCGGACTCGGGAGCTGCGGACTCGGGAGCTGCGGACTCGGGAGCTGCGGACTCGGGAGCTGCTGCGGACTCGGGAGCTGCGGACTTCGGGAGCTGCGGACTCCGGCTGCGGGAGGCGGCTGATCAGGAGGTCCGGGCCGCTGAGGAGGAGGATGTTCACCGTCGGGGTTCGGCGTCGGCGTTCCACCAGCCCGGCGTGAGGGCCTGAACATCGGGCCGCCCGGGGCGGCGACTGCGGGTGCTAGGAAGGCCTCGACCACGAGTGAAAATCTGGGAAGAACGGAGGGGAGGCTGGCTGGACTATGGTGCCTTCCTCACCTTGGTGCCACTGTGTTATGTTGTGTCGTGGACTTTCAGTGTTTGTGCTTTTTTTAAATTCTATTTTATTTTTAATATGTTTTATTATTTATTATTATTATTTATTTATTTTTATTTTTATGATACTGCCTGTAAGGGAAATTCATTTCGTTGTCTCTAACTGAGACAATGACAATAAATTTGAATACAATACAATACAATACAATCCCACAACCTCATTCTCAACGTGGGAAAAACTAAGGAAATGGTGGTTGACTTCAGGAGGGCGGGAAAACAACACCATACACCTCTGCACATCGATGGAGCTGATGTGGAAAGGGTCAGCAGCGTGAAGTTCCTAGGACTCCACCTGTCAGATGACCTGATGTCCACAACCAACACCACAGCACTGGTCAAGAGAGCCCATCAGCGACTACACCCTCTCCGAAGACTACGTAAAGCAGGTCTCTCCACTACACATCTACGAACTTTTTATAGGGGGACAATCGAGAACACATTAACCAACGGCATCACTTCCTGGTTCGGGAGCTGCAAGGCGTACGAACGGCACCAACTTGACAGGATTGTGAAGACCGCCAGCAGGATTATTGGTGCTCCACTCCCTTTCCTGCTGGACATATACAGGAAGAGATGTATCAACAGAGCCATCTCCATCATCAAAGACCCCTACCACCCATCGCATCACATATTCTCCATCCTGCCATCTGGGAAGAGGTACAGGAGCATTAGCTGCAAAACCAGCAGGATGCTCCTCAGCTTCTTCCCGCAGGCTATAAGACTGTTAAACGGACTTTGCCCCCTGCCAAAGTATCGCGCACCAACCACCAACCTGGACAGAGCCACTGTCGTGCCGCTGCCGATCGGAACGCCTGTTGATGTTTAGTTGAGAGTAGTGTTAAACTTGTTCATGATATATGTATTTTTATTTCTATTTATTTTTTACTGCACACTGATTTGAGTAACGTTTTTTTGTTTCCTCTGGGTATGTGAGTACTCAGGTAAATAACAATAAAGATATACAATACAATACAATACAATAATCAGACTTTACTGGACTTTATCTTGCACTAAACATCATTCCCATTATCATGTATATGTACACTGTAGATGGCTCGATTGTAATCATGTTAAGTCTGTCCGCTGACTGTTTTGCATGCAACAAAGGTTTTTCACTGTACCTCAGTACAATTGACAATAAACTAAACTCTATAAGTTCACCACAAGGCTCCATGGAAAAAATGTCTCAGCCTATCCAGCCTCTCTTCATAACTTAAATCTCCCAGTCCCGGTAACACCTTGTGAACTTTTTCTGCATCCTTTCAAAGAACCGTGGACCAGAACTGTACATATTACTTCAAGGGTAGCCTCTCCAATGACTGGTACATTTGCAATATGTCCTCCCAGTGCCTCTATTCAGTGCCTTGACCAATCAAGGTGTGTGCCAAACACCTTTTTCTACTCACATCTCCACTTTCAGAGAATGATGTACTCTCAGCTCCATCTGTTCTACAATCCTCTCCATGGCTGTGCTATTTACTATGTAAGTCCTGCCTTGGTTTAACTTACCAAGTTACACCTCACTCTTATCCAAGTTAAATTCTATCTGGCATTCCTTGGCACACTTCCCGAAATCTTCTCAATCCACTAGTAATCTTAAATAATCTTCTCACTGTCTATTACACCAACAATTTTGATGTCATCAGCAAACCTAACAAAATTGTCATGTAAATTGTTAATATAGATGACAAACAACGGTGGGCTCAACGCCGATCCCTGTGGAACAACACTAGACACTGGACACTAATCTATTTTGAATAGCAACCCTCCACTACCACTATCCTACTCCTAACAAGCCAATTTTGTATCCACTTGGCCATCTCACTCTGGGTCTCATGTAACCTAATGTTCCAGACTAGCCTACCATGTAGGACCTTGTCAAACCATTACAAAATAAGCCTATGTCGACAGTCCTCTACCCTGCCTGCAACAATCTCCACCATCATCTCTTCAAAATTATTCAATAACATTTGTGAGACACGATTCCCCATGCACAAATGCATGCTGACTATCCCTAATCAATGCTTAACTCTCTGAATGTCGGTAGTTCCTTTGCCTCAGAATCCCCTCCAGTACCTTTCAAGTAACTGATGCAAGGCTCACCAACCTGGTCCGCAATAACCAACCTGATCTCCTGGTGGCTCAGCACTTCAACTCCCCCTCCCATTCCGAATCCAACCTTTCTGTCCTGGGCCTCCTCCATGGCCAGAGTGAGGACCACCGGAAATTGGAGGAGCAGCACCTTATATTTCGCTTGGGCAGCTTGTACCCGAGCGGTATGAACATTGACTTCTACAATTTCAGGTAGCCCTTACTGTCTCCTCCCCTTCTCAGCTCTCCTTCAGCCCTCTGGTTCCTCCTCTTCCTTTTTTCTCCCCCCCCCCCCCACCCACCCTACATCAGTCTCAAGAAGGATTTCTCCCCGAAACGTTGCCTATTTCCTTCGTTCCATAGTTGCTGCCGCACCCGCTGAGTTTCTCCAGCATTTTTGTCTACCTCCTATAGTTTAGTTTAGTTTAGTTTAGTTAAGAGATAGAGAGATAGAGTTGAGTGCAGAATCCCACCAAGTCCGTGCTGACCAGCACATTATCCTACACACGAGGGACAATTTACAATCTTTACCGAAGCCAATTGACTTACAACCTGTACGTCTTTGGAGTGTGGGAGGAAACCGAAGCACCCGGGGAATACCCACATGGTTACAGGGCGATCATACAAGCTCCGTACAGATAGCAGCCATAGTCACGATTGAACCGCGGTCTCTAGCGCTGTAAAGAAGCATCTCTACCACTGTGCTACCATTCCCTAGCTGGTGTGTCTTGATACTTTACCCATAGAGAAAGATGATGCAAACATCTCTGCCAAGGCCCCTGCAATATCAACCCTATATTCCCACAATATCATAAGATATATTTCATCAGTCCCCAGGAATTTACCCACCTTAATGTGTCTTAAGACTGCCAGCACTTGCTCTGCTATAATGTGGACTTGCTCCAACATATCAATATTCATTTCCCTTAATCCTTTAGCTTCCACACCCCTCTCTGCGGTTCCTACAGCCAAGAAATATCTTGCCCAGGACTCCACATAGATGGGCGAGGTGTTAAATGAATATTATTCCCTAGTTGCCCTATTGTTTTCAGTGTGCTTATAAAATCTCTTGGGATTCTCCTTTATCTTATTTGTCTCATGTTCTCTTTCTTCCCTCTTGACTTCCCTCATAAGTGCTCCTAAATTTCTTATACAACTCAAAGAATTCACTCCCTCTATCTGACATAGACATCTGTCCTTTTCCTAACCAATGCCTCATCATTGTGTTGCGTAATCCTGCCAGCCTTGCCCAGAACGCTAAAGGAACATGCTGTCCCTGAACTCTTCTATCTCACTTTTAAAAACCTTCCACTGGCCACGCATCACTTTACCTACAAACAGCCTGTCCCTAAATCAACCTTTGTAAGTTATAGCTTCAAAATCTGCCTTGCTCCAATTAAGATTTAAGTTCTATAACTATTAAAACTAATAGAATGATGATCGCTAAAGTGTTTCCCCATTGACACTTCAATCACTTGTCCAGCCTAATTTCCCGATAGGGGGTCATGCGTTCTATCCTCTAGTTGGACCATCTGCATAATGTTTGAGAAAACATCCCTGGACTCATTCTAAGTTCGGAGTTGATTGTGGTCACGGAAGGCCATTAGTAGAACCATAAGCATCATAAAGAAACCCACAGCTGTACAATCGCTTCGTCAGGTCAGATGAAAGTAAGTCTCCAATATGTTCTGTTCCATTCATAACTCTTCAGGAATCAAGCAGTCGTTATTCATGTTTGGGTTGATAATAACAGGTCAAGCATACTTCACACGAGTGCTGCTGGGTTCTGACTAAATGCCAGTCTACCCCCTCTCCATGAAGTTCCATCACAATAAATCATTATTGAATCCATAAACTCAAGCAGGTGACCAGCATACAGACACTATTTCCATGTATAGAAGTGGCAACACAAGTAGATAGAGTGTTAAATAATGCATATGGTATGCTTGCCTTCATTGGTCGAGGCATTGCATAAGTCCAGAAATCATGATGCAGCTTTAG
Organism: Amblyraja radiata; assembly: GCF_010909765.2. NCBI lineage: Eukaryota > Metazoa > Chordata > Chondrichthyes > Rajiformes > Rajidae > Amblyraja > Amblyraja radiata. The sequence goes on along the minus strand of NC_045965.1, from coordinate 26,729,538 downwards.
ACTTTGATTAGGTAGTTTTGTGTGCAGTGCAGGTCGCCCCGTTATAGGTAGGATGTGGAGGCTTTGGAGAGGGTGCAGTAGAGGTTTACTGGAATGATGCCTGGATTTGGGGGTATTGCCTACAGGGAGAGGTTTGACAGACTGAGATTGTTTTCCTGGGAATGCGTGAGGTTGAGGAGAGAGCTGATAGAAGTGTATAAAATTATGAAAGGCATAGATTGGGTAGACCATCAGAAACGTTTTCCCAGGATGAAAAAAATCAAATATCAGATGGCACAGTTTTAAAGTGAGAGGACTAAGTGTGAGTGCCTGCAACATGTTGCCAGGAGTGGTGGTTGAGGCAGATTGGATAGTGGCAGTTAAGAGACTTATGGCTAGGCATATGGATTTGCAGGCAATGGAAGGATATGGATTATGTGCAGGCAGATACGTCTTGGCATCATGTTCGGTGCAGACATTGTGGGCCAAAGGGCCTGCTGTGGTACTGCACTCTCCTATGTTCTATGTAGGTATATTCACCTACACTTCATACGTCATCTTTGAAACACTCTTTAGACTTTAGAGACACAGCACGGAAACAGACCATCGACCCACCGAGTCCGTGCCGACCAGTGATCACCCTGTACACTAGCACTACCCTATACATTAAAGACAATTTACAGTTTGTACCAAAGCCAAATAACCTACAAACCTGTACATCTTTGGAGTGTGGAAGGAAAGCAGAGCACCTGAAGGAAACCCATGCGGTCACAGGGAAAATGTACAAACTCCGTATAGGCAGCACCCGTAGTTAGGATCAAACCCGGATCTCTGGCGCTGTAACTCTACTGATTGATATAATTTAATTTGATATAATTTAATTGCCACACAACCAAGGTCGGTGGTATTTGGGTTGCCAGCAGCAGTACAGTAATAAAGAACACAACCACAATAAACATTTTACACAAACATCCACCACAGCATTCATCACTGTGGTGGAAGGCACAGAGCTTGGCCAGTCCTCCTCCATTTTCCCCCGTGGTCGGGACCTCCACCCTCCACAGCCGTTGCTGCGGGCGTCCAGATGGTAAGGGACAAAGTCAAAGTCAAGGTGAGTCCAGGATCGGCTCTTCCCAACCAGAGACTGTTGTGCCACTGAGCTGCATGGAGTTTGTATGTTCTCCCTGTGACCATTTGGGTTTCTTCCAGGTGCTCCGGTTTCCTCCTACATTCAATGGCAGCAACACTACCATACATCAATGTGCCGCTCACTGTGGCAGGAATATCAAGAGTTTTTTCCATCATTGCTTGGGAATGAAATGCGTGGCTTTGGCAACCTTGTGGTGACACTCTACTCTAGAAATTTGCCCTGAGGTTTGCTCAGCCCTAGATTTTTTTCTAATTCCTGAGGTAGTGCATCAGATGCTGAGCTGTTGTACAGCTGATCTTTTCTTGACCTATATACTCACAGCAGAACCAATATTACTCCAAATTTCAATTTTCATAATTCTCTTTAAGTATTAAAATGTGTCCTTATTGAGGCAAAATTACATTCCTCACTGTAGCCAGCAGAATATTACATAATCCTCCCAGCAATGCAAATGGCCTTGCCTGAATTAATCATTACTCTCTAGATGACAGCGTGAGTGTTTTCAGGCAGATATATGGATGGCCTCCTCTTGCACTTAGTGGAGTTTAGAACCATGAAGTAATGAGATCTGTGGAGCAGAAGAAATTCTGCCTGGTGCCCTTGGCTATATTTTGTGGTCGGGACACAGTGGCTATAAATCACTGCTGTTTTGAAAAGCAGGTATCGTCTCCTCACTTCAATAGAAGCAGGCACACAGCCGTTAGTGGTTTCCCCAAACTTCACCAGCAAGGTAGCGGGGGGGGGGGGGGGGGGGGGGGGGGGGGGGATGGGGGGAATGGGGGGAATGGGGGAGTTTAATAAGCATTACAACCCCTCGTAGTAACTATTGGGGGCGGCACAGTGGTGGAGATGCTGCCTCACAGCTGCAGAGGCCCGAGTTCTATCCTGACTATGGGTGCTGTCTGTAATGAGTTTGTATGTTCTCCCCAGGACCGCGTGGGTTTCCTCCGGGTGCTCCAGTTTCCACCCACACTGCAAAAACGTATAAGTTTGTAGGTTAATTGGCTTCGGTAAAATTGTAAATTATCCCTTGTCTGTAGGACTAGTGTTAGTGTAGGGGGGGATCGCTGGTCAGCATGGACTCGGTGGGCCGAAGGGCTTGTTTCCACGTTGTATCTCTAAAATCTAAAGTAAAGTTTAAAACTCACCCAACTACCTGGTTCCAGAAGCTGGCTGGAACTTAGCCAATTACCCATTCAACCTGCATTCATGACAAGAATTGAATTCGCTTCACACTAATTTTGTTCTCCTTTATTCCGTTTTGGGGATTTGGGCCGGCATTTATTTGGGTGGCACAGTGGTGCAGCTGGTAAAGCTGCCCTCTCCCTGTGCCAGGAAGCCAGGTTCAATCCTGACCTCAGGTGCTGTCTCTGTGGAGTTTGCACCTTCTTTCCCTGTGACCACATGGGCTTCCTCCAGGAGCTCTGGCTTCCTCTGTCATCACAAACAAATCTAATCTAATCTAATCATCACCAGGATGTGCAGCCTTGTAGATTAGATGGCCTCTTGTAAAATTACCCCTTTGTGTATAGAGAGTGATATAGTGAGATAATATAAAACTAGTGTGAATGGGTGATCAATGGGCAGCATGGGCTCAGTGGGCCAAACCCTATTTCTATGTCGTTTCTCTAAACTAAACCGTCGAGAGCGTTGTGGGAACCGCGCCGCTGAGAGTGAGAAGGGCTGCCAGAAGCTACCAGGCGGGGGCTGCCGAGAACGAAGGGTACCTAGCGTGGGGGGGGGCTTGCTGAGAATGATGTCCCTGCGGGGGGGTATTGAGAACAAAGGGGGGACCTGCAGCTAGAAGGTAGAAGGTAGTGAACATTTGTAACTTTGTCAGTGCCAGAAACGTGACGATTGTTTGTGTGCTGCCTAGGTGAGGTCCGCTGCATGATTTTAGTAGGCTGTTTGCAAAACAAAGCATCTTACTGTACTTAAATATATGTGACAATAAATTATCATTGAATCACTGAATTAAATATAACGTATAACCCATCGCACATTGTTAGACTTAAGGGCCTCTCCCACTTGGGCGACCTCCACCGCGATCTCTGGCGACTAAAAAAAAAATCAAGGTCGCGGTGACCTACAACCTTCCACGACTATGTGTACGACCTCCTACGACTATGTTGAAGACCTCCCTCGACTATGAAGAAGACCTCCTTCGAACTCCTTCGACTATGTTGAAGACTGGCTTCGACCATGTATGTTTTACTCGAGGATGGTCTCTTGCAAATTGGTCCGTGAATGAGCACGACCCCCTTCCACCTCAGAGGATCACACCGAAAACCAACAACGACCAGTGACGAGTGTCTACAGCTCAAATGATCACCTGATAAAATGATGTCATGTCTGCATTTTATTCTCACCAAAAAATGCTTCCCAGGTTTTTTTTAAATCATTCTGAACCATGCAAGCAAGGAAGGAACTAGTCTGGAGGATGTTAATAAAAATACAACTACTGCTGTTTGCAGTAGCCCGTTTGTTCAGCAGCCTTTTAAGAAAGGCAGACGGGGAAGAGCAAGGGTGAAGAGGAAGCACAAGAAGAGGTCTCAATGGGTGAATGGAGATGTTGTGATGGACTGTCCCAGTACACCAGATGACTGGAAGAGACTGGCGCTGGGTTTTGACAAAAGATGGAACTTTAAGTGAGATTAAAGAGATTAGAGAGGGAGAGAAAACAGAGTGGGAATTAAAAGCTGTGAAATGCAGGTCTGAGCTGTTGCTGAAACCTGAAGCCGGGAGGAAAATTAGGGAAATGCCTGATCCTGGAAGTGTCTGCGAGGGTTTAAAGCCGAGTTAATTCAGGAACAGCGTGGAAATGATGCCCACACATCCCAACATATTGCAACAGTTTGCATCAGGTGCTCACAAAATAAGAACCTTCATATGTGCAACAATCTCCAGCTGATGCTCTTCTTACCACGACGTGAGATGTGAAGGTTTCAGCTGATGATTGCAGTGTTCAGTTCTGTTCACGGCTCCACAACAACTGAAGCAGACCATGCCTGCCTGGTGCAAGAGCTACCAAACATTCAGACAGAGTCTGAAGAAGCTTCTTGACCTAAAAGGTCACCTATCCATGTTCTCCAGAGGTGCTGCCTGACGTGCTGAGTTACTACAGCACCTTGAGTCCTGTTGTTTTTTAACATTCTGGCAAGGTAGGTGAGTGGCAGGTAACATTAATGCCACACCATAACCAGGCAATTGGCATCTCCACCAAGAGAGGGTGGAACTACCTATCATTGACAATAAATGGGATTGCCATCAATGCTTTGAGATCACCATTAACCAGGAGTGTAACTGGACTAGACACATTTAGTTTTAGTTTTAGCTTTAGAGATACAGTGTGGAAACAGGCTCTTCAGCCCACTGAGTCTGCACAGGCTCTTCAGCCCACTGAGTCTGCACCGACCAGCAATCACCCGTTCTCTAGTTCTATCCTACACACTTGGGACAATTTATAGAAGCCAATTAACCTGTAAACCTGCACGTCTTTTGAATGCACGAGGAAACCAGAGGACTGGGAGAAAACCTATGCGGTCACAGGGGGAAAGTACATACTCCATACAGACAACACCAATAGTTAAGATCGAACCCAGGTCTCTGGCGCTGTAAGGCAGCAACTCTACCACTGTGCTACTGTGCTGCCCCTGATCTACCACACAGTGCAATAGAAGATCAAGTCAGGTCCTTGGTTAAGTGCCTCTCCTCCTGATACCATCCACAGGGTGCAAGTCAGGAACACGATGGAATACTCTCCATGTGTCTTGATGAGTGGAGCTCCAACATCATTACAGTAGCTGGACACCATCCAGGAACAATCAACCTGATTTACAGGACCTCCACGATCAACTAACATGTTCACTCCACCACATTGACACATTGTGGACATATTGTATGCTGCGTTACTTGATCAGGCTACACTAACAGCAACCCCCCAGTGCCCATGACCTCAATGACCAAGAAGGACAAGGGCAGCAGATGCACAGGAACACCGTCACCTTCAGATATCCCTCCTGGTCGCATGCAGTCCTGATGTGGAAATATTGTTGGTTCTTCATCTTCTAAATCCTGGAAATCTCTCCCCTGGGCTTCCTTCACCAGGACCCCAGGAGTTCAAGAAGTGTAGGAAGGAACTGCAGGCGCTGGTTTACACTGAAGATACACCAAGTCTTCCCTGACTCTCAGCCTGAAGAAGGGTCTCGACCCGATATGTCACCTATTCCTTCTCTCCAGAGACGCTGCCTGACTTGATCCGCTGAGTTACTCCAGCATGTCTCCAGTTCAAAAAGGCAGAGTGACAACCCCATTGGCCCTGCTAACGTTGCTCGCACCACTACCTCAGGACAAACCTCAGAGAACTCAATCCTTAAAATACTTTTTGAAGCCTGGTCACAGTTATAGCATAGAGAAATGCAACTTGGAGAAATGCAATGTAATGAAATGCAACATAGAGAAATGCAACACAGAGAAATGTAACAGTGGCACAGCTATTAGAGCTGCGGCTTCACTGTGCCTGAGACCAGGTGTTGATCCTAACTTTGGGTGCTATCCGTGTGGAGTTTGCACGTTATCCCTATGACTGCATGGATTACCTCCAGGTGCTCCAATTTCCTCCCACATCACAAAGATGTGCCGGTTTGTACAGTTTAAGAATAATCGGCCTCTGTAAATTCCCCTTAGTATGTAGGGAGTAGATGAAAAAGTGGTTTCACAGAAATAACATGAATGGGTGATCAATGGGCGGTGTGGACTCGGTGGGCCAGAGGGCCTATTGCCATGCTGTATCTCCAAACTAAACTAAACTCAAACTAAACAACATGGAGAAATGTGGCACAAATTTGCATACAGTCCAGCAGCACTGTCAGAGAAAGAGATAATATTGAGTAAGATGAAGGAGAAACCATTGCAGGTTTTGCCTGTTTACCACTCAATTGACACAAAGCACCCATGTGGGCAATGAGGCGATACTCCTTCAATCCCCTCAGCCAACTACTGAACCCATATTAGATACAGCGCTGTCCCAAAATAGGAACGGCAGAGAGAAAATCAGAGCAAACATCATTCTCAGCATGGATTATCTTCACGTTAGTAATTGTTAGGAAATGAAAATAAATGATTCAACAGCAGAAGTATACCACCGGGTGGCGCCGTCAGTGATGGCAGCCATCAACGGTCTGTCTGTTTTTTCGTCTTTTTTGTTATTTTTGGTATGTTTTTAAAGTATGTGTTAATGTTCTCTGGTTTGTTTTATGTGGGGGTGGGGGAGGGCGTTGGGGGAAACTTTTTTTCAATCTCTTACCTTGCCGGAGATGCGATTGTCTTCCGGATCGGATCTCCGGTTGCTCTGCGGCCAAACATCATGGAGCTGGCGGCCTTGCTCGGGACTGACTTTGAGCCCCACCGCGGAGATGTGAACTTACCATCGGAGCCGATCCCTTGCCTGGGATCGATACTCCAACCTGCGGATTCCAACATCAACGAGCTCGCAGTCTCAGGTAGAGACCGATGTTGGGAAGCTCCAGTCGCAGAAGGTTTCGACTACCCGCAACCTAGTGCAGGAGAGTGGTGATTTCCCCCCCCCCCCCCCCGATGCAGGAGCTTGATCGCCCCGACACAGAGGGCCCGCCTCCGGCTACGGGAGTCAAGATTGTCCTGACAACAGAAGGCTCGAGGGCCCTGACCGCGGAAAACCAAAAGGGAAGAGATTGAAATTCATCACGGTGAGGAAACATAGAAACATAGAAACATAGAAAATAGGTGCAGGAGGAGGCCATTCGGCCTTTGAGCCAGCACCGCCATTCATTGTGATCATTGCTGATCGTCCCCAATCAATAACCCGTGCCTGCCTTCTCCCCATATCCCTTGATTCCATTAGCCCCTAGAGCTCTATCTAACTCTCTCTTAAATCCATCCAGTGATTTGGAATGTGGAGGAGTCGCTGTGGTGTGGTGGATGTTTATGTTAAAATGTACTTTGTGTGTTTTGGTGCTTTTTATTGGTACGACTACGGCAAAACAAATTCCTCGTATGTTGCAAAACATACTTGGCTAATAAAGTATGATTATGATTATGAGTGAATTCAATGACAGGTGAAGGTAATGAAACTAGCCACATTTAGGGACAGGGAATAAAGATGCTTGACAGATGATTATTGTATTTTCAATGACATGAGGGTAACTGCTTCTTTTTATGATCATTGTTTCATTAATTTTGCTGACACGATTCATTGCCAAAGTTAACATCAGTAAAGTCCACGCCTTGATTCATTATTAATTTCCTTGAAAGACCAGGTAAATTATCCCCACCCCCCAGCATGAAGACTGACAGGCAGTAATTCTTCATGGAGTCTGCATTTCCTTATTTTCATTAGCAAAATTGCCTCCCATTTGCTTTTTTTACGTACACCCATTACCCTTGACTTTCTTTTATCTTGAAATGGCTTTATGTATTCATCTCAATGTCCCTTACAAGCTATTTTATTGCACTTCTTTTATGGAACCCTTACAGTATATTTCTGTCCTCCTGCTGTTCATTGCTTTCTGGATTATTAATTGTCATGCTAATTGGTCATGGAGATACTATTAAATAAGGAAATTGTAAGCTTTAAATCCAAGGACAGTTTGACTCCTGCACAGGTATTCTGTATCAAGTAGACAGTACTCTGAAGAAGTGTCTCGACCCAAAACATCACCTGTCCATGTTCTCCTGAGGTGCTGCCTGATCCGATAAATTGCTCCAGTACTTTGTGTCCTTTTGCTACTAATTGGAAGTGGACAATATAACAATTGACATAGGAGCTTTATTAAAACATGGCATTTTCAGGCACCTCACAGGAGAATAATGCAGCAAAAGTTGACGATGAAGCATGCAAAGAGAATTTAGTTTAGGTGACCAAACAACTCATCAAAGAACTCAATCAAAGAAGTTGATTTTACCTTAAAAGAGGAAAGTTAAGGTGAATGTGGGGAGCATAAAATTGGTAGAGTTTATGAGTGCTGGAGGCTATGGAGTGATCTTAAAATCATTAGGGGAATAGATAAGGTGAATGCTCAATGTCTTTTATCAAGATTGGGGGAAACAAGAAGCAGAGGACATAGAAACATAGACAATAGGTGCAGGAGTAGGCTATTCGCCGATTTGAGCCAGCAACGCCATTCATTGTGATCATGGCTGATCATCCACAATCAGTAACCCGTGCCTGCCTTCTCCCCATATCCCTTGATTCAACTAGCCCCTAGAGCTCTATCTAAAGGCAACCTAATTGGTGAGTTTAGAAGAGTTTTCCCTTGACTCATACTGGCAGCATGGTCGACACGAGGTCCTAGGAGGTCTTTGTAACTCTCCTTCATGCTCGAGAGTAGTCCCCGTGTACTCGAGGCCTCAGTTAGGTTGCGGCGTATTTTTCAACATGCTGAGTCCGAGCGCTTTACTGTGGAAACAGGGGTCAAACAGGGATGCATCATCGCACCCACCCTGGTGGTCGTCTTCATTGCTGCCATACTTCACCTCATTGGTGAAGAGCTGCCACAGGGATCCCAATCCTCTATAGAACTGACGGTGGGCTCTTCACCCTTAGTAGGTTGAAGGCCAAGAGCAAAGTCAGTAACACCGCCATCAAGGAGCTTCAGTACGCGACAACTGCGCCATTGCAGCAAACTCTGCAGAAGATCTCCAGGGCTTCCTGAATGCCTTTGCCAAGGCATACAGAGCAATGGGCCTAGCCTTAAATATCAATTAGACCCAGGTCCTACATCAACCTCCACCCAACCAGCCGTCTACCGAGCTCACTATAAAAGTGGACAACACCACTCTTGAAAATGTTGACCACTTCCCCAACCTTGGCAGCATTCTTTCCTCAAAAGCTGACATCGACTGATGTCAACCATCGCCTGAGTTGTGCCAGCGGAGCCTACACCAGACTCAGGAAACGAGTCTTTAAAGACCGAGGCCTAAAGGCTCAAACAAAAATGCGGGTCTACAGAGCTGTTGTCCTCTCCACCCTGTTGTATGGAGCCAAGTCATGGACCACCTACAGCAGGCACCTGAGAGCCCTGGAACAATACGAAAGATTCTGAAGATCAGCTGGGAGGACAAACGCACCAACATCAGCGTTTTGGAGGAAGCCAACATGAACAGCATCACCACCACAATAATGCAGCACCAACTTGGATGGACTGGCCATGTCATCCGCATGTCCAACACACGCCTCCCTAAACAAATCCTGTACTCTCAATTGAAGGAAGGTTCCAAAGAAACGCTTCAAGGACAACATCAAGAACGGTCTGATGAAATTCTACATCACATCAAGCAACTGGGAGCACATTGCACTGGACAGGTGTTCCAGGAGGAAATCCGTGTAGGAAGGAGCTACACTTGGAAATTGAACTACGCCGTGTTGCAGAGACAAAGCGACAGCACCGTAAGGAGAGAGAGAAGGGGGCTCGACAACTACCAACCACCGCCAGTCTCCACTGTCCGCATTGCACCAAAGATTGGCCTCCAGAGACATCTGCAGACCCACAAGTAGACGACCCTATGGAGAAGACAGTCATACTCGTTTTGAGTGACCTCCGATGATGATGTTGATGTTCATAGGAGTGGGGATTATCAGACTTGAAGGAAACTGTTGTGTCTACCTCCTGGGTCCCAGCCCTTCTTGATGCACAGAATCTCCTCCTGGAATTTATCATTAGTGAGAATGTCTGGGTCTCTTTCACCTCGATCTAAGAACGCACTCCCTCAGCCTTCCTCCATGCCTGCCATGGAGAGTGCACCTTCAAGAGTTGTCATCCTCCCTGGACCAATTTGCTGAGAATTGTTTGCAGCTGTTTCCTGCTTTGCAAGAAATTGCAGAGAGTTCTGGACACAGCCCAGACCAGCACACAAATCAACCGCCTTTCCATTGACACCATCTACACCACGCTGCCAGTATAATCAAGGGCAAGCCTCACGCTGTCACTCCCTCTTCTCCCCTCTCCCATTAGGCAAGTAGTACAGAAGTTTGAAAACACATACCTCAAGATTCAGGGACAGTTTCTTCCCAGCTGTTATCAGACAACCGAGCGTTCTTCTCGCCAGCTCGCAACCTCTTATCTACCTCATGACCTTTGAACTATCTTTAATAGGACTATATCGTACTGTAATATTATATCTTATATGAAAATTTGTGCCCTTTACCCTTTATCTATGCACTGTGGGTGGCTTGAATGTATTCATCTAGAGTTTGTCTTCTTTGTATAACAGACAAACAGAAGCTTTTCACTGTACCTCAGTACACATTATGATAATAATAAACTAAGCTATGTATGATCCGCTCGGGACTGTGAAGGTCCCCATCTCTGCACGATTCTGGGTGGAAGCCACGCTTATTGTTTTATATATCTGCTTGGCCAAGCTCACATTTATTTGCTGGAAAATAGATAGATGTTAGCACTCGGTGCAATGTTGATTAAGTGCATCAAATAAAGAGTGAAACCTATTTCTAGGGTAGACAAAAATACTGGAGAAACTCAGCGGGTGATATATGATCCAGCATATTCTCCAGCATTTTTGTCTACCATAGATGCTGCCTCACATGCTGAGTTTCTCCAGCATTTGTGTCTACCTTTGATTTTTCCAGCATTTGCAGTTCTTTCTTAACCTATTTCTAGGTATCAGTTCCTTACTTTAAACCTTCACTCCCTCTCTCCTCTGCCAAAACACCTGTTTGCCTAATACCATTTACTTCTCAATTCAATCTGTTTTCTCCCACATTTCTCTTGTTTGCTCTGGTTGAACATGGCTCAGTGTAAATACAGCACTGAAGAGCGACATGAAAGCACTTGGAATTAAAATTTAATCAGTCTCGGAAATGAAAAAGCTTTTTTGCTTTCTGTCTTGAAGTATAGTAAGACAAAACCAATCTGAGTCAGATCTTTCTTATAACTAGTTAAGAAAAGCTTAACCCTGCATTCAGTCTTGAATATAGTTAGATGTATTCATGAGTGGAAGCAAACCTTAACAGTATGAGGTCCTTCATTTCTACTGAAGTAGCCAAGGTTCTTGTCATTAATCCTTCCATTTAGTCCCAGAAATAATTCTTGCAATTATCTTTCTGTTGCCGCTTCAAGCTGTTTCTCTCATGTACTGTCTTTGTGGAGTTGACACGTTCTCCTCGTGATCGTATGGGTTTCCTCTGAGTGTGTCTGTTTTCTCCCAGGTCAGAAAGACATGCAGGTTGGTATGTTGATTGGCCACTGTAAATTGCTTCTTAATCGGTGAGACAATTTGCAGGAAATCCTGTTCCAATGCACAGGACGACAAAAGGCTTCAGAGAAGTGTGGACAAAGAGCAGTCCATCACAGGCACAGCCTTCCTCATCACCAAAAGCATCTAGATGAAGCACTGCTTCGGGATAAACACATCTATCTTCAAGGATCCCCATCATCCAGGTCATGCCCTATTCTCACTGCTCTTTTCCTTCAGGTTCATGAATAGGCCTAAATAACCTTAATACTACCTCAGCAACAGAATGCTACTGACCACCTTGTGCATTACCGCGGACTTGAGTTTTGCACCAAACTTTTTTTCAACTTTTTTTTTTGCAGTTTTTTAATCTTCATTGTCTTGTAGAATTTACACATATTTTGTCATAGATCATGTTCATAAGTCATAGGAGTAGAATGAGGTCATTCGGCCCATTGAGTCTACTCTGCCATTTAATCATGGCTGATTTACCTTTCTCTATCAACCCCATTCCCTTGCCTTCCACCAAAAACCTTTGTCACCCTTATTAACCAAGAACTTTAAAAATACCCAAAGATGGCCTCCACTGCCATCTGTGGCCATGAATTGGACAGATTCACCAGCGTTCAGATAAAGAAATTCCTTCACATTTCCTTTCTGAAGGAATGTCCTTTAATTCTGAGGTTGTGCCCTCTGGTCCTAGACTCTCCCACTAGTGGAAACATCCTCTCCATGCCCACTCTATTTAGGCCTTTCACTATTTTGTAAATTTCACTGAGATATCCTCTCATCCTTTTAACCTCCAGCCAGTGCCATCAAACACTCATCACACAGCACGAGGGCGGCATAGTGGTGCAGCGGTAGAGCTGCTGCCTTACTGTGCCAGAGACCTGACAACGGGTGCTGTCTGTGTGGAGTTTGTACGATTTCCCTGTGACCATGTGGTTTTTCTCCGGCTGCTCCAGTTTCTTCCCACACTCAAAGATGTGCAGGTTTGTAAGTTAATTGGCTTCTGTAAATTGTCTGTAGGATAGAACAAGTGTATGGGTGATTGCTGGGCGGCACGGACTCGGTGGGCTGAAGAGCATGTTTCCATGCTGTATCTCTAAACTAAACTTAACGTATATTTTATTTGCATAAAAATATAAATTATACCTGAAACACCCAAAAATCCAATGTGCCTAGGATGCTGCAGCAAGTAATATTTTGATTGTATCCGTACCTCACAGTACCCGTTCATATTACAATAAATAAGACTTGAATTGGTGAGTGGTGGAATATGGGGGAAGCTGATGAGAACATGGGAAGAATAAAAATAGGATTAATGTAAATGATCAGTTGTTGGTCAGTGTTGATGATGGGCCAAAGGGCTTGTTTCTTTGCAATATCTCTTTATGATTTTATGATTCAATGACTCCAGAGATTTTAGCATGATCCCAACTTTCCCTGCAGACATTGTTGAGGAGTCAGTTTCAGCTGAGGTGTTAAGCTGAGAGCCACTTGCCCTCTCAGTGGATGGAACCTACTTGAGGCAGTATTTACCCTTCAAACAATAACTAACAAGAGGTTATCCAGTCCTCATCACCACGTTCCTAGTGATAAGCATACAGAATTCATTGAATCCAGATTTACAACCGGCTTCAATGGAATCAGAACTTACATTGACTCTTCTACTAATCCTCTGGGTTATTAATCCAGTAATGTACCCATTACATGTTCCTGAGCACTGCACTACATCTCTGCCGTCTCTACTGATGCCTGGCCCATTTCCTTTCCCCTCAGTTGGCCAGGGCTGTCTAATGTAGTCTCCCGCTTTATGCCATCTCTCAGGGCTTCCCAGTGAATTTCATCCTTCTTCGTTCTTCCCTCTCCTTTCAGATGCCATTTCGAGCAGTTAACTCATTGAACCGGTTAATTGCTTGATTGCCCACCATCACCTCGAACATTCACCCCATTCACGGTGACTGCAGTGTATGCATCATAAACATGCATTGCAGTTGCTTCTCGATACTCCTGCTATAACTCTCCCCTCCTCACTAAATCCATTTCCTCATTAAATTTCCGACCTCCTTTACCAATAAGGGCAACTACTCAAGAGTGGTCAACAACTAGAGAACGGCCCTGAGTGACTATCTACCTCATTGGAGGCCCTTGGACTATCTTTAATCAGACTTTACTGGACTTTATCTTGCACTAAACATTATTCCTTTCATCATGTACACTGTGGATGGCTCGATTATAATCATGTATAGCCTTTCCGCTGACTGGTTAGCAACAACAAAAGCTTTTCATTGTACCTCGGAACATGTGACAATAAACTAAACTAACTAACTACCTAACTAACACAGTGGCAGAGGACAGATAGGAACCCCACGACAGCTGTGTGCCATCCTGACGGAAATATATCACTGTTCTTTCATCATTGTCAGGTCTAAATCCTGGATCTCCCCAACAACACATTGTGGGAAAACCTTAATCAGATGGAGTGTAATGGTTCAAGAAGCTGGCATTCCACCATGATCTCAAGGGCACATAGGCAATAAATGTGGCCTTTTCAATGAGAGTAATATCTCATGAGAAATAGTAACCATTTCAGGCAATATGATTGATGTTGAATTCTCATTGTAGCCAGTGTACAGAGGGGAGCCAAGGACAACCAAGCAGAATGCTAGTAAGTTGGAATTCACTTGGTCTTACAAAGGCATTGAAATTCAGTGCCAAAAGCTTGCCATTGTAGTTTATCGATCTTTCATCCTTTGTATCCTTTGGCTTTGTGCCAAATTTATTTGGAAACATTCCTCAGAAACAGCTTGAACCATCTTATTACATTATAGCTAATGTATAAATATATATTTTCAAGTTATTGCATTTGATGCAAGTTTGCAAAGGATCGCTTGGCAAGGCCTGCTGGATCTACCTGTTACTAACCATTTTAACTCCCCTTCTCATTTCCATACTCACGTTTCTGTCCTGGGACTCCTCCATTGCCAGAGTGAGGCCCACGCAAACTGGGGATCAGCATTTCATATTCCACTTGGTTAGCTTACAACCCAACAGTATGAACGTTGAATTCTATAATTTTAATTTTGGTTAACTAATCTACAAACAACCCTTCTTTCCTCCCCCCCCCACCCCCCACCCCACCCCACCCCCACCCCATTCCCTATACCCCACCTGGTCTTGCACCCATTTTCACCTTCCCATTCCACCTCTATTCTGTCCTCTGGCTTCACACTTCTTCTTTCCATCTCTCTCTTTTGTCTATTCATCTCTGGCCTTTATCTAATTTATCTAACTTCAGTCGATCCCCCCCCCCCCCCCCCCCCCCCCGGCCTATCCCTGTTCTATCCCTGTTCCTATCCCTGTTCTATCCCTGCTCCTGGCCTATCCCTGTTTTCCAGAGGTGCTGCCTCACCTGTTGAGTTGCTCCAGCACTTTGTGCCTACTCAGTCAATATTGACACTCAGACATTTTCAGCTGGCTTTTACCGTTAATGGAATGCTTAGACAATAAGTTGTTCAATGTTAAGAAGGTGTAAGTCTGACAGGTGCTCGGGTGGCACACCTGTGATGAAACATAATTGCTCCCTGAATTAATGAAATTGTTCCCCTGAAAGCTGCTTGGAAATGGAACCCCATGTGATTCTTCATCAAATGATGGATGATACCAAATAAATGTGCCACTAAAGGTCAGGATTGTCTGTGTCGGTGCAAGCATCTCTTGTTGTAGTCAGTAATAATCACCATCATACAAGCTCTTGCATGGAATATTTAATCCCGCAGATGTAAACCCGCTGTGTTTCTTCTCAACAAACTGTAGTTGGAGTGGATGGGTGGACAATGCAGAGGGCTTTGCCCTTTCCGCAAATGAGTTTCATGGTCTCTCAGAGTTTAACAGCGGTGGGAGATTGCAACCTTCACGTGGTCCGCCCTGTTTCGACGAATGCAATCAACCCGGCGTGCACAATCAAATAAGATCAAATAGAACAAGTTGTCCTACAACTTTAGGCTGTGCACGCCATACGCAAGAAGAAGCAGAAGAAGAAGAAGTGTTTAACAAATGCTAGGAATACTTTTATTGCATCAAGTGTCCCTTCCAGAAAATGAGTTGATGGGAGCAACACAGTTGCTGGGAGCAACACTGGTGCAGCACCATAGACCTGGGTCAAATCCAGACCTCGGGTGTTGCCTGTTTTCATGTTTTCCCTGTGACGACGTGTATTTCATCCAGCTCCTCCGGTTTCCTCCCACATCTCACAGGGTTCATAGGTTAATTGGCCTCTGTAAAATTGCCCCTAGACTGAGGGAATTCGACAATTCACCTCTACATCATTGCGAACATTGGAACTGTTGCTCTACAATGCTGTGAACTATATTCAGCACTATGTATCTTTCCATTTTCTTGTTCTAAACTACTTGAGTTTGACATTTTTTACACCTTCTCAGTTTTACACCTTCTCAGCTCTCCCTCAGCCCTCGGGCTCCTCCTCTTCCTTTTTCCTTTCTTCTCCCCGCCCTCCCCCACCCTCCGTCTGAAGAAGGGTTTCGGCCCGAAACGTTGCCTATTTCCTTTACTCCATAGATGCTGCTGCACCCGCTGAGTTTCTCCAGCACTTTTGTCTACCTTTGAGTTTGACATGATTGCATAGTATATCTGATCTGCTTGGATAGCATGTAAAACAAAGCTTTTCACTGCACCTCGGTACATATGACAATAATAAACCTAAACAAACTGAGAGAGTGGATGAGAAAGTGGGATAACAGAACTAGTGGGAAGGGTGAACGCTGGTCAGCATAGACTCGATGGGCCGAATAACCTGTTTCCATGCTATATCTTTAAGTCTAAAACTGAGGTGGAACTAAAACAAATGCAAGGACGTGTAAATCGATTCACTGTTATGTTTATAAAGTGACAAGAGTCATAGCAAATTGTTAGTCTGCATTGTTTCAAAATGGATTGTGCGCGTTGTCTCCATGCCCTTCCCTTGAAAATGTTGTACACGCTACCGGGGCGATAACTGGTTGCTAGAAGGTAGCCCATGGCTAATGCTCCCCTTACTGTGCATCTCTGCCGCTAGTTTTAACTAGTCAACCTTCAGTAGTCTTCCCGGGAGATTGATAAGCATTACGGCACAGTGGCGCAGCGGTAGTGTTGCTGCCTAACAGCGCCAGGGACCAGGGTTCGATCCTGACTACGGGTGCTGGCTGTACGGAGTTTGTACATTCTCCCACTCTCCGGTAAATATTGTAGATTGTCCCCAGTGCTAGTGTCGGCGCGGAGTCGGCGGGCCGGCCTGTTCCCTCGCTCGCTGTATCATTAAAGTATGGAGTTTAAACAGAGACTTATTGGGAAGAGTCCTGTTTGTGTCGACGGTGCTCCTTCGGCCCATCGCGTGTCTGCGGGTTCCATCTAATGAGTCCCTTTAGCCCACTGTCTCCCTATGGTCCAACCAGGAGGTCCTTGACCCCCGTCAGAGAATGCAATGGTTCGAAGGGAGAGCGGGGGTGGAATGGAAGGTGAAGCGAGCGGGGTAGAGGAAGGGAGAAGTGTGTCTCAAGAGACAACAGTTGGGAAGCTTATCATGGGCGGTGGAAACAGGAGGCTGGGAGATCATTGTTGTGCAGCAGTGTGGGGAGCGCGGAACGCCAATAACCAACGAGATCAAGAAAGCGCCGGGACGAACACGCCTGGATTTCAGCACCAATCCAGTGGTGACAGCTCCGTATCGCAAGGTGAGCTTTCCAAAATTGGAAGAGGGATTTCGGCTTTCTGCGATGCTGATCGAGAGAGGGGAAGAGCGGGAATACCGCCGCTGGGCTCTCTAACAAGGGGCCGCTTACACAGGGCAGAGAGAGAGAGAAAGAGAGAGATAGAGAGAGGGCGAAGACGGGAGTGGGCTCAGCGCGACGAGGAATCTGTCGGACACAGCACGAGTTTGGAGCGGCTCTCTCCGCTCTGTTCGGGTCCCTTAAATTTCGGCTGGGGATTCGAATATCATTCCAGGACAGGACTCTCTGTAAGAATTTCAACGCTCAGCCGCCGTCGTTTTGTAGGTGATATTTAACGCTGTGTATACACCTAAGCTGAATTCAGACTCGGCGCTCACTCCAATTCTGGTGCTAACTACAGACTCTTCCTGTACTTCTCCGCGTTGCTGGGGAAAACGAATCCTGGATCTCTGCGTTTCGCTACCATTCATCACATTTTCTTTTTCTCTATCCACAACTGTCGGTTCAGAAATGAGCCTTTGTATCGATCAGAACTTGGGATCTCCCGGATCAGAATCTTAAGGGGCGAAACAGTACAAGAATCAACCAAGAAAGGAAACTGTAGAAACCACTTGGACAATGGGAGGAGCCGGAGCGCCCTGTGTGTAGTAGAGCTGGTGTATGGACTTTACAAATTTAATCTCTGAAACTTGAATACTCTGTCCCAAAGTGCACATTCTCGATTCCGAGAGAGAGAGGGGAATCGAATTGAAGATAATCCAAGACAATCGTTGAAGGTAGGATATCATGGATTCTCCAATTACTTCAGAACGGGTTTAATTTGATTGGGTGTAAAACGCTGCTGATTTTGCGTTTCCCGGGCTCACTGGAGTGCACACTAAACATCCTGCAATGTGTATGGTTGTAATCAACGATATTTGCACGGCATAGTTTAATCCACTGTTGCAGACCGAGAGCCAGCTCTTGCTGGATGGCTGATATTTTATTTTATTTGGTGGGGAGGGGGAGTTTGGGTGGGGGGGTGCAGGCATGACCCGCATCTGCACGGATCAATGTCAGCGCTGTGGAGTGATGCGTGGTTTTAAACCGACAGAAGGCTGTTGAAGAAACGCAGCGCTATTCTCTCTACACGCCGCCTGGAGATGTGAGCGCACGGGCTCCCACTGCTGGATGTAGAAATTTGCCCCGAGCTACAAGGAGAACGGCAAGCCCGGGCGGCTAATGTTTCTGTGCTTCAATTTACGGTGAAGCCACACTCGATGAAGACACGCAAAGATCATTCGTTCACTGGCCTACACGTTGCCTCTCCGGCCCTCCCAGAGATCACCGACGTGGTCGGGGTTGGCCTCACAGGTCTAGTTTAGTTTAGTTTAGTTTATTGACACGTGTACTGAAGTACAGTCAGTGAAAGGCTTTTGTTGCCTGCTAACCAGTTAGCGCAAAAACTATACATGATTGACAATCAAACCATCCACAGTGGACAGATACAGGATAAAGGGAATAACGTTTAGTGCAAGATAAAGTCCCGTAAAATCTGATTAAAGATAGTCCGAGGATCTCCAGTGAGGTAGATGGTAGCTCAAGACCACTCTCTATTTGTTGATAGGATGATTCAGTTGCCTGGTAACAGCTGGGAAGAAACTGTCCCTGAAACTGGAGGTGTGCGTTTACACACTTCTGTACCTATTGCCTGATGAGAGAGGGGAGAAGAGGGAGTGAATGGGGTGAGACTTGTAACGCTTGTAATATTGGCAAATATTACAAAGTATGCCCCCCAAATGAAGGGATTGGACTTGCACTAATGGCCAGGGAAATCAATAGTGAAAGAGTGTGGCTAACCTCCAACATCATAGGTTTGAAGCCATCTCATCATGAGTACTTTTCAGTCCCACTTCATCCTTACTGCACTGAACACTGCAATTCTTTTGCTGAACCCTCCAATTAAATGTAGGGTGGGAGATGATGAAGAATCGTCACCGGACCCTGAGAGAAGAGGGTGGATGGTGAGGGAGGGATGGTTACTGAAGGGGGCAGGGTGAGAGGAGAAAGGTTACTGCAGGGCAAGGGGGGTCATCAAAAGGTCATTCCTTCTCTTCCCTGCTGCCGTCAGGTAGAAGATACAAAAGCTTGAATGCACACGCCACCAGACTCAGGATCAGCTTCTTCCCGTCTGTTATCAGGTGTCTGAACAATCTGATTCTCCTCTACCTTATTGCAGACATGACTTTGTCTCTGCAACTGATGTGCTACAATGCTGCGATCTATATTCAACACTCTTTCCCTTTGCTCTACCTATTGTATTTGAGTTTGACTTAATTGTATTGATGTATAGTATTATCTGATTGACTAGGTAGCATGTAATTGCAGGGTGAGGGGAGGGCATGAAAGGGTGAAGGGTGAGGGAGGAAAGATCGTTGTAGGGTGCAGGATGTTGAAATCTCGACCCGAAGACTCAAAGACTCATTGTGTTGACTCATTCGTTATTTTACTTATCAAAGGAGAGCGCACGCATCCATCAAGGGCTGAGGTCACAACTCCAACGATACTTGTAATGAACAGGTATTTATACAGAGAAATAAGCAAGTTTCTTAACATGGCATGTGAAAGTTCTAACAAACTGTTGAGCCAAGCAGTTAGTTCTGCAATGTGCACCTGATGAGCACAGCAGACATATTTTAGTACTTGTGATGAACTGCCCACATGACTACATGACTAATGCTACGTTACTAATGGTGAAAGGTGATGAGGAGGAATTTCTTTAGTCTGAGGTTAGTGAATCTGTGGAATTCATTGTCACAGATGGCTGCGGAGGGCAAGTCAATCGATGTTTTTAAGGTGGAGATTGACATATTCTTGATTAGTAAGGGTGTCCGGGGTTATGGGGAGAAGGCAGGAGAATGAGCTGGAGAGGGAAAGATAGATCAGCCAAGATTGTAAGGCGGAGTAGACTTGATGGGCCAAATTCTTCTCCTAGAACTTATGAACTTATGGCTGTGCATTTACTAGTGAAGTAAACACATTTATAGCTTTTGTGTCAATTAACCCAACAAGCATTTTGGAAATTGCCATGTTACTCTTCTGCAACGGTAAGGGGAGTAAGGTCACTATAGAATGGTGGGTGAAAAAAAAACTATCACTGGATAGAAGGTGAGTAACAAAGAGTAATTGATGCAAGGAGATGTTGGAGGAAGGTCACCAAATTTTATATAAAGGGACATGCAATTCATTGCTATGAGGGAAATAAGCAAGAAGAAATGCAGAAAATATTTTAATATTTTGTATATATTATCTCCTATAACTCACATTTGTCCACAGTACATGGACAGTTCTTTCAAAAGGATGGGACATTTTAATATAGTTTCAATATATATTTGCCCATGACTTCTATCTGACCTTTTAACTACATCAATTTAAGCCTCATCCCCCCAAAAAACACAAAATGCTAGAGTAACTCATTGGGTCAGGCAGCATCTCTGGAAGACTTGGATGGGTACCGTTTCAAGTTGGGACCTTTCTGCACAATGATTGTAATGGAGAGAGGGGGGGGGGGCGCGGAACTGGAAGAGAGGTATATAGCCTGAGAAGTGATAGTGAGAAGTAGCCTGGATTAGGTCATAAGGGATACGAGTAGAATTAGGCCATTTGGCCCATCAATTCTACTCCTCCATTCAATCATGGCTGATCTATTTCTCCCTCCTAACCACATCCTTCAGCTTTCTCCCCATAACCTCTTAAAGATGAGGGGGACCTCTTGATTGGCAGATGGGTGGACAAAGACCAGCGATAAATAGGAGACGAAAGATTGTAAGATAATGAGAGAAGAGTTGTGAAATATGAAGGCAGCTTCATATGAAGGGGATAATACTGGAAGTGGATGGTGGAAGGGGAGAGCACGGCAGAAGTATGGGCGCACCTGGGTGGGGCTCATGGGCGAGAGGAGGGGATAAAGAGTGGAGGGGGAGGGTGTTACCTAACATTGTTGAATTTAATATTCATCCTATTGTGTTGCTTCTCTCTGTGATTCCTACTGCTCTCTCACTCTCACTCTTCAACCATGTTCTGACTGCTCTCCTTCAGTCTTCCTTTAAATTCCAGCAGGAACAATGTTTAATCTTTATTTAGTCATTTTGCTTTCAGGCAAAGTAATTTTAATCAAGCCATGATGAGGAAGGCAATGCTTTCCTCTTTCCAAATATAAATTCCTTTTCGTATTCCATGGATTGTGCAGTTAGTGAGCTTTTGTTCAGGGTTCAGCTAGCAATGAGTTTTAGATCACGTTACAGCAAAGCCAGGTACGAATTTTCCTGAAACACCACAAAATATCCACGGTTCCCCACGTCCTTAATTTCCTCTCAACATTATCCCAAGACATTTTACAGGCTCCTTGTATGTAGAATTTTTTAACAATCCTGTCAGGTTCACATTTACATCCATTATAAATCATCCACTGATTTCACTGCAATTAATGTTAGAATGCTTTAAAATAATGGCACGCAGCTTGCAGGATTTCTGGTACAATGCACTGAGGCAAATGGCCACACAATTTACCAAATCATCTCCACAATTCTCTTTTTTTTTCATTCATTTGCCTGATGTTACATTTGACATCCAAATCACTTTGTATCATATAATTTATAGAATGGAGAACATAGAACAATACAGCACAGAAACAGGCCCCTGGGCCCAGGATATCTGTGCCGAACATGCCAAATTATATGAATCCCTTATGCCTGCACATCTATATCCCTCTGTTCCCTGCATGTTTGTGTGCCTATCTAAAAGCTTCTTAAACGCCACTATCGTATTTGCTTCTACAACTCCCCGTGGCTGTGCATTCCAGGCAACCATCACAAAGTATAACAACTTTTCCGGACATTGCCTTTAAACTTTCCACTTTGCAAATCTTTCAGATCCGATTTAACTAGGATTTTTTCATAAGTAATTGTGTTTGGTCTTATTAATCTGATACAACATCCTCTAAATTCTCACTTATTATTTTAAATAGCCCCTTTTATTTGTTAATATACAATCGACAAGAGGTGCAGGAGTAGGCCATTCGGCCCTTCGAGCCAGCACCGCCATTCAATGTGATCATGGCTGAACATCCCCAATCAGTACCTCGTTCCTGCCTTCTCCCCATATCCCCTGATTGCTATTTTTAAGAGCCCTATCTAGCTCTCTCTTGAAAGCATCCAGAGAACCTGCCTCCACCGCCCTCTGTGGCAGAGAATTCCACAGAATAGAATCTCATGTCATGTTCCCACATCCTCATTACATCAATATACCTGATTTTCCTTTTGACTTGCATTCAACAAAAGCTGTGCACATTTTCTTAGCAGTAATTGAGTTTTACATACAAGGACACAACTTGGAAAGCAAGGTTACAAAGGAACAAAAATGACATATCAAAATTACGAAATATATCAGCTTTGTTCTTTGATCCGTAACCATAAATCAAAAAATGTTGTTGAATAAACATTGTAACTTTTAGTTATGTGTGCAATTATGCCTTCTTTTGCCCTGAATGAACAGTTCAGAGAATTACCCACAACCAATTCCCATTATTGTATTCATCTTAATGTCATTGTCGGAAATATGCAAATTTGGAAGCGTTGGTGCATCATTCTGCCTGCTGGGTATTGCCCCTCCTTTTACCAAAAGCGACGGAAATAGTCCAGCGCTCTGCTCGATTCTCCCTCACTAGTTTAAAAAATCTGTCAGAGCATCAAGAACTCATTCATCTTTCAGTCTAAATTGAAATTCTAAATGGGTTTATAATCTTATATAAATGTTTCTTAAACGTAATGATAGTACCTGCCACAACTACCTCCTCCGGCAGCTCCTTCCATACATCTACCTCCATATGTGTAAGAATGTTGTCCTTCAGGTTTCGATTAAATCTTCCCCCCTCACCTTAAACCTCTGTCCTTTGATTGTCGATTCCCATACTATTGATAAAAGACTCTGTGGATTTACCCTCTCCCTTACTCCCATAATCTTATCCACCTCCATAAGATCACCCCTCGGGGACCTGTGACTGTAGTGAGAGACAGATCCTGTAGCATTTCCTGCAGAGCCTATTATTCGAGGTTATAACATGCAGAATTAAGGAATTATATTGCACTTGCCAAGGAGAGATCTACAACTGTGTGGGATGAATGTAAGAAGAAGAAAAAGAAGATGGCAAGCCTTTAATTACAATTTAAGACAGAGTATTTTAAAAGTCAATCTCATTCAGATTTGTTGGCTTGCACCCTTGGTACACTAAATTGTGATCGCAACCCCACAGTATATCAGGAGATTGGCCAAAGAGGCATTTGAGCCAGTCTTACAGTGGTTTACACCTTGAAACCACTATAAAGCTGCTAAAGTGGAACCAGTGCAGATTGTAATGGGACCATACCCAATGCAGGACATGTGCAGACACTTTGCTGTTCATCAGATAAGATAAGGCTGCAGCTTTAAGATTCTCATCTAAATTAGCAGTTGGGAACAGGAAGCTTCACATGAAATCTAGAGTCAGGCAAGTTTGCCCTTTCTCCTCTATCTTGTCGGTCTGCTGTATGAGCCTTTTCATAAGTTCATAATTTAAAGGAGCAGAATCAGACCATTTGGCCCATCAAGTCTACTTTGCCATTCAATCATGGCTTTAAGATTCTCATTCTCATTCTGTTTGGCAGATGGTTGGGCATGACGTTGGGAATGTGGGATCGGCATCTGTCTCCATCACAGGAAAGAGTCCTGGACATGGGAAGTAAATATTGTGCCTTTATTTATGAAGGGAAGCAAAGAAAAAGTAGGGAACCATAGACAACCAAACTGAACATCTGTGTTGGGAAAGTTACTGGAGACGATTATAAGGTATGAGGTATACATGCATTTGGAAAGAAAGGGTTAATTATCAATAGTCAGCAAGGTTTGGGGTGTGAGAGATCATGTCTTGCAAATTTGAGTTTTTTGAAGAAGTAACCAAGAAGGTTGATGAGGGCTGAGGGCAGGTCCATAGAAATGGCCTATAAGGTCTTCAGCAATGTTAATGAAGAAAGGACCACAGTGGTAGCCTATAAGGACTTCAGCAAGCCCATTGATAAGGTTCCACATGGTAGGCTACTCTGTTAGATCTCATGGGATCTAGTGAAACTAGCCAACTGCATACAGAATTGGAGGCTACCCTCTACTAATATAGTGAGTCTAAATTGAAAGCATTAAGGCTTTCCTTAAATCCCAGCATTCACACTTTTGTGAGAAATTCAAACACTGCATTCAGTCCTTCAACCTTTAATACCTCGTCATGGGTCGATTAACAGATGGTGTCAAATTTCACGTGATAATCCCAAATCTGATAGGGAACCAATACTTTGATCAGCTGATCTGCTAATTCAGTATTCCAATCCAGGAATAGAAGATTCTGTTTTAAAAATAACACTTTAATCATCGACAGGGGAAAAAAGCTTAAGCTCCTGCAAGGGACCATGATAAAAATATGTGCTGCTGACAATAATGGTGACCACAGAAGGGATGAAGTGATTTATTTATGGTGAATGTTTAGTTTAGCTTAGTTTAGAGATACAATGGAAACAGGCCCTTCGGCTCACCAAGTCAGCGCCGACCAGCAAACACGCCATACACTAGCACTATTCTGCACACTAGGGACAATTTACAATTTTTAACGAAGCTAACTAACCTGCAAACCTGCATGTCTTTGGAGTGTGGAAGGAAACCGGAGCACCCGGAGAAAACCCAGACGATCACAGGGAAAACGTACAAACTCAAGCCAGCACCGCCATTCAATATGATCATGGCTGATCATCCCCAATCAGTACCCCGTTCCTGCCTTCTCCCCATATCTCCACTATCTTTAAGTGCCCTATCTAGCTCTCTCTTGAAAGTATCCAGAGAACCGGCCTCCACCGCCCTCTGAGGCAGAGAATTCCACAGACTCACAACTCTCTGTGTGAAAAAGTGTTTCCTCATCTCCTTTCTAAATGGCTTACCCTTATTCTTAAACAGTGGCCCCTGGTTCTGGACTCCCCCAACATCGGGAACATGTTTCCTGGCTCTAGCGTGTCCAAACCCTTAAAAATCTTATATGTTTCAATAACATCCCCTCTCATTCTTCTAAATTCCAGAGTGTACAAGCCCAGCTGCTCCATTCTCTCAGTATATGACAGTCCCGCCATCCCGGGAATTAACCTTGTAAACCTATGCTGCACTCCCTCAATAGCAAGAATGTTCTTCCTCAAATTAGGGGACCAAAACTGCACACAATACTCCAGGTGTGGTCTCACTGGGGCCCTGTACAACTGCAGAAGGACCTATTTGCTCCTATACTCACCTCCTCTTGTTATGAAGGCCAACATGCCATTTGCTTTCTTCACTGCATGCTTACTTTCTGTGCGGATATTGAAGTATTGGATATTGTCTGTGAACTCTGGGTGCTCCAATTTCCTCCCACACTACAGAGACATGTAGGTTTGTAGGTTAATTGGCCTCTGTAAATTGGCCCTAGTGTGTAGGATGCAAAAGTGGGATAACTTAGAACTAGTGTACGGGTGATCAATGGTTGTCGTGGAATTGGTGGGCTGATGTGCCTGTTTCTATGCTGTATCACTAAACTAAGTTAAATTAAAGGTTCCACAAGTCAGTGGAGATGTTGCATTTCATCAAGGAAACTTTGAACACCTGTCAATTTCTTTCCAGAAATGCCCAATAAAATTCCTTTCGTCCATCTATTCAATCCTCCTTTTCTTAACAATCAAACACACTGATATTTGTCGTTGACTGTCTATTTCTTTATCTTCCCAAATCTGTTTCTGTTCTTTTTGCAACTGTTGAAGAAATCGCCGACCATTAAATTTATTGGGGCGGCACAGTTGCGCAGTTAATGGAGCTACTGCCTCACAGCGGCAGAGACCCAAGTTTGCTCCTGACCTCAGGTGCTGTCTGTGTGGAGTTTGCACATTCTCCCTGTGACCACAAGGATTTCTGCTGGATGCTCTAGTTTCCTCCTACATCCCAAAGATGTGCGGGTTTGGAGGTTAATTGGCCTCTGGAAAATGTGTGCAGTGCAAAAGGAAATCCTTCAGTCCATCTGTTCAATGGACAGTGTGTAGGGAATGGAGGCAAAAGTAGGATAACGTAAAACTTGTGTGAACGGATGATCGATGGTCGGCATGGACTCGGTGGGCCGAAGGACTTGTTTCCATGCAATATTTCTAAACCAAAACTAAATCATTTTAAAACTACTGCTTGATACAAAAAGGCTGGTTGACAACTCTATGGATATCTTGATGACTGAAAGAAGGGAGAACCAGTTTAACAAAGAAAGCACAAGGAAAATGAGCCCCTGTAAATTTAATGCTCAGTGAAGCTTCACAAAGGCTTCTTTCAATCCCTGAATTCCCAAGATCACCTTGGCCACCTATTGATGCTTGAAAGATTGCATTCCACATATCCAC
Organism: Amblyraja radiata; assembly: GCF_010909765.2. Classification (NCBI taxonomy): domain Eukaryota; kingdom Metazoa; phylum Chordata; class Chondrichthyes; order Rajiformes; family Rajidae; genus Amblyraja; species Amblyraja radiata. The sequence continues at coordinate 26,702,992 of NC_045965.1, read as the reverse complement.
ATTCATTATTCAAAGGGAAAAGGAGGGGTAAACTTATTGAAACATATAAGATCCTTGTGGGATTTGGCAGGGTAGATACCAAAACGTTCCCACTACTGGGAGAATCTCAAACAAGGTGACATAGTTACAAAATTAGGGGCCAGTTATTTAAAACTGAGCCGAAAAGGAAGTTCTTCTTGCAGAGGATGGTTAGTTGGAATTCCCTTCCCGACAGGATCATGCAGACTGGCTCATTTAATGCATTTAAGAAGGACATTGATAAATCTTTGAAAGATCAGTGAATTGTGTTTTGAACTAGCACAGAAGAGGAGATGAGACCTGGGGCAGATCAACCATGATCATATCAAATGGTAGGGCAGGCTAGATGGTCCAAGTGGCTCACTCCTGCTTCCATTTTCTAATGTTCTTATGTAATTATGTCATTATGTTTAGTTTAGTTTAGTTTAGGTTAGAGATACAGCATGGGAACAGGCCCTTGGGCCCACCGAGTCCACACTGACCATCGATCACCCGTTCACACTAGTTCTATGTTAACCCATTTTCTCATCCATTCCCTACACAATAGGCGTAATTTACAGAGGGCTAATTAACCCACACACCCGCATATCTTTGGGATGTGGGAGGAAGCCGGAGCACCCAGCAGAAACCCACACGGTGACAAGGAGAATATGCAAACTCCAGAGAGAAGCACCTGAGATTCGCATGGAATCCCGATCTCTGGTGCTGCGTGGTCACGGCTCTACCGATTACATTGCAGAGTTTGCTCCTTCTGTACTTCTATTTCTAACTATGTTTATTTTTGGAGTCCTGAAAACCACTAATAAAAGAGTTCTGTGAAAATGTTTGCTGGAAACATTTAGTATTAATCACCTCTGAGACATTTTCAGTCATTTGCATCATTGCAAAACCCTTTTTTTGTTGCAGATAGAGTTTGGACTACTGTAAACTGTCTTCTATGTTTTTTCTAGTTCTGATCGAGTGTAAACTGGCCCATTGCTTTTAGTAGGTTCAATTAGGTGGAGTCTGTTTGGCTTCAATCCTGAATGCCTGCACCCTGTAAGTAGATTCATGTGTCCACCAACAATGGTATGCCTCACTACTCACTTCATTTATTAGAACATCGAATATAAAATAGCACAGCACAGGAACAGGTCCTCCGCCCACAATGTCTCACCAAAACATGATATTAAGATGAACTAATCCCATCTGTCTGTACATGAACTGTATCTCACCATTTCTCTGCTTGTCCATGTGCCTATCTGAAAATCGTTTAAACACTATCACCTTCCTCACTATCCCTGGCAGCAGGTTCAAGGCACCCATCACCCTCTGTGTAAAAAAAAAACTTGCCCCGCACAACTCCTTTAAACCGCCCCTCACCTTAAACCTATTCCCTCTGTTCTTTGATTTTTCCATCCTGGGAAAAAGGTTCTGACTGTCTACACTATCTATGCCTCCCATAATCGTATATACTTCCATCAGTCAACCCTCAACCACTGGTGTTCCAGAGAAAACAATCCAAGTCAGTCCAACCTCTCCTTGGAGCTAATACACCCTAATCCAGGCATCGTTCTGGTAAACCTCCTCTGGAAACCTCCCTTTCCAAAAGCCTCCACACCCATCCTGTATTAGGGTGACCAGAACTGCACACAATACTCCATATATGGCCTAACCAAATTCCTACAAAGCTGCATCTTGACTTCCTGACTCTTTTATTCAATGCCCCGACCAATGAAGGCAAGCATATCACATATCTTTACCATTCTATCTACTTGTACTGCCACTTTCAGAGAGTTATGGACATGGACCACAAGAACCCTCAGTACATCAATGCTGTTAAGAGTCTTGCCATCAACTGTATATTTCCTTTTGCTTTATGTTCTTTTTTTATGCTGCATGTAACCCTACCTGACAGTTTATAGCTGTACAGCTGCTCAAACTGATTACCAGAGAAATGAAGCCCTGGTCCTTTTACGCTGTAATGTTATTTCCTCTTACTGTACTGCTTTTACTGAGCCAGGCTTTATCATCAACAACCTTGACACATCCCCTTAAAGCAGCATATTGCCCTTAATGTTCTAGAAATCTCCTGCCCTTCCCCTAACCCCGACTGTGATGAAAAGCCTGTGTTTTAATAGCTTATACGTTCCAATCTTAATAATTCTCAAAGCTCAATATGCCTCCACCAAGCTTATTTATTTATGTCTGCCTGCTTTACTGTAGAAGGTCACCAGAGACATTGTTTTCTAATCTTGTTTGTGTTGTTGATGGAAACGGACAGGCTTTTTTGTGGACGTGGTTTAAACTGATATTTGTTATAATAATAATTTGAGCTTGTGAATGAAACATAATAATTGAATGAAAGAGGCGTGGAGGAAGTGTCATTTAATGATCAGTGGGTGAAGGTGAAAGGTATGAGAGTGAGGTGCCCAGATTGATTTTTAGGATAATTCATGATGCAGAAAGACATAGGATCTCTGCTCACTGCTAATCCGTCGCAGCAACTGTATCGTCATAAAATGTCACATTGATTCCAGCTCTGTGGAAAGATCGGCGACCCATTTTCGCTTTCCCCGTATGCTGCCTGACCTGCTGAGCAATTGTCCTCAATGACGTTATTTGCAATTTAAATTCGCAGAAGCATCTTATTCTGTGACCAAGTGGACCAGTGAGATTAAGTGACATTTTAAACCATTAGGATAGATTCAATCAGGCTGCTCAACATTAAAGATAAAATGTCGGTTCTGCAGGATAATCAGCTCAAATTCTTGCTATGTCTCCAAACCATGGGTTAGCAGTCTGTAACAGTTTATTTGCTTGTGTCTCTACAAGTTAGTTAACTGTAACAATCTCCATTTCATCTTCAGCTCATCAGCCAATAAACATGTCAGTCCCTCGAGCTAGCTGTCCATTTCCATTTGTTCTGCTGCCTGTCCCTGCACGCGTGTTGTGTCCACCAGCCTGTCTGAATGTCAATCAGTAACACTCAGCAGCTCAGTGGTGCCGCGGTAAAGTTGCTGCTTTACAGCGCTAGAAACGCGGGTTCAGTCCTGATAATGGGTGCTGTACTGAGTTTGTACATTCTCCCTGTGACCGCGTGATTTTTTTTGTGCCCTCCCACATTCCCAAAGTCATGCAGGTTTGTAGGTTTATTGGATTGGTAAAAAATATAAAATTGTCCCTAGTATGTAGGATAGTGTTAGTATATGAGGTGATCACTGGCCGGCACGAAGGGCCTGTTTCTGTGCTGTACGCTATAGTCTAAAGTCTCTAAAAGCTTGGGGTTTCACCGATTGCTCAGCCCTCATTCAGCCAGGATGTGGATTGGTGCTGGGTGGTGCCAAGGGCAGTGTTGTCATGATATCCCACTTTTTCACCTGCACTGTAGACCAGTAGACAAAGGAACTGTTGGGTTACAAATTGGACACAAACTGCTGGATTAACTCAGTGGATCAGGCATCATTTCTGGAGAACATGGATCGGTGACATTTTGGGTTGGCACCCTTCCCGAAGAAGCAACCAGATCCAAAATGTGAGAAGTTATGTTCTCCAGAGATGTTGCCTGACCCGCTGAGTTACTCCAGCACTTTGTGTCTTTTTTGTTTTGCTCTGTGGACCACTTGTCCCGTGTGGGAGGGTGGGAAATGGCACTGGGCATCCTGAGAGCAATGATCAGCATGTTTAGAAAAGAACTGAAGATGCTGATTTATACCAAAGGTAGACACAAAGTGCTCGAATTACTCTGCGGATCAGGAAAAAGGTCTGGAGAAAGATGTCTTAAAAAATATACCAACCCAAAATGTCACCCATCCATTTTCTCCAGAGATGCTGCCTGACCCGGCAATTTGTATCTATCTTTTACATAAAATACAAGTGCTACACCTACAACACAGTGGGCCCTCTGCAGACTATAAAGCTGTCATAGAGAAGCCAAAAGGCTCATAAGTGGAAACTATACAGAAGCTGAGACATTATGTTGCATTCTTTTATAGTATTTTCATGAATCCTTTCTGCCTTAATACTTTAACCTGTTTAATAGAAATGGATTAAAATTGGAGAAATGATCAGTGTTATTTTAGGAGCTCGTGTATGGGGTGAACTAGGCAGTGAGATTCAGGGTTAGTTGACTTGTCCGGAAATCCAAAGCAATTAAAACCATTTACACGATACTTGTCAGCTCTCTTGCCTTTTGCATGGCTGGTTAGGGCTTCAGGTCTCACTGAAGGGGACTCTGCATGTTATCTAGGCTGTCTTTATCACGAGGGAACCACACTGACAGAATGCTGTCCATTGAAGCAGATGTGGAACCCACTCTCTCGAGCATTGTGAAAGATGCCGTTGCAACATTTTACCATTCTCTCCAGGTTTCTGGAAAGAATGTGCAACTTATGTTGGATAGAACTGATTATCTGATCATTATCATATTGCTGTTTGTCCATCTTCTGGGAGAAAAGTGGCTGCCATATTGTCCAACTTTACGAATGTAAATGCAAAGCCAAAAATACTTTGTTGGTTATGGGGTGCCTGGGGATATCCTGGGGTGATGGAAAAAGGTGCAAATATGACAACATTGATGTTCATGCATACATCAACCTGACAAAACGTTCTAGCTTTGACAAGTGATTCATCAAATACAGTGTAAGGATTTCCAAGCATCTGGCCCATGGTGTGTGCTTTATCCAACCTGAAAAGTATGTTGAGTTGAGGACAATCAGGCCCATATTCATAAGTTCATCTGTTCATAAGTTATAGGCGAAGAATTAGGTCATTCGGCCCATCAAGTCTACTCTGCCATTCAATCATGGCTAATCTATCCTTCCCTCTCAACCCCATTCTCCAGTCTTCTCCCGATATGCCTTAGAGAATCAGCCAATCTCCACCTTAAAAATATCCATTGGTTTGGCCTCAACAGCCTTCTGTGACAATGAATTCCACAGATTCTCCACCCTGTTAAATCCCATTGACCATGGAGATGAGACTTCCTCCCATTTTGCTGTCCCAACAAGATGGACATCTTCCCAACTCTCCCACCCCCCACTCACCTACTTTGAGTACCAAAACCTTCCGAAGCAGCTGTCTGGAGTCTAAAGATGCAATACCAGTTTAATACATGTTTCGCTCAAGATGCCATTTTGGTCCAGAGTCAAAATAAGCACCAGGAACAGTTTCTCTGAGATCATTAAGGGTGTGATTGATAGCTAAATTTCATGCCAATGCAATACGGTGAAATGCAAGCCAATTAGCAACAGCTCCTATCAGCAACCATCGTGCAGGAGAGAAAAATCATCTCTAAGGAGTTGGAATACTCCCAAAGGCTTCTGCTGCTCTCATTGCTAACTGGAGGGTTGAAGAGGACTTACAAAATGCATTGGAAGATCTTCTGGTGCAGGATGGAGCTGCAGATGCTGGTTTATACTAAAGATAGACATAAAAAGCTAAAATAACTCAGTGGGTCAGGCAGTATCTCTGGAGAGAAAGAATAGGTGACGTTTCAGATCAGAATCCTTCCTCAGATCTGAGCATTTTGTGTCAATCTTTGGAAGATCTTCTGGAGCAGGTTGTCAAAACTCAAGAAACATGTTTTCTGAAATCCTCAGGAATTTATCAGAAATGTATGAATGCTGCTCTATTTCACGCCTCTGTAAAATGTGGGAGTCAGCAGTAGAGAGGAGGTCCACATGATTATCCTGCAAATGGGTCCTGCCATGGATAAGCAATGGGAGGGGGAGATGAGACAAAACACACCAGTGCCAATTGCTGTCGGGAGGTGTGAGAAGGGTGCCAGAGATACGAGGGCAAGAAAGGCTCCTTTCTTCCTCTGGCTAAAGGACACCCTACTCACGTGGACATCCAGTGATATGTAAGGAAATAGTCACCCCTCTGACTCAGTCCATCAGCCATCCTGAACCCACTCACATTGAATGCCACACCTTCCACACCTCGGGGCTGTTTGCATGTTTGCAGGCTGCTTGAAAATTGCTTCAACTCAGCACAAGTGTTGAGTAAAGTTTTAGGTGGCATAGTGGCAAAGCGATCGAGTTGCAGCCTTACAGCGTGAAAGAACCGGGTTCGATCCTGACTATGTCTGTACGGAGTTTGTACCTTCTCCCCATGCCCACGTGTGTTTTCTCTGGATGGTCCAGTTTCTTACCACATTCCAAAGATATGTAGGGTTACAAGTTAATTGGCCTCTGTAAATTGTCCCTAGTGTGTTGGATAGAACGAGTGTACGGGTGATCGCTGGTTGTTGCGAACTCGATGGGCCAGGGGGCCTATTTCCACACTGTATATATAAACTCTAAACTCTAAATCCTTATTCTAAAATCTTCAACATCATGGTTGTTAATATGTAACCTCAAAATTGCATGGCTGGTTCCAACTAAAGATACTAGAGGAGCTTGGTTCCAACTTTCAAACAGCCATGTATCGGCACCTTTATACCTGATTTTACCAGCGACTGACGGCTATATTTTTTGTCTTATCCTATCCCTCTTTTAAGCAGGCTGAGGCAAGGAATAGGATTATGGGACAATGATAGCGGTGGAAAGGTTTGGGGAGTGATATCTTCTAACAATTATGAAGTGAAAGAGTCTCCTATATCTTCCATGTTATCCCTGAGGGTCCTCTGATGTACTGATCACAAGAGCATGTGGCACGGCACACATTGCAAGGAGAGGACCTTACTTATTATGGCATCTTTCACAACCTCAGGAAGCTCTAAAGATCTTATTGCTTCCTTAAGTGTATTGGTATTGGTATTCATTTATTATTGCCAAGCATAACGAGATTGAGTGAAAAGCTTTTGTATGCATGTTGCTGTGAGGACCCTTCTTCAGACCCAAAACCATCACCTATTCATGTTTTCCAGAGATGCTGACTGACCTATTGAGTTACACCAGCACTTTATGTCCTTTTGTGCAAACCAGCATCTGCAGTTCCTTATTTTGACCGTCTCAAGGGAAATTAGGGATCGCAATAAATGCTGACCATGCGAACAACACCCAAATCTCCTGAAATATTGAATTGAAAGCCTAGGATTCTTGGTTCATTCAATATATTACAATGGTGTTACATCATTATATCACATGCAAGTTCACAATTACTGTATTACTGGATTCTACTTAGCAAAAAGGAACAAGCTCTTAAAGTCAGGAGATCAGCTGGATAATACACTTAAAATGTGAGGAATAACAAAAAAGTCCCCTGTGATTCATTCAACCATACTCAAGTATTATTAATATAATCTTTTCCATGAATCCTGGAAATTCATCGAGGTTACATTACCACAAGTTTTAATATCTATATTGTCTCCTGTCCATTGTTGTAATAGATGTGCCAGTGACATTAAACCATGCAGTGAAAATGATTAAATCAGTCCATTAAAGTAGCCGACAATGGAACTGATGTAAATGCATTAAATGCTCCAGTGATAATATCAAGCCGAGTAATTTCCAGCCAATGATGCCTTGTAGGAAGTTGAATGTCAGTGCATGAATTGAGCAACATTTAGAACATAGGGATTCATTCCAGTTTGTCTGCAGTGACAGTACATTACAGCTTCAGTCCTGGAGACTTGTTCATTATATTTTAGTTTTAGTTATAGTTTTAGAGATACAGCACGGAAACAGCACACCGGGTCCACGCTGACCAGTGATCCCCCGTACACTAGCACCTTCCAACACACTTGGGACAATTTTACAATTACCTAAGGCGATTAGCCCGCCAACCTGTGCGTCTTTTATAGTGTGGGAGGAAACCGGAGCATCCGGGGGAAACCCATGTAGTCACAAGCAGAACATACAAACTCCATACAGATAGCACCCGTAGTCAGGATCGAACCCGGGTCTCTGGTGCTGCAAGGCAGCAACTCTACTGCTGCGCCACTATGCCACCCATGCATCGTATTGCATGAATGAATAAAAGGCACAATCAAGTCTTTGTTGGCTTATCAAATTCCACCCTGCAAATTCCACTATACAAAGGAACCACAATATAATTTCCTTTTTTGTGGGCTATTCCTCATACTTTTCTCACCAGTCCCTTCAGCCCATCATCCAAGCAGGTTCTCAGACCAATCCTACCCTGATAATCATGTCACTCATGCACGTTGGGTTAAGTTACAGTGGCCTTTAAACCTGCCAATCAGCACATCTTTGGAAAGACAAAATCCATGTTCTCCAAGGATGCTGCCTAACCCTCTGAAATACTCCAGCATTTTGTGTCTTTCCATGGTAAACCATCATCTGCACTTCATTGCTTCTAGCACATCTTTGGGATGTGGGAGGAAACCAAAGCATACAATGCTACACAGGGAAGGTGCAAACTCCACAAAGACAGCACCCTCGGTCGGGATCCAACCTGTTTTGCTGGAGCCTTGGTGTCCCTCTTCCTGCTGCATGGAAACTCAGCCATTGATTTCTGATGCACTTCTAGTGAGGAACTGGTCGGTCAGATGGGTCATCAGTCTCTGGTGCTATCTTGGTGACTCCAGAAATTACAAATCAATCCCTATTATCCAGCCCTTCACACTTCACAATGATTCCATGATTTATTTCCATTTGCCACAGTAATCCTCATTTCCTGACTTCCCTCTTTGCTAGCACCATGTTATCTGAAATCTCATTGAACGCACTATGGAAGTCCATGATAACAAGATTCAGAACCATTTCCTTATCCAACAAATTCATGACTTGCACAAATGCAGCATTCACTTTGTTAGGCATGACTTTCTCATTACAAATTCATGTTGGCTTTCTGATCGGTTTTTATTTGTCCAAGTGTTCAGTCACTCTGTCCCTCGAGAGCAAATCCACTAAATGTTCCACAACAGATGTTATCGTAATAGGTCTATAATTTTCTAGTTTCTCTCTCCCACTCTTCTTGAATAATGGAGTGATATTGGCAATGTTCCAATCCAAGGGACCAATTCCGGAACCAAAAGAACTTTGGTAGATTAGTGCTGGAGTGTGTGTAATGTTATTATCAATTCTTGTAAATCCTGAGAAACTATTAAGTCCTGGATGTTTGCCAATTTACAGTCATATTATTTTCTTCACTAATAAATTTTAATTTGCATCAAACCTTGTGGGTCTTCCCCCTTGATTTGTTTTCGGATACCTCTCTTCCTTTAATGTATTAACCTCATTCTTGGTTATGAAGACCAATGCAAAGTATTTTCCTAGCAGTCTGAAGGTCTCAACCTGAAACATCACCTATTCCTTTTCTCCAGAGATGCTGTCTGACCCACTGAGTTACTCCAGCTTTTTGTGTCTATACTTTATTTATTTATTTATTGAAACAAGGAACTGGTTTGCAGACTGTTCACAGCTGCAGATTTTCCCCTTCCCTTTCCACTGCCTCCATCGTGGAATTATTGTTGGCTTACAAAAAAAATTGCTGGTTTACAAACAAAGACACACAGTGCTGGAGTAAATGAGTGGATCAGGCAGCATGTTTGGAGAACATGGATAGGTGACGTTCCAGGTTGGGACATTTATTTGTTGATAGCACCTAATGTCTCACAGAAAATAGGGATCAAAGCTTTGGCTACAAATTGAATAAAACAACATGGAACAAAATTTAAGCAAGCTGAGTAATTAAAAATATATTAATTTTGTTTTTGTCTTGCAGGAGAAGAGATCAACCTCTGACCTTTGGCGGGAGCGCTGCATGAGGAAAGGGGCTAAGGGATCATCGTGAAGGTAGGAGCTCTACAACACCACCTATGGACAATGTATGTATTGCAGGCGTTACTTCCATGTGAGCAATGGTGTTGCCTTTTAAACCAATGTAAATAAACATGTGTGTCAAGATTAAATGTTTGCACACAGCATTAAGAGGTTGGAAGTAGGTGTGACCAAGACCCATACTTGAGAGCTGCAATTACCGGGGGCCGGGAGGAGCAGGGGTGGGGGCTGGGGGGGGGGGGGGGGGGGGGGCGGCAAGATACCGGCTCACAAAGTTGTCCGTATGTCAGCTATGGGAACGGACCTGCTGGCTCCAGCCAGGCCGGAGTTACGGTGACCTGGCCACAGGGGGCAAATTCAACCCGCCGTTCAGCTGTGGAAGTCCCATTGAGGTCAAGATCAGCCGCCTCACCAGGCCTAGGCACCACATTTTCTGGGGGACTTCCAGGGATGGATTTTATCCGGGTTAAAGGGAGCGGGGGGAGATCACCAGTGGCTGAAAAATGGGGGGTAGACCTGTACATATTTTGATAATGCATGAAATGGATGTGCTGTCAGTTTGTTCAAATGGAATTGTGGTGAGTTGGATCACATGAATGGCGCATAAACCATTGGGGTGTTGAGTTGTGGTTGATGGAAGAGTCTGGATAAGCTGGACAGAACCTACAGATGCCAAGTCTATTTTAGTAAACCAGGTTGAGTCTGAGAAGACCATATATTCTCTGCAGCAGCCATAGTTTGTGCAGATTGCCCCAAAACAGCAGAGACTTAATTATTCTATGTTTGTGACTGGGATCAGGAATAGTTGATGGGGATGGAACAAGAGCAAGATTGAGGGCACAGCTAGTTGAAACGGGGAGTTTGGAGAGACGCATAATCAGGAGCGAGCTGAACAACAAAAAAGCCAGAGAACAAGCAGTCAGGCCTGGAGTAGAAGTACAAGTCCAGTGGCATTGAAGGTTGGATCAGCCAAGAGACAAACAAAATAGGTGTAACATCTTCCATGGCTAGCTTCAATACTCACTGACACAAAGGGTAATCACAGTTTGGCGCATGTTCAGGATTATTCTGTAGTTATATAATTATGTGGATATTTATTAAAACAAGTACCAATCTTCAAAATAGCAAAAACAACCTGTTCACAATTTAACTTGCAAGGATATTGTTAGGCTATTGTAACTAATCATCTGGTGTGGAACATTCCAATTCTCTGCCCTTGAGGACAATGGGTGAATATGCCTGTTGATTTGCCCTCATTGAAATTTTTGTGATGAGATTAGGGAAGACATTGCAGAAATAAGGAACTGCAAATGCTGATTTTCCAAAAAAAAAAAGTTTTTAAAAAAGAGCTTTATTAGAGGGCCAGCAATTCAACATGTTGGTGGACAAAGGGGCATCATCGATAGCTGGCCTACCCTTTCCAACAACTGGAGAGGTTATTTGTATCACAGTGCAGGGTGGAAACCAGTGATGGCAGAGAGAAGTGAGTGGCAGATACTTAAAATAGGAGAATACACGTCCCTGTGTATTTCTGGATCAGTCCAACAATGAACATACTCTGCTGGGAATATATATACTCAGGGACACAGGTTCTGCAATGGACTTGGTAATGGAAAAATCAGATGAATAAGTCCTTGAAGGGTGGCACAGGGATGAAGGGGTAGAGTTGCTGCCTTACAGTACTAGAGTCCCAGGCTCGCTCCTGATTAAGGATGCCGTCTGTACGGAGTTTGTACATTCTCCCTGCAACTGCGTGGGATTTCTCCGCGTGCCACAGTTTCCTTCCACATTCCAAAGACGTGCAGGTTTGCAGGTTAATTGGCTGCTGTAAATTGTCCCTAGTGTGTAGGATAGAATTAGTGTGCAGACGATCGCTGGTCGGCGTGCACTCAGTGGGCCGAAGGGTTTGTTTCCACGGTGTATCTCTAAACTAAAGTAAAACTAAACCAAAATCAGGGATAGCGAACATGCATAACTAATAGAGTACACAACATAGGCAACAGAGCCACAGCAGCCCAAATTATCGGGGACTGTAGCCAGGACAGTGTATATGGATTAATTTGTCAGCCATTCCCAGGGGTGTAGGCTAGATGCAAACAGGAAGCTCTACTGCAAGAGCCTCCAAGAAAATGTCTGTTTCTCCTGAAGAATAAACCCATTCATATCTACTACTTCAGTGTCTCGGTGGATAGGAAAGGTTTAGAGGGATATGGGCCAAATGCAGGCAGGTGGGATCAATGTAATAAAAAGGAATTACCGATGTTGGTTTATACCAAAGATAGATACAAAATGCTGGTGTAACTCTGCGGGTCAGGCAGCATCTATGGAGGAAATGGATAGGTGACATTTTGGGCCGTGACCCTTCTTCAGACTGATTGTGATAGGGGGGTGAAGGGTCTGAAGAAGGATCCTGACCCGAAATGTTACCTATCCATTTTCCCAAAAGATGCTGCCGGACCCGCTGGGTTACTCCAGCATGTTGTGTCTATCATAGGCAGGTGGAACTACTGTAGATGGGGCATCTTGGACGGCATGGGTAAGTTGGGCCGAAAGGCCTATTTCCATGCTGTATGATTGATTGACCCTTTGAGTAAATTAGTTAATTTATTGCAATAGCAGGAAGCTCTCGGTGTGAAAATAGGACGGAGCGCAGCAATGTGGTTTGGTTAATGGGGTACAACAACGAGTGGTATGGACAGTGGGGATGAGCCCAATAGCCTGTTCCTTTGCTGTGGAGTGGGAATGGAAATCGGTGGGAGTGGGCAGAGGTGAAAGAATCAGATGGGAACTCCGCCGGAGAGCTGAACCACTTCAAGGTGGCCTCCCATGGGGTGGGGGAGGGGGAGGGGGGGGGTGACCGTGGGTCAAGTCAAGAGTCAAGTCAAGAGTGTTTTTTCATCATATGTCCCAGACAGTTCATTGAATTTCTTACTTGCAGCAGGACAACAGATTATGTAAAATTAGTAGTGTAAAGAATGTAATAAACGAAGAAAGACGTTCAGTATGTATCTATATGGACATATACATACGTATACACGAAAACAAAAACAATAATAGTGCAAAATAGACAAAACCAATGTCCCCAAGTCTATGAAGTTCAGAGCTTATTTGGAGGTTGTAGGGTTTAATAGTCTGATAGCTGTAGGGAAGCAGCTGTTCCTGAACCAGGACGTTACAATTTTCAAGCTCCAATATCTTCTTCTGGATGGCAGGAGTGAAATGAGTGTGTGGTCAGAGTGGTGTGGATATCTGATGATGCTGGCTGCATTTTTGAGGCAGTGACTCTTGTAAATCCCTTAGATGGTGGGGAGGTCAGTAACCGTGATGGACTGGGCAATGTTCACCACGTTTTGCAGTCTTATCAAAACTGACGCGAAATACTGCAGATGCTCGAAATCCGAAATAAAACTGGAAGTGCTGTGGATACTCAGCAGGTCAGAGAGTGTCTGTGTAGAGAGGGTCAATGTTTTGGTCTGTATGCTTCAACTGACAGATATTAGGATTCAGCAGGAGCGAAAGCATAAGCCACAGTACAATAGTGTGTAACCAGGTGAAAACAAAAAACTAAAGAAACCAACTAAGTTGCCAACTACAATTTTCATTCTTTGTTAAACATCAGTGTAAAGGACAGTTTCATTGGAGATGTGTCGGAACAGGATGTGGCACCTCCAACAACCCAGGTTCAATCCCGTATTTGGATGCTTTCAGTGTGGAGTTTGCACGGTATCACTGTGAACATGCGGTTGCTGCAAGATGCCCCTGGAGTGGGTTTGTGGTTGGAAGAATTGGGGAAATCAGGAACATGTGAGAGAGATTTGGGCGTGGGAAAATGGGACCAATGGTATTGCTCTGAGAGCCATCGTGGACTAGACCATCAACAACTAGAGAGCGGTCCTGAGCTACCATCGAGCTCAATGGAGACCCTCGGACTTTCTTTAATCTGACTTTACTGGACTTTATCTTGCACAAAACGTTATTCCCTTGATCATGTATCTGTACACTGTGGCTTGCTTGATCATCATGTATTGTCTTTCCGTTGACTGGTTACCACACAACAAAAGCTTTTCACTGTACCTCGGTACACGGGACAATAAACTAAACTAAACTTTAACTAGATGAACTGAATGGCCTCCTTCAATGTCATAAGAAGATATGAAAGTTGTTTATGGAGGTGTTGTATGTGAAGGAAGCTAATTTATTCCATGTTCTCATTTCTTCCAAAATTTATTTCTAAATGTCCTCTCAATTTTCATGTTCCCATCATTTGTAATATAACTTACAGTGCAAGCTCAGATTCACCATAAGCACACCTTGGGGAGAATAGCTGCTGCTTAATGAAACACTGTTCTTTTATGTAATGTGAATCATGACAATGTATTTGCAAGCCGGAGAGATATTCCAGTGAGTTTTGTTCCTTGTGACTGAACTTAGAAGTCTCAATGTAAAATGTAAGTTAAAGTAATTTCATAAATAACGAATTAAGAAAGTGAAACAGTTGGGAGCAAACAATACAAAATGTAATGTTGCGATGCTAATTTGAAATGGATGTAGAAATGCCTTTGGTGTGGAGGCTAGGTCTGGAATTTCCTCCAGCAGCCTGTAAGAAATATGATCTGTCAGGGACTCACACACACACGCTCTCAGCAACATCACCCAGTCAAGCAATGGAAGCTAAATCAAGGCCGTCCCCAGCAGCCAGCTCTGTCACTCAGCTCCCAAAGCTCAATGTGAACCTCTGCTGATCTCGAGGTGCCTCACCCGCACTGACTATGTGACTGCCTTCATTGTATCATGCCCATCATCTCCACCCTCCCATCCATTGCATGGAGTTTGGGCAACCTGGCTGGAGTGTTGGCTCAGTTAATGGTTCAATGGTACTTTGTTGTTGCATGTCCCTAAGTATATTGAAATTCTTTTTTTGCATAGTGTTCAGTGACATAGAGATACAGCATGGAAACAGGCCCTTCAGTCCACTGAGTCTGCGTCGACCAGCTAGTTCTATCCTACACACTGGGGATAATTTACAGAAGCCAATTAACCTACAAACATTTGTGTTTAAGAAGGAACTGCAGATGCTGGAAAATCGAAGGTACACAAAAAAGCTGGAGAAACTCAGGGGTGCAGCAGCATCTATGGAGCGAAGGAAAAAGGCAACGTTTCGGGCCGAAACGTTGCCTTTTTCCTTCGCTCCATAGATGCTGCTGCACCCACTGAGTTTCTCCAGCTTTTTTGTGAACCTACAAATATTCATGTCTTTGGAATGTGGGAATAAACTGGAGCACCCGGAGAAAGCCCATGCGGTCACAGGGAGAAGGTACAGATTCCGTACAGACAGCACCCATGGTCAGGATCGAACACGGGTCTCTGGCGCTGTGAGGTGACAACTCTACCACTGCGTCATCGTGTCATTCGTAATCATCTGCATTTCGGAAACTTACAGTAGATATACTTAATGTGTTTAGTTGATGGCATGCTTCTAAAAATGGCACTGATGCTTTGGGAGGGTTGGTGCCCACCCCTAGGACCAGTCTCCAGCTGACACTGACTGGAGTGAAGTCCGATCTGCTTCCTGGCTGCAAGAAATGCACATGAAAAGAGTTTTGGCAGTCTCTGTATCGTTACATCTGTGCACGTCACACACTCACCATCGCAGTGAAAGGTAACAAGGATGCAATGCTGGTGCATCCGTGCAAAGTCAAATGTGCGTCCCTTGAAGGCAGGCACGGGTGAAATTATTATGGGTAACAAGGAAATGGCAGACAAGTTGATCAGGTACATCGGATCCGTCTTCACTAAGGAAGACACAAACAATCTCCAAGATGTACTGGAGGACAGAGGATTTAAGGGGGTAGAGGAATTGAAAGACATTTTTATAAGGTGAGAAATAGTATTGGGTAGGCTAATGGGGCTGAAGGATGATAAATCCCCTGGGCCGGGTGGTCTGCATTCCAGGGTCCTCAGGGAGGTGGCTCTAGAAATAGTGGATGCATTGGTGATCATTTTCCAATGTTCAATAGATTCAGGATCAGTTCCTGTGGATTGGAGGATAGCTAATGTTATCCCACTTTTCAAGAAAGGAGCGAGAGAGAAAACAGGGAATTACAGACCAGTTAGCCTGACTTCGGTGCTGGGAAAGATGCTGGAGTCAATTATTAAAGAGGTAATGATGGGGCATTTGGATAGCAGTAAAAGGATTAGACCAAGTCAGCATGGATAAATGAAAGGGAAATCATGCTTGACTAATCTTCTGGAATTTTTTGAGGATGTATCAAGTAAAATGGATGAAGGGGAGCCAGTTGATGTAATGTATCTAGACTTTCAAAAAGCCTTTGATAAGGTCCCGTACGGTGGTGCGAGACCTTACCGGGATGGGATAACGGTGGTGCGGGCGAATTGGTGATCTTTCTCTTGAAGCCTGAAATGGCTGAAGGGTCTGTCCCACTGTACAAGGTAATTCAAGAGCTCTCCCGAGTTTAAAAAAAAGCAAAGTCGTCGTAAGTAAATAGAATGTACGTAGCAGTTACGTCGGAGCTCGGGAGCACGGAGTCTCGTGGCAGCTCGTAACGCTAACGGCAGGTTCTCGGGGAACGCGGTAAGTTCGTGAAGACTCGTGAAAATTTTTCAACATGTTCAAAATGTCCACGAGAGCCCCAAGTACCTACGAGCGGCTATTACCGTAATTCTCCGAGTTCGAATCAGGGGAAACTCTGGAGAACTCTTGAATTAGCTCGTACAGTGGGACAGCCCCTTGATGCTCATCAATGATTCCAAGCTCAGGGTGGTCTGAGATCTGCAGAGATTGGCATTTCCATTGGGATCATGCTGATATACAAACATGGGAATAGCTCATCATGCAAGAACAGCCTGACCTGGAAATTATGGTGCTTTTCTTTCATCATTAGCAAATCCAGTTCCAGGAACTGCCTCTCGAAGCACCAGGGAGAGCAGAGGCAACACAGAACACCGAGTAACATGGACAGATGCAGCACAGAAACAGTCCCTTCACCTCACCAAGTCCATGCCAATCATCCAGCATTCATAGTCATAGAGACATACAGCACGGAAACAAGCCCTTCGGCCCAACTCCTCCATGCCAACCAAGATGCCCCATCCAAGCTAGTCCCATTTATCTGCAGGTCTGCCCAGATCGATTGGCCTATTCCATCGAGTTAAGTTAGCTCAAGTTAGGCATCACCAAGTGCACTTCTAGTACAAGCAGATTCATTTCAACTACTTTGGATGCAAATTTGGCTGTAAAACATTCCACATTCACTGAAGAAAAGCACTTCATTAGCTGAGCCTCCAGTTCTTAACTATAATATCTTCTATATTCCAGACAATGATTTATGGGCTGACATTGTTAAGCAAAATTACAGGCATAAAGAATCAGTCTGTTGCAGCAGCTGATGGTATCATCCACACTAATCATCTTCATTCTTCCCATAATCTCATCACCTCCCCCCAGAATCAATGAACTCGGCTCTGATTTTATCCTTCCGCCTCCTTTCTTTCCTAATTACGTCCTCCACTCCTCCCTCTTTCCGGCTTGTTTCTCCTCCCTCCCCCCTTCGTCCATCCTCCCACTCAATTCCTCCCATCTTTCTGTCCCCAGTTCGTTCCATCGGTGAGGCAGTCACATCTCATCATCCTCCATCTCTCATCCTCCAGGGTTTAGATTTTTTTAGATTTAGAGATAGAGCGTGGAAGCAGGCCCTTCGGCCCACCGAGCCCACACTGACCAGTGATCAACCACACCTTAGTTCTATCCAACACACTGGGGAAAATTTATAGATGCCAGTTAACCTAGAAACCTGCACGTCTTTGGAAAGTGGAAGTAAACCGAAGGACCCGAAATAAACTCACGTGGTCCCAGGGAGAACATACAAACTCCATACAGACAGGACCCTGGCAGCACAGTGGCGCATTTGTAGAGTTGCTGCCTTACAACACCAGAGACCCGCTTTCGATCCTGACTATGGGTTTAGTTTAGTTTAGTTTAGAAATACAGCGTGGAAACAGGCCGTTCAGCCCACCGAGTCTGCACCGACCAGCGATCCTCGCACATTAACACCATCTTAGCTCCAGCATTTTTGTCTACCTTCGATTTTCCAGCATCTGCAGTTCCTTCTTGAACATCTTAGCTGCACACACTAGGGACAATTTACACATATCAAGCCAATTAACCTATAAACCTGTACGTCTTTGGAGTGTGGGAGGAGACCAAAGATCTCAGAGAAAACCCACGCGGTCACGGGAGAACGTACAAACTTCATACAGACAGTACCCGTAGTCGGGATCGAAGCCCAGTCTCTGGCGCTGTAAGGCAACAACTCTATTGCTGCGCCACCCTGCTGTTGCTGTCTTACGCTTTTTGTACGTTTTCCCATAACGGCGTGGCTTTTCTCCAGGTGCTTCGGTTTCTTCCCACACTCCAAAGACAGGTTTGTAGATTAATTAGCTTCAGTAGAAATTGTAAATTGTCCCTAGTGTGTAGGATAGTGTCAATGTACGGGGTGATCGCTGGTCGGTGTAGACTCAGTGGGCCGAAGGGCCTGTTTCCACGGTGTATCTCTAAAGTCTAAAGTTTAAAGCAACCGTAGTCAGGATTGATCCCGGGTCTCTGGCGTTGAAAGGCATCAACTCTACCGAGTCGGGATGGTGGGCTGTGGAAGTCAGGGTCGGAATACTGCTGACAAGTGAAGTTGCATGAATAGAGACAGAGAGATGTACGACACAGAAGCAGGTGGGTAAGTCAGAGAGGGAAGGCACAGCAGCCCCAGTGGTATATTTTCTATACTGGGTGCCTTATCCCAAGTGCTCTGCACTGAGTCAATCTCTGCTGGACAGCAGGTAGTGTCTGACCTGTCGACACCACTAATTTCTTTTATGGATTGTGAGTGAGCTGCAGATGGGATTAGACTGCTTTAGAAAGTTTTTTTTCTGTGAAGTGAGCTATGAGCTATGAGTGTGTCGGAAGAAACTACAGATGCTGGTTTAAACCGAAAATAGACAAAAAACGCTGGAGTAACTCAGCGGGTCAGGCAGCATCTCTGGAGAAAAGGATAGGGTGACGTTTCGGGTAGAGATCCTTCTTCAGATTGAGAGTCAGGGGAAAGGGAAATGAGAGATATAGACAGTGATTTTGAGAGATTTAGAACAAATGGATGAAAGAAGCACAAATCTTCTATCTCAACCTGGAAAGTGAATACAGGTTCATTGGTAGAAAAGACACCCACCAGCCTATTTAAAGAGATCAACAAACATTTTCAAATTAATTTCTTATTGAATACTATTGGCTGCTGTTATGATTCTATGATTGTTCAGTACTTTACACTGGTCACATCTACAGGAAAAGGTGTAGCAGATGTTGAAGTGCTTATTCCTAACTCTAAGGCTCCTGCACAAACCAGTAGATTGTGTACATGTAAGCATTAGAAGGTGTACCTCAAGTAGTACATGGAGGATTACACAATTGCACAGCTGGTAAGGCCGCTGCCTCACCACACCAGAGACCTGGGTTCAATACTGACCTTGGCTGCTGTCTGTGTGGAGTTTGCACGTTTCTCCCTTTGATCACCTGGTTTTCCTACAGGTTCTCTGGTTTCCTCCCACATCCCAAAGACGTGCGGGTTTGTAGGTTAATTATCCTCTGTAAATTGCCCCTAATATGTAGGAAGTGGATGCAAAAGTAGGACAACATAGTTTGAGCAGGTGATTCATGGTTGACATGGGCTCGGTGGGCCGAAGGGCCTGTTTCCATGTTTGTGTCTTTCAATCAATCAACAATAGAAAATGACTGGGAGGATGAACAGAGAGTGCACACAGCAACAAACGGCTGCTGGGTGGCACATTAGCGCACTAGTAGAACCACCGTTTCACAGCACCCAGGTCTCTTTGTGACCACGCATGTTTCTGCAGGTTTCTCCTACATGCTAAAGATGTGCGGGTTGATAGATTAGATCACATACTCTGTTAGAATAGCTTGTCTAATTCAGGAGGCTGGCGTTAGTGTGCATGTGACGTGCCACGTTCATTGGTGCTAACTGAAAGGAATTAAGATCTTGCTACTGAGGATGTCGGCAAGCGAGAGAACACTCATGTTGGCTGGTGAATTTGGAGGATTTTGCAGTGACAGTGTTGATGGAACCTCCTCCTCAGCTTTGAGTTCACATTGCCTGGTCCATGATGCAGAAGTATAAGGAATGCTGGATTCACAGCTGCAAACTCGCTAATAAAAGTAAGAGGGGGTAGATTACCTACTTTACGTGATGCCTCGACATCCCATAAACTAATGTTTCCTTCATGAGGTTTAAAATAAACAGAAAATTCTGGAAATACTCAGCAGGTCAGGTCGCATCTGTGGCAAGAGAAACAGAGACCTGAAATGTCTACACTACCTCTGTTTCCACAGATGCAGCCTGACTTGCTGTGTATTTCCAGCATTTTTAGTTTTTATTTTAGATTTCCAACATCTGCAGTTCTTTTGATTTTTCTTCCACAAGGTGATCAATTGCACTTTACCTCAAACTCTTCACACAGTGTAAAAGGGTCACATTGGCCCTTATAAAGTGTGGTTGGGAAACTGTCTGCGTAATTCTGGGGCTTTTTTGTCCCAAGTGTTGCAGGACATGTTCATATGCAGTTTAACAAAGAATCAGGTTCAGTCCAAGTTGTTGAGAGCATGAAATCTAGAGTCTGACCTCCCATGTAAGACAGCCACAAGGATGGAGATGTCTCTAAAAAAAACTCCAAAGACTTTTATCCAATGCCAAACATTACTATGGGCAGATTGTGGAGTCAGGATGGATACTCCAACATTAAGCAGAGATTATTTGGAGTGGTATTGTGGCACAACGGTTGAGCTGCTGCCTTACAGTGCCAGAGACCTAGGTTCAATCCTGACTATAGGTGCTGTCTGCACCGAGGTTGTACATTCCCCCTGTGACCATGTGAGTTTTCTGCAGTTGTTCCCGTTTCCCCCCACATTCTAAAGACCGGTTTGTAGGGTAATTAGCTTCAGTGTGTAGAATAGAACTAGAGCCTTGGTGATTGTTGGTTGGCACAGACTTGGTGGATTGGAGGTCTATTGTCTATTGTTTATTGTCTATTGACCTGTTTCCATGCCGTATCTCTGAACTAAACTAAACTAAATGTGTGTAAGAACGATGCAGGAAATGAAGTGGGTGGAGAAAGTTCCACTCAGTGTAGTGGAGGACATTCACCAAGGACATACCAGTTTGGAACAACCAAACACTTCACATTTAAACAGGTGCATATACACCTCCATATACAAGGCTGGGCACAAGATATAAAATAACATCAGCCAAGTGGGCTCTCAGAGGAAGGGAAATGCTGACAACTGAGGTTACATAGAAAAGGCCAATATAATACAGGCTGAAGAGTGGATTTGAAAGAGAATATGCCTACTACCACTAGCAACAATGGGAAATGCAACAAACTCACTTTAACATAAAGATTTTCAACCTGTTGTTGAGAAGAACTTAAACACAACAGCTGACTGTTCAGCATCTGAATATCAAGAGGTTCAGCAAAATGCCAAGAGCAAAAATCATGCTGAATTTGAATTCTCACTCTGTTGAAGCACTGAAAATCCCTGGGAAATACGTTGCATAGTGGGGTAAAGCGGGAAGCTACCAATTGTAACTGGGTCAAGAGTCAAGAGTATTTTATTGTCAAATGTCCTGAAATGGAACAATGAAATTCGTATTTACATAAAGGACCACATAAAGTGGTCAACCCTGTTTAGGAAAGAATGACTTAAAGAACAAAAGATAGAATGAAGAAGATAAGTAAACTGATTGCTTCATAACCACAGATGGACACAAAAAGCTGGAGTAATTCAGCGGGACAGGCAGCATCTCTGGAGAGAAAGAATGGGTGACGTTTTGGGTCGAGACCCTTCTTCACACTGGTTAGGGATAAGGGAAACTAGAGATATAGACGATAGTATGATAGAATGATAAAGAACAATGAATAAAAGATATGCAAAAAAGTAATGATGATAAAGGAAACAGGCCATTGTTAGCTGTTCATAATCACATCCGGATGGCCTTTCCCGGAGACGTGCCCGGGGCTTCAGCGGCGGGCGCAGCGTGGACTCTCGGCGTGGAGCGGGCGAGCCCTCGCTGGGGCTCGCTGAAGGGGAGCGCTCCGTTTCGCTGGCCCGGGGCAGCCGGCAGCCTGAAGTCGCAGCCTGAAGCCGCGGTCTGCAGAGCTCCAGCTGGTGCGGCGTCTACAGCCCGGGATCCCTCGTGGGGGACCCGGGGGAAGAAGAAGCTTCCACCGCCGGCACGCGGCCAACTTCTACCGCGGGGCCGGCATGGACTTACCATCACCCCTGGAGGGGAGCTTCGACCGCCGGCCCTGCAGTCTACGGTGCTTCTGGCTGCGGCGGGGACTTTAAATCTTGATCGCCGGCCTGCGGCCTACAACAACTTAAAGCCGCGGTCTCCGGTGAGGAAGAGCCGATCCTGGACTGACTCTGGACTCTGGTCCGGTCCACGGGGGGGAAGTGGAGGAGGACTGGCCAAATTTTTGTGCCTTCCACCACAGTGATGAATGCTGTGGTGGATGTTTGTGTTACATTTTGTGTGTTCTTTATTATTGTATCGCTGCTGACAACCCAAGGGGCGGGGCGCTACTCTGTGAGCGACTCGCGGCGCGTTGCTCCCGTATGTTTGCATGTTTTCTGAGTTGTTTAGTGTTTTTCTGAGAGTCATTAAGTGCGGTATTTAACGACAGCAAGTATGACTATTACGGTAATCTTTGTACAGGTGCACAACCTTTTATCCGAAAGCCTTGGGACCAGACACTTTTCGTAATTCGGAATTTGTCGGTCTTCGGAATGGAATTTTTTTTGCGTAGATTTGAATGGCTGGCTCAGTGGTAGAGTGCTCGGCTCATATCCGCAAGGTCGCGAGTTTGCGCCTTGATCCCGGCAGTTCCTCGGTCGCGAGTTTGAGTCTTCAATGTAGTTTTTTCTTGCAGAATAAATGTCTGTATGAAATGCAGTGTGTTGAATGAATTCCTGAATTTATAAATGTGACCGCAGCATTGAATCACCTCTCGCACTCATGTCACCCTAGCGGGGCTACATGCCCTTAGGCGGCCTAAGGCGACATTTTCACACTCTTATATCCGTGTGCAGCAGAGGCGACGTGCGTTTGGCGCCAAACGTGAGCTTTGGTGAGCTTTGGTGTGCAGACGACATCCTGGGAAAAATGTCCGGTTTCTTCCAGGTAGGCGATATACCCTCCCGGGCAATATACCCTCCACTTCTCTTTTATGAAGGGGATTTAGTTCCCCTTTCTTCCAGGACCGACCGGAGGTTCCGCTGTCACCACTGCGGGCCACCCTCGGTGAACGCTCACTCAACTTTGTCTTGGGATTCCTACTCTCCCGCGCAATGTACCCCCACCTTCTCTTTTATGAATGGGGATTTAGTTCCCCTTTCTTCGAGGACCGACCGGAGGTTCCGCTGTCACCTCTGTGGGCCGCCCTCGATGAACGTCCTGTCTCCCTGTCCCTGGGATAGTAGGGGGCGATCAAACAGCACAAACAGCACAATACCCCCCTCCCCCTCCAACTCCAGAGGAATCCGCTCCCCGATGGGCCGCTACGGCGACAAGTGGCAGTTCGCCCACAGCCCGAGCTGCGCGACCCCAAGAACAAGACGTACCTTGCACACCATCAGCTTCTGCCCCTACGTGTTCCTCTGGAGTTGGAGCGGGGCTGGGCTGGAGTTGCTGATCTGGGATCTCCGTGCTTGCAATGGGCCTGGGGGTCGGTGTCCCGATGAGGGGGCTGTGGGCGAACTGCCACTTGTCGCCGTAGCGGCCCATCGGGGAGCGGCTTCTGGTGGTCCTGATGTCTCCGGCCAGTTTGCAGTTTTCCTCTGGAGTTGGAACGGGGCTGGGCTGCTGCTGGCTGTGGGTCTCTGGGATCTCCGTGCTTGCAGTGGGCCTGGGGGTCGGCGTCCCGTTGGTCCTGACGTCTCCGGTGTCTGGCTCTGACCTGCTAGCATCGCCGACATGAAGACAGTGCATAGCCCCCGCGGCGGTGCAATGGGCGGGGAGCTGGAGAGGAGAGGGAAGGGGTCACACACATGGCCGGGTGTAGGTGGGGTGAAACTGAAGGGAGCGACAATCTGCTGCTGCCTGCCCGCTGAGTTAAAAAGTTCCCACGCAAGACTCACGATACACTGTGTATCGTGCTACCGTGGGAACTTTTTAACTCAGCGGGCAGGCAGCAGCATATTGTCAATTATTAACCCTCCCGCGCAATATACCCTCACCTTCTCTTTTATGAATGGGGATTTAGTTCCCCTTTCTTCGAGGACCGACCGGAGGTTCCGCTGTCACCTCTGCGGGCCGCCCTCGGTGAACGTTTTCAAGGACCTTTCTTCAAGGACCGAAAAAATGTCCGCTATTCGGAGGTTTTCGTTATTTGGATCTTCGGATAAAAGGTTGTGCACCTGTACTTGCTTTTGAGATCTGTGCACACTGTGTGTGCTCGCAGAAGTCTGTGTTGTATGACTGCTTGTCAGTACATTGTCCTGTTTGTATGTGGAGCCACGTCAAAGAAGATTTTCTGTTGCGACAGACAATAAAGTTTTCTGAATCTGAATCTGATAAGCTCCTAGACTAGCACACAGATGTTTAAAGATTCATATTAAAGGTCACAAGGCTCACAAATGCATTAACCCAAATGCTAAACCATTCGACTTCAAGCTAAACTGACAATGTGCATAATCAGGACGCCAAAGTAGAGGAAGATTTAAATATTGTTGGTCACAATGACGGAATGAATGGGCAATGTTGTGCCCTTTGTTGTGACTCCCAAATCAGACAGAATTGTTTGGCTCTGCAAAGAGTATAATGAATTCTCAATCAAGCTATGGTTGAATGTCTATCTAAATCAAGTACTGAGAAACTACACAGGATCTGAATGCTGGGTTTCAAAGGATCAAGGTCCTTGCCAGGTTAGATTTTTCATGTTGATATTCAGTAAATGTGGATAAGGGAAGCCAATTCCAAACAGTACCAGCAAGAAAATTAGCAGAAGTAGGCCACTCAATCTCTCAATCCTGATCTCCTAATGCACAAGCCCACGTCCGCAACTTCAGCTCTGCATTTCTGTCTATCCCTAGTCACACCCCTTGTTTAGCAAGAATCTGTCAGTCGATCTTTGCCTCAGAAATGTTCAAGTCTCAATGACCCACACCTCATTTCTGCCCTAAGCAGGTTACCCCCTTATTTTTAAAAGGTGGAGATAGTTAGCAACTTCAAATTCCCAGGCATTAACATCTTGGATGACTTGTCCTGGGTGCAGCACATCTGTAATTATGAAGTAGGCATGCTTGTGTCTATACGTTTCATTTCATTTTTTGCTTTGTAGGAGTCACTCCCATGTTACAGGAGTGTTGCATTCCCAGAAAACTATTTATCTTGTGAACTTCCTTAGCACAAACCGCATCACCTGCACATGTTATGTTTAGTTTAGTTTAGTTTAGTTTATGATTGTTACCTGTACCAAGATACAGTGAAAAGCTTTTTGGCAGCATACTATCCAGTCAGTGAAAAGACTATGCAGGATTGCAATCAAGCTGTCCACGGTGTACGGATACAGGATAATGGGTATAAAGATAGTTTACAGGTCTCCAGTGAGGTAGATGAAAGATCAGGACCGCTCTTTAGTTGGTGAGAGGAAATTTCAGTTGCTTAAAAACAGCTGAGAAGAAATTGTCCCTGAATCTGGAAGTATGCCTTTTCACACTTCTGTACCTCTTGCCTGATGGGAGAGGGGAGTGGAGGGAGTGACCAGGGTGTGAAAGGTCCTTGGTTATCCTGGTGGCCTTGCCGAGGTAGAATGAAGTGTGGATCATGATTGCCAAGTTGATAAACAATAAATATTGACACAATTTCCATGAGAGATAATTTTTATTCTGTATCTCAGAATTTTGGGTAGTAATATGTGAATTCCATAACAGTGATTTGCCATTACCTGAACTGCTATAACATATTGTCATATTTTTAAATATGTGTGGTCATTATCACATTTTAAAGCACCATCTCAGTTACTGCCTGTAGCTGCAGCAGATGCCAAAGAGGAAATAACAATGCACATTACACAACATTTAACATGCAGGAGACACCAACTTGTAAACTATCAGAAGTCTGCAAATTCATGACAAACTTTTTATAAACCTGACTAACAAATTTTCCATAAAAACACCAGAATATACTAGAAATGTTCAGCAGGTCAAGCTGCTTCAACGGGAAACAAAATAGAATTAAAGTTTTAAATCCAACACATTTGTTAGATCGAACTGAAAATGCTGGACATACTCAGCAGATCATGCTTGCTGAGAGTTTCATTCAGGTTTCCCATGTAATACAGCGCAATTTACCAAATCAAAAATCAACAAATGTACTTCCCTTACACGGATGACTGAGCAGATAGAAGGTAGAGCAATGCAGCACAGAAACTGGTCCTTCAGGCCACGGTGTCTGTGCCTACCATGATGCCAATATAAACTAATCCCATCTGCTTGCACATAATAAATATACCAGATGCATTTTCATGTGCTTTCCAAATGCCTTCTAACTATTGCTGTTGTATCTGCTTCAACTACCTCCCCAGGCAACTACCACTCTTTGTGCAACAGACATTCCTCACAAAACTCTTTTCAACTTTCCCACTTTCACGTTAAATCCAGAGCATTTTTTGTGATGGTACATGCTGGTATAGGCCCCTCTAAAAATGTAAACATCATTATTTAGTTTTTCTCAGCCTTATGACACATATTTATTGACCATGCACACTGGCACCTTTTAGTGTACAAATAAATGCTTAAATCTAGGCCAGGAACCATGTTGGTCTGTGTCTCCTGCATGGTCCCAAATGAGGAAGGGGTTGAGGGAAGCAAAGAGGGAGGAAGAAAAGAGGAAAATGAAGAAGTATTGAACGACAAGAGGCAAGCTAGACAGTAGCTTCCTATCTGCTCAATCTGTGAGCAACTCATTCTACTGTGGATGAAAGTGGACATTTGGCCTTTATTTAACTGAGGAGAGCAGGCTCATAACATTTATTTCCATTTCTTGCATCCTTCTGTTTCTCTTCCTCCATCTCTGCTGCAGTGACCCAATCTCCACCCCCATTCACTCCACTGATCCTGTGTCAGAGATGTCAGCTTTGTGAGCGAAGATACAGACATTCCCTGACTTACGTAAGGGATATGTCCCGTGGACCCTTGTTAAGTCAAATGCTACATAAATCGGAAATGAAATTGCTACTGCGCACGTTCAAATTTACTATTCTACTATTCATGAGAGGGATAGATCGGGTAGATGCAGAGTCTCTTGCCCAGAGTATGTGAATCGACGACCAGAGGACATCAAGTCAAGTCAAGTTTATTTGTCACATACACATACAAGATGTACAGTGAAATGAAAGAGGCAATGCCTGAAGGATTGTGCAAAACAACAGAACA
This sequence comes from Amblyraja radiata, assembly GCF_010909765.2. Lineage (NCBI taxonomy): Eukaryota > Metazoa > Chordata > Chondrichthyes > Rajiformes > Rajidae > Amblyraja > Amblyraja radiata. The sequence goes on along the minus strand of NC_045965.1, from coordinate 26,675,794 downwards.
GGACAGAACCATTACATTTACATTAAAAAAAAAAGACACAACAGTAAATAAGTAAATAAGTGAGATCAGAGTTTATAGTCCTGATGGCCTGTGGGAAGAAACTCCATCTCATCCTCTCTGTTTTTGCAGCGTGACAGAGGAGGCTCTTGCCTGACTGTAGCAGCTGGAACAGTCCGTTGCTGGGATGGTAGGGGTCCTTCATTATCTTGCTGGCTCTGGATCTGCACCTCCTGGTGTATAGGTCCTGCAAGAGGGTGAGCGAGCAGGCAACCGCGCATCACTGCATGTCCGCGCGTCACTGCCTACACCACCACGCCTCACCACTGCCTACGCCACCACGCGAGTAATGCACGCCATGCGCGCATCACATGCACGTCATGATGCACGCGTCGTGTGTCGTGACGCGTAAATGATGTCGCGTAAATGATGTCGCGTAAATTACGCGCAAATGACCCCCAAGTGGGACAGGCCCTGTCGTCAGGGTAGCTTTGTTTGCAAAGTTTCTGTTTACATTGATTGAATTTCTTGAGGAGATAATTAAGTCTGTCAATGAGAGCCTGAAGAAGGGCCAACAATTCATTTTCTCCAGGGATGCTGCTGACCTGATGAGTTACTCCAACACTTTGTGTCCTAATGAATATAATGCTGTTGATGTCGTGACACATGGACTTCAGTAGAGCCTTTGACAAGATCCCATGTATAAGATGGGTCCAGCATTGATGGCACATGGGATATTGGGCACCATGGCAAATTAGATCTGAGATTAGCTTAATGAGGGGAGGCAGGGTGTGATGGTCAAGTGTTGGTTTATGTGATTGGAAGCTTGTTACCAGTGCAATGCTGCAAGAATAGGTGCCGGGGGCCCTTGCTGTTTGTTATGTACATTAGCAATCTGGATGTGAATGTAGGTCTTATAATTAGCAGGTTTGCAGATGAAGACACAGTGGTGCAGCTAACACACCTGCTGCCTCACAGCTCCAATGAACAAGGACAAAACTGACCTTGGGTTCTATCTTGCAGAGTTTGCACATTCTCCCTCTGACTATGTGCGTTTCCACTGGATGCTTGAGTATTCCCATAAGTGCATCGGAACAGAATAGGACATTTGGCCCATCGAGTCTACATCCGCAATTCAATCATGACTGATCTATCTTACCCTCCAACCCCATTCTCTTGCCTTCCCCCCGTAACCTATGATACCCTGACTAATCTACAATCTGTCAAACCCTGCCTTAAAAATACCTAATGACTTAGCCTCCACAGCCATCTGTGGCAATTAACTCCACAGATTCACCACCCTCTGACTAAAGAAATTCTTCCTTATCTCCTTTCTAAAAGTACATCCTTTTCCCCCATATCCCAAAGATGTATGGATTGGCAGGTTAATTGACCAGCTAAAGTTTATAGTTGAGTGGTAGTCTTCGGACGGGTGATGGAAATATGGGGAGAATAAAAAATTAGGATGGACAGCATGGAATCAGTGGGCTGAAGGGCCTTTATCTGTGCTGTATGACCCTATGACTGCCACATATGACACAGGTATTGGTGGTGCTATGGCTATTGAGGAGGGTAGTCTTAGGTTACAGAATCCTAATGATTTGTTGGTAAAATTAGTTGATGGAGAACTGACAGATGGAACTTACGAAAAATACGAGGTGATGCATTTTTGGGAGAATCAGTAAGGTGAGAAACAACACAATATATGGAGTAGGGCCCTAGGAAGTATTGAGGAACAGTCAGATCTTCGTGTGTTTGCCCAAGGAACCCTGAAGGCAGCAGCACAATGAGAGAAGTTGGTTAGAAGGCATACATTAGTTCAGGGATAGTTGGAGTAAGTTTGTAGTTCTGGTTGACACACAAAGGAAGGAAATGTTACATTGGAGAGGGCGCAGAGGAGATCCACCAGGGCGTTACCTAATATAGGCATTTCAGCTATGAGGAGAGACTAGAGAGGCTGTAGTCAGTGGACTAAGATAGTCACAAGGATCTGTGTGCAAATCTTGAGCAAAACACAAAGTGCTGGATGACCTCAGCGGGCCAGACAGCATGTGTGGAAGGAATAGACAGGCAACAGTTTGGGCAGAGGCTTTTCTTCAGACTGGTCTTCAGTCTGAAGAAAGATCCCAACCCCAAACATTGCCTATCTATTCCCTCCGTAGATGCTGCCTGACCCATTGAGTTACACCAGCACTTTATGATAGAAGAGCTGATTGGAGTGTACAAAAATATAAGAGGAGCATATATAGGCAGATAAGGAAAAAAACTTTACCTTAGGATGGCATAGGTTTAAGTAAAGGGTTTAAAAGGAATTGGAAGTAGAATTCACTCAGAGGATGGTAGAAATCTGGAAAACACTGACTAGAGATGGTGGAGGCAGAGATTATCAGAGTTAGATAGAGCTCTAGGGGCTAGTGGAATCAAGGGATATGGGGAGAAGGCAGGCACGGGTTATTGATTGGGGACGATCAGCCATGATCACACTGAATGGCAGTGCTGGCTCGATGGGCTGAATGGCCTCCTCCTGCACCTATTTTCTATGTTTCTATGTTTCTAACATTTATGCAGTATCTTGGTGAACACCTGAATCACCCTGCCTAACCTCCTCGACAGTTTGCTCTGCATCTCCACTACTCCTAGTCAATATGAGTTGCACCAGGAAACCATTTGGCAGTATTGGAGGGAAATGCAGGGAATGGAGGAATATGGATCATGTGCAGGCAGAGGAGGTTAGTTTAATGGTATCACATTCAGCATGAACATTGTGGGCCAAAAGTCTGTTCCTGTGCTGCAATGTTGCATGCTTTATGTTCTAGTATTCATGGGTTTAGTTGTGAGATGTCCATGGAGTCAGTGGTTAATCCCCTTTTGTGAATCTAAAAGAAGGTGACAAAATGCCAATGTTAAGGTTGGCTTTCTGATGAATATTCAAATGTTTAAAGGTTCAAAGGTCAGTTTATTGTCACGTACCAATTAAGTTACAGTGAAACTCGGATTACCATACAGCCATACTAAAAAAAAGCAACAAGACGCACAACTACATAAAAGTTGACATAAACATCCACCACAGCGGATTCCCCACATTATTCACTGTGACGGAAGGCAATAAAGTCTAATCTACTTCCCTCTTTATTCTCCCGTGGTCGGGGCAGTCAAACCATCCGCAGTCAGGGCGATCAAAGCTCCCGCAGCCGGCGATCGGAGCTCCTGCGTCGGGGCGGTCGAAGCACCTGTGGCCTGGAGCTCCCAAAGTCAGCCTCTAACCAGGGACCGCGAGCTCCACGATGTTAAAGTCCGCCGGCTCCCGCGGTTGAAGCTCCCAAAGTCGGTCTCCAGCAATGGGCCGCCAGCTCCCGGATGTTAGGCCACAGTGCGGACGGAGATACGATACGGAAAAGAATCGCATCTCCGTCGAGGTAAGAGATTTAAAAAAGTTTCCCACAGCTTCCCCCCACCCCCCACCCCGCACATAAAACAAGCTAAAGAACACTAAAACATACATTTAACACATAATTTTAAAAAATGACAAAGAAGGTAGGGACAAGACAGACTGTTGGCGAGGCGGCCATTGCGGGTGCCATCCGGTGCAGCATGTTCCCAAACAGGGACAGATAATCAATAAGGAAGACATCCACCTCTCCAATCTGAGCCATTTCCACATTAACTTTGCTGTATATTGGTTCCTCTTTCATAATTGTTTATCAGATAAGATCCAATACCTGCCTTTCTACATTTCAGTTGTTGCTCACAAATTAAATCCAATGATGATGATCTTTGTGTCCATTGCCATAAAGTCCCCAATGCATCGTGTGAGAATTAGAAACAGCTTAGCCCATTTCCAACAGTTCCTGGCAAACATTTAGCCATGTCCCTTCACATCGTGGTGGCACAATGCAGAACACAGAAATTAATTCACGAACAGCAGATGGTGTGGAAAACAGATCCCAAATTGCTTTAAACTCAGATCTGATGCTAACCCTCGTACACCTTGAGAGCCCTCTTTATTTCAGTAATATATACACCAAAGTCTCTTGTGATGCACTAAATATGGAATCAACGAAACACAATCTGCCAATGGCAAAAAATGACTGAGGACAGCGTAAGTCATGGACAAGAGCAGGAAGGATACAGGGAGCATGCCAGGTCTGCGTACAACCAGGAGAGTGAGATTCAGATGGCAGACAAGGGTCAGGCAGCGGGCAATTGTCAGGTTTTAGCCTGCTTTTAGCATTGCCATATTATTGATTTGCAAATTCCTCACTGCGATGGGTTGGGATAAATGACACCTGTACCAACAAGCGCTGCAAAAACAGATCATTGCCAGCTACAAGATTGGGGTCAATTGAGGGAAGAGATACGGAACGTCAAATCCAATCAATGCAATCTGGACTGAATTACACAAAGCAGCTGATCCTCAGAGAGCAGCAGCAACTGTGAACAGATAATAGCTCCCGTTGACAGGAACAGGGACTCCTCGGTGGCAGGGCAGCATCTCCATTAACACAAGCCACCACTTGCATTGGGATAGTGACTTCTTAAGTGATAGGAGCAGAAATAGGCCATTCCGCCCATCAAGTCTACACTGCCATTCAATCATGCCTATTCTATCTCTTCTAACCCCATTTTCCTGCCTTCTCCCCATAACCCCTGACAACCGTACTAACCAAGAATCGATCTACTGTATCTCTGCCTTAAAAATATCCAATGACTTTGCCTCTACAGCCTACTGTGGCAATGAATTCCACTGATTCACCACCTGCTGACTAAAGAAATTCCTCCTCATCTCCTTCCTAAAGGAATGCCCTTTAATTCTGAGGTTATAACCTCTGGTCCTAGACTCTCCCACTAGTAGTAACATCCTCTCCACATCCACTCTAGCCAGACCTTTCACCTTCCGATAACTCTTAATGAGATCCCCCCTCATCTCCCCTCATCCTTCTAAACTCCAATGAGAAGAGGCCCAGTGCTGTCAAATGCTCATCATATGTTAATCCACTCATTCCTGCGATCATTCTCACAAACTTCCTATTGATCTTTCCCACAGCCAGCACATCCTTTCTCGGATTTGCTCAAAACTGCTCACAATAATCCAAATGCGGCCTGATCAGCACCTTATAGAGCCTCAGCATTACATCCCTGTTTCAGTATTCTAGTCCTCTTAAAATAAATGCTTAAAGGGAGAGAGAAAGGTGGAGGTGAAGCGGTTTGCAGAAGAACATCCCAAGAGCACAAGGTGAGAAAACGGAGAGTCACAACAGTTGGAGCTTAGAAATGAGGCAGCAATACAGGGTGTTGCAAGTTTAGTTTAGTTTAGTTTAGAGATACAGCACAGAATCAGGTCCTTTTGGCCCACCGAGTCCATGCTGACCAGCGAACTCCACACACTAACATTATCCTAGACATTCTAGAAATAATTTATAATTTTACTAAGTCAATTAGCTGACAAACCTGTACATCTTTGGAGTGTGGGAAGAAACCAGAGCACCTGGAGAAAACCCATGCAGGTCACGGGGAGAACGTACAAACTCCGTTCAGACAGCATCCATAGTCAGGATCAAACCCGGGTCTCTGGCGCTGTAAGGCAGCAACTCTACCGCTGCGCCACCGTGCTGCCCTAAAGGTATTCAATGATTCAACCACATCAGTCTGAAGAAGAGTCTCGACCCGAAACGTCACCTATTCCTTCGTTCCATAGATGCTGCCTCACCCACTGAGTTTCTCCAGCAATTTTGTCTACCAATTATACTTTATAGTCATGTACCTACTTGCAGTGAAATTCCTTGTTTTTGCATACAATCCGGTAAAATCATACAGCAGACGTCACCTAGGCTAATGGGGGTTACAGAGATAGGGAGCGAATGCAGCCTTAAAGGGAGGCAGGAGGATTTAAAAACTGTAACATTGCTCCCTTGGAGTGGAAGACCCCCCTTTCCATGCAGTTCCATCACAATCCCCTCTCTCCCATCAGTGCATCCTCTGCATCATCTTACCCTCTGTTCTCCAGTCTCCCTCCCCCACACTCCTCACTTTCTTCTCCTCCCTATCTCCCGCCACTAACCATCCCTTTCCCCTTCCCATCTCCTGTCCCACTCTTGTTCTCCAATTCCATCTCTTCTCTCTTCCCTCAGTCCATCCTTCCTCGACTCAGTGGGCCAAAGGCTTGTTTCCACATTGTATCTGTAAACTAAACTAAACTAGTCTTTCCCTCACCTTTCCATCTTCCTACTCCATTCTCCCCTGCCCTGCACACCGCCCCCCTCCTCACAAACCCCCCTCCCCCCCACTCCCTTCAATATCGCCCCCACCCCACACATGCTCTGGCATTGATTAGGATCTGACCATGGCAGAAGGTCTGTTCTCTATGCAAAACAGCAAATCAAGCTCTTCATGCCCTTCCTCCTCCCTCCCCTCCATCCCATCCTCCAGCCCTCCCACGAGGAAGAGTGGAGACAGCAGGAAATCTGTGAGGAATTCAGCGGTAACATGATACGACAGGCGGTCGATCAGGGTTCAGATAGGTTGGTTGTATTGGAAAAAGCAATCAAAATATATTCCACAATGGCTGGGCCGACCTCGATCTGGTGTATTAATGGGAATTGATAGGATATAATTAGCACCATCGCAACAGAGCCAGAGATCACTTTGGTGTAATTTGTTAATTAAACGCATGCGTTAGGAAGCAGATACAGTACACAGGTTGACTGGTCGCTAATTAATCTTCACAAACTGATGGAGTTGTAACTAAATGAACCGGCATGCCATATTACAATGCTTTAAGAATGAGATTCAAGTCAGAAATTAGAAACAAGGAACTGCAAATGCTAGTTTGAGTTGCTCCAGCACTTCGTGTCCTTACAAGTCAGAAATTGTGTGGTGATTCTTTTTGAATACTAATTTCCCATTGTGAGTGCTGTTTTACAAGCAATGTTTACAAATCCTGGTGTGATGAATAGATACTGGGATTGAAATTATACAGCACCTTAAAATGAGTATGAAATGGTACTGTCGTGAGCAATAGAAGTTAGGTTTGAGGCGACGGAGCAAGATCCTAACATATCAAAGCCCATTGCCACACAGATATTGGGGGATATCAGGCATCTCACACCGTGTGTGTTCTTCTCTGACATTTGTCCAATCATCTGTGTATCAACCCTCCCCCCCCCCCCTCCCCTTCCCCCCTTTGCCTGTGTTCACCTATGACCTGTCATGCTTTGTCCTGCCCCTCCACTCTTCACACTTTCTTTCTCCCTGCCCCTTAAATAAGGGCAGCATGGGAAAGTTGTTGCTTTACAGCCCTTGCAGCGCAGGAGGCCTGGGTTTGATGCCGACTACAGGTGCTTTCTGTAGGAGTTTGTACGTTCTTCCCGTGACCCTGTGGGTTTCCTAAAAGCTCTTCAGTTTCCTCCCACACTCCAAAGATGTACTGGTATGTAGGTTAATTGTCTTAGTGTAAATGTAAATGTCCCTAATGTATAACCATATAACCATATAACAATTACAGCACGGAAACAGGCCATCTCGACCCTTCTAGTCCGTGCCGAACACGTATTCTCCCCTAGTCCCATATACCTGCGCTCAGACCATAACCCTCCATTCCTTTCCCGTCCATATAACTATCCAATTTATTTTTAAATGATAAAAACGAACCTGCCTCCACCACCTTCACTGGAAGCTCATTCCACACAGCCACCACTCTCTGAGTAAAGAAGTTCCCCCTCATGTTACCCCTAAACTTCTGTCCCTTAATTCTCAAGTCATGTCCCCTTGTTTGAATCTTCCCTACTCTCAGTGGGAAAAGCTTATCCACGTCAACTCTGTCTATCCCTCTCATCATTTTAAAGACCTCTATCAAGTCCCCCCTTAACCTTCTGCGCTCCAAAGAATAAAGCCCTAACTTGTTCAACCTTTCTCTGTAACTTAGTTGCTGAAACCCAGGCAACATTCTAGTAAATCTCCTCTGTACTCTCTCTATTTTGTTGACATCCTTCCTATAATTAGGCGACCAAAATTGTACCCCATACTCCAGAATTGGCCTCACCAATGCCTTGTACAATTTTAACATTACATCCCAACTTCTATACTCAATGCTCTGATTTATAAAGGCCAGCACACCAAAAGCTTTCTTTACCACCCTATCTACATGAGATTCCACTTTCAGGGAACTGTGCACAGTTATTCCCAGATCCCTCTGTTCACCTGCATTCTTCAATTCCCTACCATTTACCATGTACGTCCTATTTTGATTTGTCCTGTCAAGATGTAGCACCTCACACTTATCAGCATTAAACTCCATCTGCCATCTTTCAGTCCACTCTTCCAACTGGCATAAATCTCTCTGTAGACTTTGAAAATCTACTTCATTATCCACAACCCCACCTATCTTAGTATCATCTGCATACTTACTAATCCAATTTACCACACCATCATCCAGATCATTGATGTACATGACAAACAACAGTGGACCCAACACAGATCCCTGTGGCACCCCACTAGTCACTGGCCTCCAACCTGACAAACAACCATCCACCATTACTCTCTGGCATCTCCCATTCAGCCACTGTTGAATCCATCTTGCTACTCCACCATTAATACCCAACCATTGAACCTTCTTAACCAACCTTCCATGAGGAACCTTGTCAAAGGCCTTACTGAAGTCCATATATACAAATATTGTATGTATGACTGCAGGCACGAAATTTCGTTCAGACCGTAAGGTCTGAATGACAATAAAGGTAATTCTAATTCTAATTCTCCAGAGATGTTGCCTGACCTGCTATGTTACTCTAGCACTTTGTGTCCTACAATATGTAGGATAGTGTTAGTGTGCGGGGATCGCTGGTCGGTGCAGACACGGTGGGCCGAAGGGCCTGTTTCCGCGCTGTATCTCTAAAGTAAACTAAAAGGGTCCTGACCCAAGCATCACCAATCCATAAAATGACACTCAGCAGGTCAGGCAGCATCTCTGGGGATCATGGATAGGTGACGTTTTAGAAGCATCTTGTCCTGAAATGTCGGCTACAAATATTGTATGTATGACTGCAGGCACGAAATTTCGTTCAGACCGTAAGGTCTGAATGACAATAAAGGTAATTCTAATTCTAATTCTAATTCTCCAGAGATGTTGCCTGACCTGCTATGTTACTCTAGCACTTTGTGTCCTTTTGTGTATTAACCAACATCCGCATTTCATTGGTTCTTATCACATATCCATTTTCTATGGAGGTGTTGCCTGACCCGCTGAGTTACTCCAGCATCTTGTGTCTCTCCTTGGTAACCAGCATCTATTGTTCCATGTTTCTACATCAGGTAGGCTACAAGGAGGGCTGGTGGAGGCTGAGGGATGACTATGATGGGACAGGGTGGGCCTGGAGTTGGCTGGGATAGGGCAGGGAATGATGGTTGGGTGGGATACACTGGGATAAGGGGATGGTGGTGAGGCAGACTAGTGAAGGGGTTGGGGAATGAATGGCTGGTGGGTCAGATCAGATGGGATACAGAAGCAGTGTGTGGTTTGGCCAAGTGATAGGGTAATGGACTAATGGGACACGTCAGATAAGAGAGACAGAAAGTACCCCAAGCAGAGAGTAAATGGTGCATAGCACATAGATCAGTGATGTACAAGTACAGATCTTTCGAGCGACAATGTCTGTGCCAAGCATGATGTCAGTTTAAACTAATTATTTCTGTCTGCTCATGATCCAAATCACTCAATTTCTTGTCCATTTATGTCCTTGTTTAATTTCCTTTCAATTATCATGATCCACCCGCACCCCTCCACCAACACCGACAGCAGCATGTTCCATGCACCCACCCCACTATGTCAAAAACTTGCCCCACTCACCTCCTTTAAACGTTGCCCATCTCACCTTAAACCTATACCCTCTAACCTTTGACATTTTCACCCTGGGTAAAACGTTCTGAATGTCTACTCTATCTATGCCTCTCATGTTTTATATTGCTCTATCTGGTCTCCCCTCAAATTTCAATGCAGAAAAAGGAGCGAGAGAAAAAGGAGAGGAAGTGCCGGGATAGATCAGAGAAAGGGAGAAAGAAACAAAAAATTGAGAAAGAGAGGTAAATCAGGATAAAAGAAATATAGAATCACGGGATGATGCAGCACAGATACAAGCCTCTCAACCCATCGAGTCCGCATTGACCACCAATCATCCATCTACAGCAATCTCTACACTAATACCTTTTGTATTCTCCTCACATGCTCAGCAATTCCCGATTATACCGGAACCATTCTTCAGGCTTATGGTGGTTGTTTTACGGGAGCAGATATGGGGATGGGGAATGATGGAAAGGGCTGGCCTGAGGGATGGTGCTGAGGGTGAGTAGGATTCTGGGAAGCTCTGTGAAATGCTGACAAGGATACTTGGAATGGTCACTCAGAGTCATGAAGTCATAGAGTCATACAGCGTGGAAACAGGCCCATCGGCCCAATCTACCCATGCCAACCAACATGTCCCATCTACACTAGTCCCACCTGCCTGTATTGTCCCATACCTCTCTAAACTTGTTCTATTCATGTACCTGTCAAAATGTTTTCTGAACGTTGCGATAGTACCTGCCTCAACTATCTCCTCCAGAAACTCGTTCCACACACCCACCATCTTTCGTGTTGAAAAGTTACCGCTCAGGCTCCTATTAAATCTTTCCCCCCCTCATCTTAAACCTATGTCCTCTGGCTCTCAATTCCCTTCCTCTGGGCAAGAGACTCGTGACATGGTGGGGGAATGAGAAAAGGCTGTGAGAGAAGAGCAAATGAATTATGAAATCCAGAAGTAACAAAATACATTGAGTTACAAGCTGATGCTTTTTCTCGGGGAGAAATAAAATCACAATCCATCACTGTCACACACTTGAACGGATTTGTGGCTCGAGCCGCCAATTGCCCAAATCCTTCCAAGTTATCCATCCCATTGCCGAGCTGCTGCAGATGGTTCCTCTCACTGTCCTTGGGTCTCGGCAGATTAGCTTGAAGCAGGACGACAGCTGTGTAGTGACATCAGTCTCCACTGGGCTGTCTTCATAGGCATCTCGTGCAAGCATCTAGTGCACTTGCCAGTGTTACACCGGTGCGTTTAAACTAAATAGTGGTTGGGCGGGGTCAACAACGTGGAAGCGTATGCGTGCAGTTAACGGGAAAGAGAGAGCAGGAAAGGTCACGTTTAAACTAATATGGCAGGGGGTAGGGAACCAATGCAGGGAGACAAAGGACTGTAAAATGAGGGCAGAAGCAAAAGGTTGAAGAGAGAAAAGAAAAACAAACCTGAAAGCTTTGTGTCTTAATGCGAGATACATTCATAATAAGGTGGATGAATTGAATGTGCAGTTAGTTGTTAACAGATATGCTATAGTTGGGATTATGGAGACATGGCTCATTTTACAGCCAGGGTGACCAAGGCTGGGAGCTCAATATGCAGGGGTATTTAATATACAGGAAGGATAGACAGAGAGGAAAAGGAGGTGAGGTGGCGTTGCTGGTTAAAGAGATTCATGCAATAGTAAGGAGAGACATTAGCTTGGATGTTGTAGAATCTGTGTGGGTAGAACTGTGAAATAGCCAAGGACTGAAAACGCTTGTTGGAGTTGTGTACAGACCGGTAGTGAGGTTGGGGATAGCATCAAGCAGGAAATTAGGGATGCATGTAGCAAAGGTACAGCAGTTATCAAGGGTGACTTTAATCTACATATAGATTGGGCTAACCAAATTGGTAACAACACTGAGGAGGAGGATTTCCTGGAGTGTATATGGGATGGGTTTTCTCGGCCAATATGTAGAGGAACCAACTAGAGGGCGGGCCATCTCAGACTGGGTGTTGTGTAATGAGGAAGGATTAGTTAGCAATCTTGTTGTGTAAAGCCCCCTGGGCAACAGTGACCATAATATGGTGGAATTCTGCATTAAGATGGAAAGTGACAGTTAATTCAGAGATGAGGGTCCTGAACTTAAAGAAGGGTAACTTTGATGGTATGAGATGGGAATTTGCTAGGACAGAGTGGCCAATTACACTTGAAGGGTTGACAGTGGAGATGCAATGGCAAAGATTTAAAGATCGCATGGATGAATTACAAATGGTCTGGCATAAAAATTAAACAGGGAAGGCGGCTCAACCATGGCGAACGAGGGAAATTAGGGATAGTGCTAAATCCAAGGAGGAGGCATATAAATTGGTCAGGGGAAGCAGCAAACCGGAGAACTGGGAGACATTTAAATTCAACAGAGGAGGACAAAGGGGTTAATTAAGAGGGGGAAATTAGAGCATAAATGAAAGCATGAGAAGAACATAAAAACTGACTAAATGAGTCTTCAGATATGTGAAGATGAAAAGATTAGTGAAGACAAATGTAGGTCCCTTACAGTCAGAAACAGGTGAATTTATAATGGGAAACAAGGAAATGGCAGAACAGTTAAATGAGTACTTTGGTTCTGTCTTCTCTAAGGAAAACACAAACAATCTTCTGGAAATACTAAGGCACCGTGGATCCAGCGTGAGAGAGGAACTGAAGGAAATCCACATTAGTCAGTAAATGGTGCTTGATAAACAGTTGGGACTGAAGGCAGATAAATCCCCAGGGCCTGATGATCTGCATCCCAGAGTACTCAAGGAGGTGGCCCTTGAAATCATGGATGCATTGGTGATCTTTTTCCAATGTTCAATAGACTCTGGATCAATTCATGTGGATTGGAGGGTAGTTAATGTAACCCTACTTTTTAAGAAAGGAGAGAGAGAGAAAACAGGGAATTACAGATCAGATAGCCTGACATTGGTAGTGGGAAAGATGCTTGAGTCAATTATTAAAGATGTTATAGCAGCGCATTTGGAAGGCAGTGACTGGGTCAGTCAATGTCAGCATGGATTTATGATGGGGAAATCATGCTTGGCTAATCTTCTGGAATGTCTTGAGGATGTAATAAGGGAGAGCCAGTGGATGTGGTGTATCTGGACTTTCAAAAAGCCTTTGACAAAGTACCACATAAGAAATTAGTGTGCAAAATTAGAGCACATGGTATAGGGGGTAGGGTATTTACATGGATAGAGAACTGGTTGGCAGACAGGAAGCAAAGGGTAGGAATTAACGGGTCCTTTTCAGAATGGCAAGGCTCAGTGCTGGGACCCCCAGCTATTTACAATATATATTAACAATTTATACGAAGGAATTAAATGTAACATCTCCAGGTTTGTGGATGACACAAAGCTGGGTGGCAGTGTGAGCTGAAAGAAGGATGCTATGAGGCTGCAGAATAACTTGGATAGGTTGGGTGAGTGGGCAGATGCATGGCAGATGGAGTATAATGTGGATAAATGTGAGGTTATCCACTTTGGTGGCAGAACAATGCAGATTATTATCTGAATGGTGTCAGAGTAGGAAAAGAGGAGGTGCAACAAGACCAAATGGCACATTGGCCTTCATAGCAAGAGGATTTGAGTTTAGGAGCAAGGAGGTCCTACTGCAGTTGTACAAGGCCCTGATGAGACCGCACCTGGAGTATTGTGTGCAGTTTTGGTCTCCTAGTTTAAGGAAGGACATTCTTGCTATTGAGGGAGTGCAGCGTAGGTTCACCAGGTTAATTCCCTGAATAGCAGGACTGACATATGATGAAAGAATGGATCGATTGGGCTTATATTTACTGGAATTTAGATGAGAGGCTATCTGATATAAACATATACAATTATTACGGGATTGGACAGGCTAGATGCAGGGAAAATGTTCCCGATGTTGGGGCAGTCGAAAACCAGGGGTCACAGTTTAACAATAAGGGGTAGGCCATTTAAGATTGAGATGAGGAAAAAAAATTTCACCCAAAGACTTCGAATCTGTGGAATTCTCTGCCACAGAAGGCAGTGGAGGCCAATTCACTGGATTCACAAGAGAGAGTTGGATATAGCTTTTAGGACTAACGGAATCAAGGGATATGGGGAGAAAGCTGGAATGGGGTACTGATTCTGGATGATCAGCCGTGATCAGCCATGATCATATTGAATGGCGGTGCTGGCTCGAAGGGCCGAATGACCTACTCCTGCACCTACTGTCTATGTTTCTATGTTTTTATCTTATCCAGGCTGTTGGTAAGGCCTTGATAAAGAGCTGAAAACAGCCTCCTGCTCATGCTTGAGGCAGCATAGTAGTGCAGTGGTAGAGTTACTGCCTTGCAGTGCCAGAGACCCAAGTTCAATCCTGATTGCGGGTGTTGCCTGAACGGAGTGTGTGCGTTCTCCCCGTGATCGGGTGGGTTTTCTACGGGTGCTCTGGTTTCCTCCTACACTCCAAAGACATACAGGTTTGTTGGTTAATTTGGCTGTGGTAAAAATTGTAAATTGTCTCTAGTGTATAGGATAGTGCTAGTTTACAGAGGTCGCTGGTCGGTGCAAACACGGTGGGCCGAAGGGCCTATTTTCGCGCTGTATCTCTAAACTAAACTAAACTGAACTAACGCAGTTGGAGGACTACATACAACTGTGAGGACTGCTCACTATTTAAATGGCATGTCCATGCTGCCTTTACCAGTGTAAAATGTCACAAAGAGTTTCAATAAATAAATATGTGGAGTGGCACAAGGATGTCACTAGTACAGCTGCTGCCTTGGAGCTCCAGCAAACCCGGTTCAAAGCTGACCATAGTCATTCTATGCTTGGAGTTGCATGTTCTCCCTAGGACTGTGTGGTTATCTTTTGGGTGCTCATTTTCCTTCCACGTCACTAAGACATGGGGTCAGGAGGTTAATAGAATATTGTCGATTGGCCCTAGAGTGTAGATGAGATGACAGAATAGAGCAGAATTAGAGTAAAAATAGGTGGTTTGATGGTTGGTGTAGACGAGGTGGGACACATATATATGTGTGTGTGCGCGTGTGTGTATAAAGACATACATGCCTCATATCAATATATGTTAATATATGCACTGAACTCAATATATACACTGAACATCTTTTTGCATTTATTATATTGTTTACAGAGTATTATGTTTACATATCTGTTGTGCTGCTGTTTCATTGTTCTGTTTGGGAATATGATAATAAAACACTCCTGACTCGCTCTCTCTCGATATCAGGCTGTAAATTTTACAATGAAGCCATCGCTGTGCTGGGGGTAGTGTGGGTCAGCAAACACGAGTGATTAGTGAATGGGACTTGGCATGAATTAGGCAGCAGAATTATGGATCAGCTGAGCTCTGCTATGTATGTCAGATGAGAGGCAATCAAGGGGAGCAATTCCTTACGCTATAACCAATTTAATATTGTTATGCGTACTGAGATACAGTGAAAACTTTGTTTTGTGAGTTATCTAGGCAAATCATATCATACATGAGTACGTCAGGTAGTGCAAACGAGAAAATAAACAGAGTACAGAATAGTGTTACAGCTTCTGAGGAAGTGCAGATAAACGAAAAGCTCCAAAGGCTCCAATAAGGTAGATTAGAAGATCGGGATATTCATCCTGATTCCCCATGGAATTCTTTGCCACAGAAGGGTGTAGAGGCCAAGTCAATAGATTGTTTTAAGGCAGAGAAAGATAGTATGGGTGTCAGGGGTTATGGGGAGAAGGAAGGAGAATGGGGTTAGAAGGAAGAGATAGATCAGCCATAATCGAATGGCGGAGTAGACTTGATGGGCCAAATGGCCTAATTCTGCTCCTATCACTTATGACCTTATGATCATTAGCATACGAGAGGCCCATTCAGGAGTTGGATAACAAAGGAGATGGAGTTGTCCTCGAATCTAGTGACATGTACTTTCAAGTTTTTACATCTCCCTTCACCTATGGGAGAGGGGAGAATGAGTACTGCTTAATTACATGAGTTGCTTACCTGAAGCTGAACACAGTGTAGATGGAGTTGATGGGAGTGGGGGAGGAAGGCAGGTTTGCAATGATGGACTGGGCTTCATTCACAACTGCAATGTTTGCTGTCTTGGGCAGAGCATTATCCACACCAAGCTGTGACGTATTTAGATAGGATGGCTGTACAAATTGGTAAGAGTCATTTCAGATGTGCTGAATTCCTCAGCCTTCTGAGGAAGTAGAAGCATTGGTGTGCTTTCTTGGCCAGAGAGTCAATATGGTTGGACAAAGACAAATTAGTGGTCGTATTCACACCTAGAAACGTGAAGCTCTTGACCATCTTAGATATGCCACAAAATAAAAGAACATACCTTTAGAAGGAGGAATTTTGCCATCCAGAGGGTGGTGAATCAGTGGAATTCATTGGCACTGATGGCTGTGGAGGCCAGGTTATTGGGTATTTTTAGTGGAGATTGATATGTATTTGATTGGTAAGGGTATCAAAGATTATGGGGAGAAGGGAGGAGAATGGGGTTGAGACCATAAGACATGGGAGCAGAAATAGGCTATTGAGCCCATCAAGTCTACTCCACCGTTTGTGGAGCGGGATGAAGAGCATTACAGGCTACAAGAAGACCAATGGCCTGGGGAGGGAAGGCAATCAGGATTGGGCCAACGAGGTAAACATGTTTTTTAACAGATTTGATGGAGGGGCCTCTGCCCACCCTCCCCCCTGCTTCCCGATAGTCTCTCCCCCTCAATCCCCCTGGTCCACTTCCTCTGCCCTTTCTTTGGTGAGCCTGACCATCAAGGCTGAGCAGGTGAGCAAACTCCGCCCAGGCAAAGCTACAGTTCCCGATGGTGTCAGGCCTAGGGTACTGAAGGAGTGTGCCAGCCAGTTGTGTGGAGTGCTACATCATATCTTCAACCTGTTCCGGAGACTGGAGAGGGTTCCTGTGATGTTGAAGACACCCTGCCTGGTTCCTGTACCAAAGAGGACGCACCCCAGCTCCTCCAATGACTACAGACTTCACACTGGCACTGACCTTACACATCATGAAGTCCCAGGAGAGGCTGATGCTCACTCACCTGTGACCCCTGGTTAAGCCCTACCTGGATCCCCTGCAGTTCGCTTACCAAGATGGAGGTTGAGGATGCCATCATCCACCTGCTCCATCGTTCCTATGCTCACCTGGATAAGCCAGGAAAAATTGTGAGTCATGTTTTTTTACTTCTCCAGTGCTTTTAACACCATCCGGCCTGCACTGCTAGGGAGCAAACTGATGAAGATGTGGGTGGATGCTCCATTGGTGTCCTGGATCACCAACTACCTGACTGGACGACCACAATATGTCCGGCTACAGAACTGTCTCTTGGACAAGATGGTGAGCAACACAGGGCCCCATTGGTGACGGTCCTCTCTCCCTTCCTGTTCACCATCTACACCTCGGACATCAGATATAACTCAGACACCTACCACCTGCAGAAGGTTGCGGATGACTCTGCAATTGTGCACTGCATCAGTGAGGAGAGGGAAGCTGAATACAGAGGTGTAGTCAACGACTTTGTTGAGGTGTGTGGGCTGAATCACCTGCAGCTCAACACTGACAAGACTAAGGAGTTAATGGTGGACTTTAGGAGTAGAGGAACATCCCTGTCCCCTGTCTCCATCAAAGGTGTGGATGTGCAGTTTACCAGGGAGTACAAATACCTTGGAGTGTACCTGGACAGTAAACTGAACTGGTCCAGGAACGCTGAAGCTCTGTACAAGAAGGGACAGAGTCATCTGTACTTTTTGAGATGGCTCCGCTCCTTCAACGTCTGCAGTGAGATGCTGCAGATGTTCTACCAATCGGTGGTAGCCAGTGCCATTTTCTTCATGGCCGTGTGCTGGGACAGCAGGGCGAAGGCTGTGGATGCCAATAGGATCAACAAACTCATCAGGATGGCTGGCTCCGTCCTGGGGGCAGAGTTGGATTCTTGGGAGGTGATCTTGGAGGGGAGGATTCTCCTCAAACTGCAGAGCATCCTGGACAATACAGCTCACCTCCTCCATGATACACTGGTCAACCTGAGGAGCACCTTCAGCAACAGACTGGTTCCACCAAGATGCAGGACAGAACGCCACAAGAGATCCTTCTTCCCTGTGGCTAGCAAACTTTACAACTCCTCCGCCTTCTGTCATGGGGTAGACTGAGACTGAACCCCGCCCCATCTCCTCAATCTTTGCACATCCCCAAATCCTTACCACTCGTCACTTTATTTTCATGTTTCATGTATTTTGTGTTTTTTATAACAGTTGGCAAATTAATTTCCCTCCTGGGATAAATAATATTCTATCGTATTGTATTGTATTTAATCATGGCTGATTTATTTTTTCCCTCTCAACTTCATTCTCCTGCCTTCTTCCTGCAACCTTTGACACCCTTACAAATCAAGAATCTATCAATCCCTGCTTTCAAAATACAACAATTGAGAGGGAATAATGATAGATCAGCCATGGTGGAGAAGACTTGAGAGGTCGAATGGCCTAATTCTGCTCCTATGTCTTATGAACGTGAACTTCTCTCCACTTCACAGGGAGTACTCCACCCTGCTTCCTGAAGTTGATGACCAGTTTGTTCACTTTGCTCACATTGAGGGAGAGGGTGTTGTCTTAACACCATGTTATTTAGCTCTCTATCTCCTACCTGCAAAGCAGCCTTTCTTTCTTTTACTTGTACCAGGACAGTGATATAACAATTGGCAGCTCAGCCCTACCATCTTAAGCATGGATAATCAGTGCAGCACTGCATAAGATACCTTGCAAGTCAAGCAGAAGACTATTAGATTGCTCAGGCCACAAGACTTGATGAGACGAGCAGAAGGCAGCAGCCTACCATCATCCATCATTTCCCCGTCCCCACCCTTTACTGCAGGAAGCCCGACCTGTTAGCCACCCTGCCCAAAACCCAGGGGCATAGCTGCCTTCCTGCTGATGGCTCCAATTCAGAGGAAGGTGAGGGGATAGAGCAGTAATAGCTCACTTCACAGCAGAATTAACAGAGATTGAAAGAACTCCAAGTGAGGTTACAATATTAAAGTTCTGGCAACATTCCCAAAATGCAGTTTTTACTTCATACTTGAGAGCATCATTGTGGTCTCCTGCAGCTTAGAGCTCACGATTAACCACTCATGTGTATTGCACCGCTTTGTATCCATATAACAGTGGTCACAATCAATTAGAATATATAGAACCTAGAACAGTACAACACTGGAACAGGCCCATCAGCCCACAATGTCTGTACGACTGCAATGTGGTTTGCCTGGATTCTTGATTAATAATAATAATAATAATAAATTTTATTTGTGGGTGCCTTTCAAAAGTCTCAAGGACACCTTACAAAGATTAACAAGAATAATAAAACATATAATCGGAATAAAATAAATAATAAAGACATCACCAATACACAAATTAAAAACAGAATTCGATCCAAAGACAAAAAATCAAAAACACAATGTGAAGAGAGAGCAGCGGCAGCCAAACCGCGCCAGCGTACACTCTCCCTTCCGACAGCCATCTTGGACAGAGACGAACATGTTTACTTACACACAAAAAAAATCATCCCCCCACAATGGTTACCACTGTGGGAGAAGGCACAATGTCCAGTCCCCATCCCCAGTTCACCCAATGTCAGGCCTATTGAGGCCTCCGCTATTGCCTCTACGGAGGCCCGATGTTCCTGGCCATTCTGGCCGGGTGCTGTTGCCCCGGCGTCGGGAGAGTCCACTCAGCGGCTGGGCCACCTGGAACGGCCGCTTCCTAACTGGGGACCGCGGCTTCCGAAGCCGACAAGGCCGCGCCGGTTTGGAGCTCCCAGTAGTACTGATTAGTAAGGGTGTCAGGGGTTATGGGGAGAAGGCAGGAGAATGGCGTTGGGATGCAAAGATAGATCAGCCAGGATTGAACGACGGAGTACATTTGAAGGGCCAAATTGCATGCTCCATATCTTTGCTTTCTCTCCATATCCATGTGTATACTTATCTAAAAGCCTTTTAAACATCACTATCATATCTGCCTCTCTCGCCACCCCTGGCAGCACATTTCAAGCACCCACCACATACCCCTTAAAAACTTGCCAAGCACAAATCCTTTCAACTTTGCCCCTCTTACCTTAAAGCTATGCCCTCTAATCTTTGACATTTACTCTCTGGAGAGAACGGGTTTGACTGTCTATTGGTCACAAATAACCTTATATCTACACAACTCACAGTCCATAAGCTCCTACATAGATGTCATTCATCCATACTGTATGTCCGAGGAATGTGGGCTTCAGCTGTAAGACACATGATAATGTCCAGCCCTATTTGGACTTGTACTTGGTTTGTTGGGCTGTTTCAGAGCACTGGGGTATCTGCCATCACATGTGGGGTAGAATAGGTAAGGAGAGAAGATTTTCATCCCTGAATTACTGGAAACTCTTAACAAGTCAGGCAGCATCTATGCAGAGAGAAACACGTGGTTCAGGTCAATAATCATTCATCAAAGAGTAATTTTACATGAGGCATTGACTGTGTTGCTCTCTTGATAGATGCTGCCTAATTTGAAGGGTATTTCTAAAAAAAGACATGTGTAGAGGAGAATTATGATAAAGGAGCATTACTGTTCACAGTGAGGTTATGTGAATGTCAATAATGTCGTTGGGAATGTGAGCATGTTCGTGGGAAAAGAGGGGTGGGTAAACATGTCCTTTGAGTTGGTCAGAAAAGGGCATACAGCATGGAAACAAGACCTTCAGCCCAACTCATCCATGCCGACCAATTCTAGGCCACTTGGCCTCTGTAACATGACTCCTAGTGTGTAGGGAGTGGATGAGAAAGTAGGATTACATAGCACTAGTGTGAACGGGTGATCAATGTTGGCGTGGTCTCAATGGGCTGAAGGGCCTGTTCCCATGCAGATCTTTAAACTAAATTAAACTAAACTAAGAAAAAAGGGGATAAACTGGTAAATTATGTACAAGTTTTAATAGAGAAAAAAAATAAAAGAAAGAAGTAAGTACTTCATTGGAAGTTTATAGGTTCATAGGAAATGTAGTATTTTTTCCCCCCAATTCAAAATCACCAATATTTTATTCTTGAGATTATACAGAAAGAGGCCTTTCAGCCCATGTTGGCTCCCGGAGAGGTTCCCAACAGTTCCATTCCTCCTCATTTCCTTGGAATCCTGCAACCTACTCTCTCTCACATGCCCTTCAACTCCCCCTTTCATTCTTTTGTCACTTAACTACACGAAGGGCTGACTTTGAGTGGTCAATTAACCCACTAGCATGTCTGTGGGACGTGGGAGGAAGTTAGAGTTGCACAGTCACAGGGAGAATGTGCATGCTCTTCACAGACAGAAACCCAATGTCACAATTGAACAAAGGGGCGGTACATTGGCACAGATGGTAGAGCCGCTGCCTCACAGTTCCAGAAACCCAGGTTCAATCCTGACCTTGGGTGTTGTCTGTGTGGAGTTTGCACATTCTCCCTGTGACTGCATAAGTTTCCTCCGTATTCTCCAGTTTCATCCCACCTACCCAAAGACGTGCGGGTTTGTAGGTTAATTGGCCTCTGTAAACTGTCCCTAG
Source organism: Amblyraja radiata (assembly GCF_010909765.2). Lineage (NCBI taxonomy): Eukaryota > Metazoa > Chordata > Chondrichthyes > Rajiformes > Rajidae > Amblyraja > Amblyraja radiata. Next base: position 26,654,397 of record NC_045965.1, on the reverse strand, counting down.
TGTGTAGGGAGTGGATGAGAAAGTGGGATAATATAGAACTAGTGTGAACGGGTGATCAATGGTCGGCATTGACTCGGTGGGCCAAAGGGCCTGTTTTCATGCTGTATCTCTAAACTAAACTAAACCTGCAACATTGGAGATGTGAGGCAGTAGACGAAGTAAGTCACAGTCCCATAAATGGAGCGTCTTTGATCAAAAGAGAGTTAATCCTGTCATAAACAAGGAACTGAATAATAACTTGGTAGAATAAACAGAACGAAGTGCTCAAATAAAATTTGAAGGCGACATTAGGAGAGAAAGCTGGAGGAAACCAAACAAAGAAAGTGCAATGCCTGTGCACTTAGGGAACTTAATTTGTAGAAGAGCGGATATTTTAAAATCCATGATGAGAAGCTTGCAAGATCAAAAACGCAGACTTTATTAAATCTATAGACTAGCATGGTACTTAAAAGTAGTTTCAAGTAAATTATGTTGTCAAATCACAAAAAAAACAGCAGTCATAATTCAATGAATTTTAAATCAGGAAATCATTATTGTCTGATTGAGGTTTGGAAGTTAACTGAAAAGGATCCAGGCTTTTGAGTTTATGTTTAGTTTAGTTTAGTTTAGTTTAGTTTAGTTTAGTTTAGTTTAGTTTAGTTTAGTTTAGTTTAGTTTAGTTTAGTTTAGTTTAGTTTAGTTTAGTTTAGTTTAGTTTAGAGATACAGTGCAGAAACAGGCCCTTCGGCCCACCGAGTACGCGCCAACCCGCGATCCCCGCACATTAACACTATTCTACACACAATAGGGACAACTTACAATTATACCGACCAATAAACCTACAAACCTGTACATCTTTGGAGTGTCGAAGAAAACCGGAGCACCCGGAGAAAACCCATGCAGGTCATGGGGTGAACGTACAAACTCTGTACAGCCTGCACCTGTAGTCAGAACCAAACCTGTGTCTCTGGCGCTGCCACCAAGCCCCCCCCCACCCACTGTTCTTGGTTCCATGAATTACATATGTTATTCTTTGCTTCTGCATGATTGAAATCAAAGATGTCAGTGATTTTTGGTTGTCACCCTTGCCCTCTCCACAATGCCTGTGTATTGAAATATTGCAGTTTAGTCTCGTCATTGGGTGGGACGGTTAGAGGGAAAATCCAGATGTGAGGGAGAAGTCTATGGAAACACTTCAAATTGCTGACAAGGAATATTTTATGTACATCCTGAGATGAGAAGGGAATCGTGGTTTACTGTCTCATCCCAAATATGGCACTTCTGATAATGCTCTCACCCTTCCTTCCTCAGGAGGTCTGAACCTCTCTTCCTGAGGACTCAAGATGCTGTAACAACAGCTGGCCAATTTGGGACTAAGGCTAATCATTTTTCTTATGCAAAGGTGCCAAGAATAGAAATGCCATCACCTCATTGAATGGTTTGAGGAACTGATTGGGCAACTGTGCTCATGCAGTCGGCCATTTTAAGCCCATCCTTTGGTTAGTTTAGTTTAGAGATACAGCGTGGAAACAGGCATTCCGGCCCACCAAGTCCAGGCTGACCAACGATCACCTGTACCCTAGTTCTATTCAACACACTAGGGACAATTTACAGAAGCCAATTAACCTACAAACCCTGCATCTTTGGAACGTGGGAGGAAACCGGAGCACCCGAAGAATACCCATGCGATGACGGGAACGTACAAACTCTGTACAGACAGCACCCGTAGTCAGGATCGAACCCAGGTCTCCGGTACTGTAAGGCAGCAACTCTACCGCTATCACTGTGCCACCCTTTTGTTTCCTTGTATTTGTTTTCCATCTTTTGTCATCCTTTTGTCTCCTTTTCACCTACACCCTTTGGCCACCCATCTTCCAATCAATCCCTTTTCACCCCCCACCCTCACCGTATCCACATATCATTTGTCTGGCCCCAACCTCTTTTCCAGCTTTCTCCCCCATACTACAATCCGTCCCAATCCGAAACGCTGCCTATCCATGTTCCTCAGAGATGCTGTCTGCCCCACTGAGTAATTCCAACACTTTGTGTTCTATATATATTATTCATCTCCTTATCAGTGGGTCACAGAATTTCACTGTGACTTGTCACTTGTGATAATAAAGTATCAATCAATGAGACTGAGGGAACAGGCAAGCTTTTAGTTGGAAAGTGGACACTGTTTCACAACGCACTCAGGATTCTCCATGATGTTCCCATGTTTCAATAGCTTACAGCTTAGATTCAAAAACAAAGAACTGTTCCCAAGATGAAGAATTGGAAAGAAAATGGAAACTGCTGGTGCTTCAGCCTGGGTATTCGGGAGTGGTTGGACAAACTAGAATCATTTTCTCTGGAGTTTTGGAGGATGGGTGGAGACCTGATAGAACCATGTAAAATTACGAGAGCTATAGACAGGGAAGATATTTGGACTATTTTTCCCAGAGGGGAAATATGGTTTAAGGGTGAAAGTGAATGAAAGTTTAAAGGAGATTTTTAATGCAGAGAGTGGTGCTGGTACCTGGAACATGTTGCCATGGGAAGTGGCGGAAGCCGATACAATAGTGGCATTTAAAAGGTATTTAGGCAGGTACGTGGAGCCAGGGAATGGAAGGATTAGACCATGTGCAGACAGTTGTGCAGTTTAAATTAGCATCAGGATCGACACAGACCTGCTGGGGCCCAGGACCTGTTCCTGTGTTGTAGTGTTCTACGTCTCATGAGAGAACAGACAGGGGTGACTCTCCATCACATTTTATTGATCTGACCCTGAAATGAACTTTGGTTAATACATCTTATTTACACAATGGGCATGTTGGAAGGTTCACAACTCTGGAGAATTGTTTCAGGGCATGTAGCCACCAAACTGCATTAGCTCATTCCCCAGGCCTGCTTTCACATCACCCTCTGTACATCTCAGAATTGAAAAGCTTGTTCATAACTGTTCAAAAATATTTGCTCTGCTGAAGAAAGATAACATTTATCTTTTAAGAATTGAAGGGCCACATGACAATGAAAAGTGATCAGAAACACAGATGCAAGAAAGGGTCACTTGGGAACTCAAGTGACCATTCACGGATTGATATACATTTCATTTTCAACCAGCTAACTTGATGGATTGTAAGATACAGCATGGGAACAGGCCCTTGGGCTCACCGAGTCCATGCCGACCATCGGTCACTCATTCACACTAGTTCTGTTAGCAGATTAGGAGCAATTTGCAGAGGCCGATTAATCTACTAACCTGCATGTCTTTGGGATGTGGGAAGAAAATAGGTTATTTGGCTTCGGTAACGATCGTAAATTGTCGCTTGTGTATAGGACAGCAAAGTGTACGGTGTATGTGGATTGTTGGTCGGCGTGAACTCGATGGGCCGAAGGGCCTGTTTCCGAGCTGTCTCTCTAAACTAAACTAAACTAAACTAAACCACAGCACCCGGAGGATACCCACGCAGTCACAGGGAACACATGCAAACTCCACATTTAGAGCACCCGAGGTCAGGATCAAACCCGGATCTCTGGCACTGTGAGGCAACAGCGCTACCAGCTGGGTCACTAACCTGAGCCTATATTCTTCGTAAATCGACAATTTAAATCTATTTTAAAGTGTGAATTGAGATCTTGTCTCAACATCATGCAATCAATGTTCGGGGACTTCCCGACCGATGTCCCGTTAGAAACGTACTGGCCGGCCTTCACTTTCCTGTGGAATTTTACAATGCATAAAATGGCCTCTATACTGTAGCAGTGGTTGCACTTCAGTCTAATTCATTGCCTGGGTTGTGACCTGAGACATGCCCGCAAGATATGGCACAGCTGGATTTATTTTTAATACGTCAGGTAGATCGCAGTGTAAATGTTATTTTTCTCTATTCCCTGTGGCTAAATATTGTGCTGCAAGGGAAGATCTGATCGCTGGTGAAGTGAAAAGGCTCCCGCTGTTGCCAATCTCGCAACAAAAGGTTCTGAAAGCTCATGTGAGAGCCAGAAAGATGAGTCATCCCTGTCAGTTAATTTGCATTTGAGAACATGCAGCACACTGGTACGGTGCAAGGAAGCCATGTTCGGTTGCTTCTGGATGACTATGGTACATGCAACTTACATATGAAAAGGAGCATACCCTTTCAGTAGAAGGGCCCTGCAATGTATTCATACATATTCATGTATATGTTAATGAGTTTGTGTTCAATATAAGCTGGGAATGTTGGGTAATAAACCTCTCTCTCGTGATCCAGGCAACCTGCGTGTAAGTTGTTAATCATTCTGCCATCCAGAATATAACAAAATTGGCGACGTGGATGGGATAGAGTTTATGAACTCATCCTTTAAATACAGTGCAGGACTGTTTTGCAACACGCAGTATTGTTTAATATTTTAAACAGTAAATACGGAGTTGTGTCGCAGATGTTTGCGAGCTGGTCACGATAGGCCGCAGATCTTTCTATGCAGGGGACTGTAGTTTAAAACAGCAGCTGGACAAATCGTCAAGAGTTTGTCAGGCTATCTCTATGTTGTGTCGATGTGGCAAGATGCCGCCCTTGGGATTGTATAAGATTTTTTTTTGTGGAGTTCCTCAAGCTGAACAGCCTTTTGTACAGCTAAGTTTTAGCTGAATTGTTACACCAGATCAGACAGGAAATCAGGGTTGAACGATGGCAGCGCCCACGGGCTACATCGGAAACCTTGGCACTTTTGACAAGAGTAAAGAGCCGTTCAGCTCCTATATGGAGAGAGCGAACATGTTTTTCACGGCAAACAACATAATGGAGATTAGTGGTGAAGGAGAGATAGTGACAAACAAATAACGCCGTGTGCGAACTTATGAAAGCGATTCTGCTCACGGAGATCGGTCCTGAAGTGATCGGCACACTCGTGAATTTCCTTGCGCCCTTAAAGGCAAAAGACGTGCCATTCAATTACATTATGAAGAAGTTGAAGGAGCACTTCAACCCAAAGCCTCTAGAAATTGCAGAAAGCTATAAATTCGGCACTAGAAACCAGAAGCAGAATGAGACAATCAACGAGTACATTGTTGCCTTGAAAAACCTAACTTTGCACTGTAACTTTGGAACCTTTCTCGGACGAGCACTACGCAACAGATTTGTTTGTGGTCCAATGGATGAACAAATTCATTCCAAACTCATGAACACTCCAGATCTTACATTCGAGAAAGCATGCAAGATTGCTACCACACTGGAGATGGCATCAAAGAATGCTCACGTGTTTTGTCCACCACGGACTGCAATAGCCGTTTACCGTCACAAGGCGGCGCCTATGGCCAAACCAAGTGACAAACCAAGTATGGCGGGGAGCCGGGTTCAGCCAGTTGTTATCGTTGCAACGGTAATCACTCATCCCAATTTTGTCAGTTCAAAATGGCCAAGTGCTATAGCTGCCAGAAGAAAGGCCATATCGCCTCAGCATGACGGGCCAAGCTTAAAACAGGAAACCAACAATCTGCAGGAATCAAGCGACAACACCAGAGAGGAGTTCACATCTTGGAGGTGAACCCAGATGGAAATGAATTTGGGTTGTACACCATTAATGCAACCAACATTGATATGCCTAGAACCAGCCAAGGCAAGAACTTTCGAACTAAACTAATAATAAATGAACAGTTAATTGATATGCGTATTGTCACGGCAGCAGATTGTTTGGTCATGAGCAAAGACCTGTACAAAACAAAGTTCCCGCATATACCATTGTTTGAGAGTAAGGTCAAGCTGAGAACCTATTCGGGCAAAGTTTTGGAGTCATGTGGACAAATGAACTGTAAAGTTCAGCATAATGGTCAGTCAGTAACACTACCCATCATAGTGGCCAGCTACAGAAATAACCAAAATAGAGTTAGACTGGAAGAACATTTTCAGCGTCGATTTGTCCAAAGCACGTCTTGAAAATGTCATAAGCTAACATGCAAACATTTTTGCTGACAGTTACATGGGAATAACAGGGTACTCTGCACACATTCGATCACAATGAATGGTGGTGCTGGCTCAAAGGGCCAAATGGCCTCCTCCTGCACCTATTTTCTAAGTCTTCTATGTCTATAACTCAAGTGGAGAGGGAGTAGAAACCATTATGCTATTCATAGGAACGAAGGTGTATACGTGCATCAGATATGAATTTAATAACATTATGGGAGCGCCTGTATATGTAGTGAGGATGTCAGTTGCTTTGTAACCCAGGCATAACCTATTGTGTACTCATACCTAATTATCCTCAATGGTTTAATGGTTCAATGGTTATTTATCTTCACGTATGCACAGCTCAGTGAAAATCTTTTGCATAACCCACAAATACCCAGTTGTCATGTTTTTGTGCCGTTTGCAAAGAATAAGAAAAATTCCAAAGTGCGATGTCCAGTCCACAGGCTGGAAGTACTGGAGTGCCCCTCATTCTCCTCATCACAGTTTCAGAATAAGGGGTAGGCCATTTAGGACTGAGATGAGGAAAAACCTTTTCACCCAGAGAGTTGTGAATCTGTGGAATTCTCTGCCTCAGAAGGAAGTGGAGGCCAATTCACTGGATGTTTTCAAAAGAGGGTTATAGATTTAGCTCTTAGGGCTAACAGAATCAAGGGATATGGGGAAAAAGCAGGAATGGGGTACTGATTTTGGATGATCAGCGATGATCATATTGAATGGCGGTACTGGCTCGAAGGGCTGAATGGCCTACTCCTGCACCTATTTTCTGTGTTTCGATGTTTCCTCACATCCTTCACATTCTTGACCCCATGCTGATGGACTCAACACCTCTGTTCCCACTCGCTGCGCCCTCCTTATTTCAACGACCTCAGAGCTGCTACTCAGTTTGGAAAGGGAAGTTACCTGAACAGCACAGACACGGGTATTAAGGGTGGCATCTGCTTGCAGTGACACACCAGGAATGAATATTCAGCAGCCAGACTGCTGGGAAGGATGTATCATGTGCCCACTCGTCCGAGGAAGAGGGACCACACTAGGTCTCAGATTACACAGGGCTAATCTAAATGTCTAGAAAGCTGTGGGCCAAGTGCCAGAAGATGGGATTAATACGGGTGGGTGCCCACTCGTTGATCAATAAAGAGGTGGGGCAGGTTCGAAGGGCTGTCCAGACTTCCCCTGCTTCTAATTCTTATGACCCTATATTCTCCTTCTCCTAATGTCCTGGAATAGATAGATTTGTGCAGGGCATCCATGTGGAACTGGGGGAGACAGTTGGCATGAGAGGGTAACGGGCAGCACAGTGGCACAGCTGGTAGAGTTGCTGCCTCACAGCACCAGAGACCCGGGTTCGATCCTGACATCGGGTGCTGTATGTGTGGAGATTACCACTTCACCCCTGTGACAGTATGGGTTTCCTCAGATCGCCCTTTCCTCCCACATCTCTAAAGACGTGCGGGGTCAAAGGAGTTGGAGGAATTGAGTGAAATCCAGGTTAGCCGGGAAGTGGTGTTGGGTAAATTGAATGGATTAAAGGCCGATAAATCCCCAGGGCTAGATAGGCTGCATCCCAGAGAACTTAAGGAAGTAGCTCCAGAAATAGTGGATGCATTAGTAATAATCTTTCAAAACTCTTTAGATTCTGGAGCAGTACCTGAGGATTGGCGGGTAGCAAACGTAACCCCACTTTTTAAGAAGGGAGGGAGAGAGAAAACGGGGAATTACAGACCAGTTAGTCTAACATCGGTAGTGGGGAAACTGCTAGAGTCAGTTATTAAAGATGGGATAGCAGCACATTTGGAAAGTGGTGAAATCATTGGACAAAGTCAGCATGGATTTACAAAAGGTAAATCATGTCTGACGAACCTTATAGAATTTTTCGAGGATGTAACTAGTAGCGTGGATAGGGGAGAACCAGTGGATGTGGTGTATCTGGACTTCCAGAAGGCTTTCGACAAGGTCCCACATAAGAGATTAGTATACAAACTTAAAGCACACGGCATTGGGGGTTCAATATTGATGTGGATAGAGAACTGGCTGGCAAACAGGAAGCAAAGAGTAGGAGTAAACGGGTCCTTTTCACAATGGCAGGCAGTGACTAGTGGGGTACCGCAAGGCTCAGTGCTGGGACCCCAGCTATTTACAATATATATTAATGATCTGGATGAAGGAATTGAAGGCAATATCTCCAAGTTTGCGGATGACACTAAGCTGGGGGGCAGTGTTAGCTGTGAGGAGGATGCTAGGAGACTGCAAGGTGACTTGGATAGGCTGGGTGAGTGGGCAAATGTTTGGCAGATGCAGTATAATGTGGATAAATGTGAGGTTATCCATTTTGGTGGCAAAAACAGGAAAGCAGTCTATTGTCTAAATGGTGGCCGACTAGGAAAAGGGGAGATGCAGCGAGACCTGGGTGTCATGGTACACCAGTCATTGAAAGTGGGCATGCAGGTGGAGCAGGCAGTGAAGAAAGCGAATGGTATGTTAGCTTTCATAGCAAAAGGATTTGAGTATAGGAGCAGGGAGGTTCTACTGCAGTTGTACAGGGTCTTGGTGAGACCACACCTGGAGTATTGCGTACAGTTTTGGTCTCCAAATCTGAGGAAGGACATTATTGCCATAGAGGGAGTGCAGAGAAGGTTCACCAGACTGATTCCTGGGATGTCAGGACTGTCTTATGAAGAAAGACTGGATAGACTTGGTTTATACTCTCTAGAATTTAGGAGTTTGAGAGGGGATCTTATAGAAACTTACAAAATTCTTAAGGGGTTGGACAGGCTAGATGCAGGAAGATTACTCCTGATGTTGGGGAAGTCCAGGACAAGGGGTCACAGCTTAAGGATAAGGGGGAAATCCTTTAAAACCGCGATGAGAAGAACTTTTTTCACACAGAGAGTGGTGAATCTCTGGAACTCTCTGCCACAGAGGGTAGTCAAGGCCAGTTCATTGGCTATATTTAAGAGGGAGTTAGATGTGGCCCTTGTGGCTAAGGGGATCAGAGGGTATGGAGAGAAGGCAGGTACAGGATACTGAGTTGGATGATCAGCCATGATCATATTGAATGGCGGTGCAGGCTCGAAGGGCCGAATGGCCTACTCCTGCACCTAATTTCTATGTTTCTATGTTTGTAGGTTAATTGGCCTCCGTAAATTGCTCCATAGTGTGTCGGAAGTGGATGAGAAAGAGGGATAGCATGGAACCAGTGTGAACTGGTGATCGATGGTTGGTATGGATTCGGTGGGCCGAAGGGCCTGATTCCATGCTGTTTATCTAAAGAAAAGTACCTCGTAACCCAGCGTGCCGAAGCTGGAAACATAAAAATTGTATTTTATGGTTCAAAATACAAACTAAACACATGGCCATCATTTCATCTCTAGTCTTGGATGGACAAGTTTTGCGGAATCAGCATGCCTGGGATTTGCCTGCAGGAATCTCACTGGAAAAGAATAATGTATTGAGTCGTTTGTTGCGTTCATCCATCAGGGAAGGGTTCTTCTGATTTTTGAGGACTCGGGAGGAATGATGCTTGTTTGGATCCCACTCACTCGCCAGCCTTTCCCCCTGCCGAGTGCCAGCTCCAGCATATAGGACAGCTGGTGACTTCCTCCCACTCGAAGCCAAGCAGCGTGCAGCAGAAACAGCACAGCCACGGGTAAGCAGCCTGAACCCATCCCTCCCACAGCTAAACCGGCAAACACACGCCTCGTGCCGTTGCTTGATGGCAGTCCAATAGTTTTCTTCAGAGTGCGTTCAGATTTATTTCCTCAATGACAGCCTCCAAGGACATTCCACAGAAGGCAATAACTAATGAGGTGCCGCGGAGATGATTGTTAGTCTTTCATTCACAAATCCATTTCCTGTGGCCATACATTGATGATAGCTTTGTGTGTGCACCAGCAATTGTGGAAACTCGCTGTGCTGTAGCTGCAAATTAGATTCTGAACTGGAACACAATAGTTAATGGAGCTACTGCAAACCAATATCCATTGTACATTGAGACTTCTGTACTTGGTACAGTGCAGAAGCTTAACACTCATTGCACCTCTCTTTGGGCTTGGCACTATTTGAAGTTTAAAAGGCTGTGTAGTACTTTCCATGAATGCATCATTGTTCAGTTCAGCTTGCACAATATTGGTAACCAGGGATAGACATAAAATGCTGGATAGACATATATCCTGCATTTCCTCTCTTTCCCCCCTCCCCCACCCTAGTCGTCCAGCCAGTTCCACTATTCGCATCCATATTACTCTAAGTTATCACCTCTTGTACAGCCAACAATGGACTATATTCCCTCTCCCATGACTATCAGGTTTTGACACAAAACATTACCTATTTCTTTTCTCCAGAGATTCTGCCTGACCAATTGAGTTACTCCAACATTTTGTGTCTATCTTCGGTATAAACCAGCATCAGCAGTTCTTTCCGAGCATTAAATGCTTTATCCAAATGGAACTGGCACACGTTCAGATTCATAGCTTGCACCAATAACTATAATTAAATTTCAAAGAAATAAGCACATTTTTTACATCCCTTTTCGCAACTTCAGGGTGTATTGCAATGATAAAGCATCTTTAAGGTTCACTTGGGCAGCATAGCTCCAATGAGCTGTGTTGAATCCTGACCTCTAGTGCTCTCTGTGTGGAGTCTGCGCGTTCTCCCGGTGAACATGTGGGTTTCTCCTGAGTGCTGAAGATTTGTTCCACATGTTTTGTTTAGTTAATTGGATATTATAAAGTGCCACAAATGTGCAGATAAGTGATAGATTTTTTTGGAGGGGGGAGCGAGAGAGGGTGTGGTTAATATGGGAATGTGGGGCGATTAAGGGATGGGATTAGTATAAATAGGTACTTGATGGTCAAACACTCAGTGGGCTGAAGGGCCTGTTTCCATACTGCGTAACTCAATAACTCTACAAGAATCCCCAGAAGTTGTTTCTTCAAGAGTCAAGCGTGTCAGGATTGCCATATGTGGAACAATTAAACAATGGGACAATTAAATTCTCACTTGCAGCAGCATAACAGGTCTATAAGCACAGTGCTCAATAGATAACATAACAAACAAACAAAAGAGGTTTGATAATTTTTTTTTTAAATCTATTGTTAAAAAAATCACATTAGACTTGATGGGCCGAATGATCTAATTCTGCTCCTAGAACTTATAAACATATAGCCAAGTGCAACCAAAGCAGTTCTTAGTTCAAAATTAGTTGGTGTTTGTAATGTTCAGTAGCCTGATGGTGGATGGAAGGAAACTGCTCATTCCTGGGCATTCGAGTTGCCAAACCAGGCCTTGATGCAACCAGTCAATATGTTCTCTGCCGTACATCTGTAAAAAGATCAAGTTCAAGTTCAAGTGACATTTATTGTCATACACCAATTGGTGCAGTGAGATTTGAGTTACCATACAGCCATACAAATAAAAAGAACACAATACACGATAGAGTTTAACATGAACATCCCCCCCACACAGCGGAATCAACGTTTCACACTGTGAGAGAAGGCAATACAGTTCAGTCATCTTCCTTAGGTCATGAGAGTATCAGCATTGATTCAAAAATGCAATCTAGAATCAAACTGCTTCACTGCTAAATCAATAAAGAAGATACCAAACCAGGCCTTTCAGTAATTAGAGTTTTATTTCTTGACTTATCCTCTGTGTACATAACCTTTTTTTCCCCCCATTTCTGGTGTCCATGACATTTCTGGAACTGAAGCGGCATAGTGAGTGTTGAGTCAAGTGTAAGGGACCACACAAGTCTCACGCTTTCTTGCCTCATTGGATAGAACTGATTACACATTGCAGTCTCAAACACATGGATCACACAATTCCAAGATTCCTTTGACTGGGAGCAGCACAATGGAGCAACTAGTAAAGCTCCAGCAACTGGGTTCATTCCGCTGTCTGTCAGGAGTATGCATGTTCACCCTGTAAACACATGGTTTGCATCTGTAGCTCTGGTCCCCTCCCACCTCCCAAAACCATGTAGGTTAGTAAGTTTATTGGACACAGTACATTACTCCTGGGTATGAGTGAGCATTAGATTATGGGCAAATTTGATGGAATGTGGAGAGAATTAGTTGAGATTCATGTAAGATTGATGTAAATGGGTGATTAATGGTTGGCACAGACATGGTGGGTCAAAGGGCCTGATTCCATACTGTATGATTGCATGGCTTTATGATTCTGCATCCTATCCCATTGCAAGTTGTTTTGCCTCCATCTCATGATAAAGCATTGATGCCACCTGACTTGCTGTTTCCAACATTTTCTGTTTATGACCCAGATTTACTGTTTTTGCAGTGTTTTGTCTTTTGCAAGATCTGTGGGGTGTTTTTCAATTGCCCAACGAGGCTAATGATTTATTTGATATTTACAGTGAACAAGGAAACATCAAAGCTTGCACATTAACTCTGCACTGGCCTGTATCAGAGTTTTTCATCTCGCAAGAACATATTGAGGTAGAAATTGTACATACAGCACCCAGAAGGATGGTTTAATGCTCTTCAGATTAATCCAGATCACAGCATATTTCTGGATATTTTGTAATTTGAAAGATAGATGATGGACACGAAAGAAGAAGGAAAAAGGGAAGTGCAACGAGACCTGGGTGGCCTTATACACCAGTCACATGCAGGTACAGCAGAGCCCATCAGGAAATTAATCTACTAAGGGGCGGCACAGTGGCGCAATGATAAAGTTGCTGCCTTACCGCTCTAGAGTCCCGGATTTGATCCAGACCACAGGGGTTGTCTGTACAGACTTTTTACGCTCTCCCCATGACCATTTCAGTTTTCTTGGGGTGCCCCGGTTTCCTTCCATATTTCCAAGACGTACAAGTTTGTAGATTATTTGGCTTCGGTAAATTGCAAAACTGTCCCTAGTGTGTGTAGGTTAGTATACGGGGTGATCGCTTGTCAGTGGGGACTTGGTGGGCCGAAGGGCCTGTTTCCGCTCTGTTTCTCTAAAAGTCTAAAGTCCTCAGTTTCCAGATGGACCTTTGTTCTTACTCAATAATTTTATTTCAGCTTTAAATTCTCCCACATAATGTCAGCAGTTTTGCGACACACAAAATTTGCCTGCAGTAAGATTTTCAAACATATTAATCTGAAACTCTGAAGAGAGACACAAAATGCTGCAGTAACTCAGCGGGTCAGGCAGCATAGAAACATAGAAACATTGAAAATAGGTGTAGGAGGAGGCCATTTGGCCCTTCAAGCCAGCACCGCCATTCATTGTGAACATTGTCGATTATCCACAATCCGTGCCTGCCTTCTCCCCATATCCCTTGATTCCGCTAGACCCTAGAGCTCTATCTGACTCTCTTAAATTTATCCAGTGAATTGGCCTCTATTGCCTTCTGTGACAGAGAATTCCACAAATTCACAACTCTCTGGGTGAAAAAGATTGTTCCCATCCCAGTTTTAAATGGCCTCCCCTTTATTCTTAGACTGGCCCCTGGTTCTATACTCCCCCAACATTGGGAACTTTTTTCCTGCATCTACCTTGTCCAGTCCTTTTATAATTGTATACATTTCTATAAGATCCTATCTCATCCTTCTAAATTCCAGTGAATACAAGCCCAGTCTTTCCAACCTTTCCTCATATGACAGTCCCGCATCCTGGGGATTAACCTCGTGAACCTACGCTGCACTGTCTCAATAGCAAGGATGTCCTTCCTCAAATTAGGAGACCAAAACTGCACACAATACTCTGGATGTGGTCTCACCAGGGCCCTGCACAACTGCAGAAGGACTTCTTTACTCCTATACTCAAATCCTCTTGATATGAAGGCGAACATGCCATTAGCTTTCTTCACTGCCTGCTGTGCCTGCATGTGACTGGTGTATAAGGACACCCAGGTCTCGTTGCACTTCCCTTTTTCCTTCTTCTTTCGTGTCCATCATCTATGTTTCAAATGTTTGGCCAGGCTCTTGCACAGTGGACAGCCTTTTCTTTTGCCACTGCTAGGTCTTCCAGGCAGTATTGTTCACCAAGAAGTGGGCATCTTAGTAGGTGTGGCATGTTCCACATTCACATGGGGCTGGGTGATAGGAGTGGCAGGAATGGCGGGTGTCCCAAACTTGCCCCCTTCTTCCTAATCTGACACCATTGAGATAATAATCTGCCTCCTTGTTCTTGCCGTCAAAATGGATAACCTCACATTTATCTACATTATACTGCATCTGCCATGCATCTGCCCACTCACTCAACTTATCCAAGTTACCCTGCAACCTCCTAGCATCATCTTTGCAGTTCATACTGCCACCCAGCTTTGTGTCATCTGCCAATTTGCTAATGTTACTTTAAATTCCATCATCTAAATCATTAAGGTAGACACAAAATGCTGGAGTAACTCAGCGTGTGAGGCAGCATCTCTGGAGAAAAGGAATAGGCGATGTTTCAGGTCGAGACCCTTCTTCAGACTGAATCATTAATATATATTAATCTAAATCATTTCTATATATTGTAAATAGTTGCGACCCCAGCACCGAGCCTTGCGACACTCCACTCTCCACTACCTGCCATTCTGATAGGGACCCTTTTATTCCTATTCTTTGTTTCCTGTCTGCCAACCAATTTTCTATCCATGTCAATACCCTACTCCCAATACCATGTGCTCTAATTTGCCCACTAATCTCCTGTGTGGGACCTTATCAAAGGCTTTCTGTAAGCCCAGATACACTACATCCACTGGCTCTCCTTCATCCATTTTACTCTTCACATCCTCAAAAAAATTCCAGAAGATTAATCAAGCAGGATATGCCCTTCATTTATCCATGTTGACTTGGACCAATTCTTTAACTGCTGTCCAAATGCGCTGTTATTGCTTCTTTAATAATTGACTCCAGCATCTTCCCCACCACCAATGTCAGGCTATCTGGTAATGGCATGTGTAGGAAGGAACTGCAGATGCTGGTTTAAACCAAAGATAGACACAAATGCTGGAGTAACTCAGCTGGACAGGCAGCATCTCTGGAGAGAAGGAACTTCACCCACTCCTTCTCTCCAGAGATGCTGCCTGTTCCACTGAGTTACTCCAGTTTTTTGGGTCAGGCAACATCCGTGGTGAACATGGATAGGTGACGTTTCGGGTCTGAACTATTCTTCAGACATTATGCGGGTGGAGGGGAAGGGAAGAAAGCTGGGAGAGAGCAGGAGCAGGACAAAGTGGATGGTAATATGTGAACACAGACTAGGAATTACTTGATAGGCAGATTGTTGGACAAAGGCCAGAGATAAGGAAATAGTTGTGAGCCAAAGTGGTAAAGAGTTGCCAATTATTAAACTTGGGGATATGAAAGTTGTGAATTGCGAATAAATCAAACTACCTAATTACCATAGATCCCATGCATCTTAATCTTACCTAAGACAAGTCCACAACACAAGTTTAAGGCCAAGGGTGGAGTGAAACAATTTGTAGGTTACTGCATTTCGCATCGGATCACAAAGGCATTTACAGTTGACAACTGCACGGGACTTGTCCATTTGGTTCCTTATATCAATAGCAGCTCTTTGACAGTAAGTCACTCTCCTGGCCTTCTTCACAGCATTGCAAATCTTCTGTTTTTTCATGGCAATTCAATCCCCCATGGAAAGAACGTTTCTATCATCCATCCAGGTAGTGCTTTCCAGATCAGTGAAGGATATTCTGCCCTTGATTACCCTTTAAATGTCAATCATTTGACTATTTACCCTTCTCCAACAGAAAGAATTCCCTGGTCAACTTTACAAATTACTCTTATGATTCTAGACATCTTTATTTTATATCTCCACAATACTCTCCGCCCCAAGGGAACCAGTCCCAGTGTTTCCAGTCTCTCCACAAAACCAACATCCCAACGCCATCACACTGTAAATAGTTTCATAGTTTGCGCAGAATTGGATTTAAATAAAGGTAGACACAAAATGCTGGAGTAACTCAGCGGGTCAGGCAGCACCTGCTGCTGGGGTATGCTATCCAAGCAAAATATAAGGTGCTGTCTTACTCTCCGACTACATTCTATCTCTGTCCCGCCCACTCCCCAGACATCAGTCTAAAGAAGGGTCATGACCCGAAACGTCACCCATTCCTTCTCTCCAGAGATGCTGCCTATCTCACTGTTTCTCCAGCATTTTATGTCTACCTTCGATTTAAACCAGCATCTGCTGTTCTTTCCTATACATTATGGATTTAAGTAATAATTTATATGAAAGCATAAGCTGTCAAGATAACAAATTAATTCAATGCTAGTTGGTAACACAGTAAAACATCAATAATGTGGCACCCTTAGAATGTTGGGAGTGCTGGAACAGTAGATTTGCTGGATTATTGGACATTACTTCCATTAGTACCCAAATATACTCTCATGTCATTTGTTCACATGACACAGAGCAGTAGAACACATTTTCCAGGGAAACGGTGAGTTTAAAGTGAGCAGAAAATATACAAGCACTGGTTGGGTAATTGGCCAGAGTAAATTATCTCTAGTGCGTGGCTGAGTGGTTGAATCCTGGGGAATTTATGATGGCGGGAATAAAATAAAAAATGGGATTAATGTAGGATTATTATAAAAAGGTGGTTGATGGTGAGTACACACTCAATGAGCTGAAAGGCTGATGCCTCTCTATAGCTCTATGACACTCTGGACCCTGGCTCTAGCTCCAAACTTACCCATGCAGATTTCACACCAAGGGTGGTGGGTATATAGAATAAGCTGTCAAAGGAGGTAGTTAAGGCACGTACTGTAAAACAATTTAAAAGACATTTGGACAGGCACATGGATAGGAATGTTAGAGATCGACATGGGTCAAGGGCGGGCAGGAGGAAGTAGTGTAGATGGGGCATGTTGGTTGGCATGGGCAAGATGGGCCGATTGGCCTATTTCCAAGCTGTATGACTCTATGACTATTTGTGGCATCATATTTGGAGATTGAATATGGTAAAACATGGGAAGGCTAGATTCCTTGACCGGGGTGCTAGGGTGGGTTAATGGGAGCATGGGAGCAGGATGCTGGTGTGTTACTGGGAGTGTGGGAACCAGGATACCAGTGTATCAATCGATAGATTGGGAATCAGGACACTGGTTTTAATGGAAACCAAGGCCCTGGAGTGTTACTGGGAATGTGGGAACCATGACACTGGTGTGTCAATGGATAGACTGGTAGCCAGGGCCAGATGTTGAAGCTTCAAGTCTTCTGAACAATTAGATAACAGATTACCAGCATTTTACATATTAGGCAGCTGGCGATCGAAGGGTTAACAAAGCTGCAGCAAGGCAAGCTGTGGTAGTTAACAGAGTGTGGAGGATGAGCCAGTCATAAAAACATAAAGTCCGTAAAGCTGGCTCTAATTAAAACCAAGGTTAGCCTGATTGGAAAGTCTTAAACAGAATAGAGGTGCTGTTACCTCTCTATGGAATCAGATGGTGGATGACAGTCAAGGGTTGTTAATCACCAGTAATGGAGTGTCTCCATGCTATAGACTGCTCTTGACTGGTGTGTCTCCAGCTGTCCTTTTCTCCCCTCAAGAAGCAAGGCAATTTTCTATGTACAAAATTATAAAACATATGTTCCTCCCATATGATCAGAGATAAATAATATTCAACATATCATGAAGATAGACACAAAATGCCAGAGTAGCTCAGCGGGACAGGCAGCATCTCTGGAGAGACGAATGAGTGACATTTCAGGTCGAGACTGATGAAGGGTCTATACTCAGAACGTCACCCATTTCTTCCATCCAGAGATGCTGCCTGTCCTGCTGAGTTCCTCCAGCATTTTGTGTCTATCTTCGGTTTAACCCAGCATCTGCAGTTCCATCCTACACACAACATATCATGAAATTCCTCCTCACCAATGCAGGTAACAACTCTGCTCTTTAAAATAATTTAGTCTAACTCGACAAAGTGGCTGCCTTTGGTAAAAAAGTCTGAAGTGCTGACGACACACATTAGATCATGATAAGTCGTAAAAGCACATCACCAGTGGGAGCCTTGTCCTTAATTCCTGGGGTGAAACTAATGTAAGCACTGGTGACCATCTCTGAATGTCCCCAAAAGGACACAATGTGCTGGAGTAACTCAGCAGGCCAGACAGCACGTTTGGAGAAAATCCGTCTGAAGATGGGTCTCGACCCTAAACATCACCGATCCATTTTCAGAATCTGTCTGAAGACCGCTGTTTGAAAAAGGGTCTCAACCCAAAACATCACATATCCTCGTTCTCCAGAGATGATGTCTGACTTGCTGAGTTACTCCAGCAATTTGTGTCCTTTTGTGTAATAAATAACATCTGCATTCTTTGTTTCTACATTCTGAATGTCCCCAGTAGTCTAGTTCACAAGCATAAGTTCATAAGTTCTAGGAGCAGAATTAGGCCATTTGGCCCATCAAGTCTGCTCCGCCATTCATTCATGGCTGATCTATCATTCCCTCAACCCCATTCTCCTGCCTTCTCCCCATAACCCGCGATGCTTTTGTTAATCAAGAATCTGTTAAACGTCTTAAAAATATCCATTGATTTGGCCTACACAGCCGTCTGTGGCAATGAATTCCACAGATTCACCAAGAAACAAAAGAAATTCCTCCTCATCTCCTTTCTAAAGGTATGTCCTTTTATTCTGAGGCTTTGGCCTCTGGTCCTAGACTGTTACATGTGTAAACATCCTCTCCACCTCCACTCTATCCAGGCCTTTCACTATTCGGTAAGCACTGGTATTAGGAGTGTGGGAATGAAACCTGAGCAGGCAAGAGCACTCTGCTCTGTGTTGCAGCTGCAAAGAGGTGTTTGGGTGATTGACTGAGTAGAATTGGTGTTTGCAGAACTGGAGGAAAGCTAAATAAAAGATGATTTTATTTAATTGATGTATATGTGTTTAGCAGAGCCTTCTAACCGATGCAGTTGCTTAAACAAATCACATAAGGCGATCAATAACATCCACAATTGAACTAGATTCAATGGCTATTTCGATTTGCTTTCGCACATAAATCCAAGTAACTTACTTAGAAACGTGACAATTAATTGGGGGAAGTCCCTGTGTCTCAGACCTTTGGATGAATTGTTCTGAGCACGCATGAATTGTTCTGTATATTCACCCTCCATGCCCATCCCATCGCTCTTAACCATTTTTAAATGTCTCTGGTACTCAGAGTTATTGAAAAGCCATTATATAGATTAAAGTAATTTAAAAAGCTAACAATTAATTAAAAAAAGATAATAAATAAACGTAATTTTATAAATAGTACTGTTGTAAAAAACATTAAATCTAACATAAATTTGAAAGGTAATGGTTCAATGGTTCAATGTTGCTTTGTTGTCACATGTGTGAAGTGAAAACACACAGATAAATTATTTTCTTATAAACAGTCCAGTAGAGTATAGCCATAGTATCCCCGATTAGCAATTGTACAGAAATAGTCTACTGAGCCTGCAAGCAAGAGGCGCCATGTTTTGGTACCATTTACCTAGTCCAGAACACGCTCCAGTTGTTGTGAGCAGTGCTCGATTCAGGCAAGGCCCATTGCTGCTGTGGGGCTCCAGCCATCGCCTTCTTTGTAAAGCACTTATCTGCACTTACCTTTCTCCACAGGCTCAGTGACTGCATTCAAATGAATGGGCTGGGCCATTTTCCCCAGGCATTTAGCTGAGGGTCAAATACAAAATGGGCCTGGGTCCTCTCCTGATAGAGTCACTGCTTCATCACTGGATTAATCCAAAAATGTTGTTCTGCACCATGTGGACCCGCAAAATTGTAGTATCTGTTGTGGCAGATTAGGTGACCCACTGCAGAGTGAACAGTCTTGGTCACTGCACAGCAAGGGTTTCACACTGGCTCTTCCAACTTGGAACTAAGCATTCCAGTTATTGCCCTTCCACCACATCGTACAGCTGAGATAACATGTAGCACTAGGAATGAACCATCCCACCTTCTCCCCTCCCCCCACCCCCCCCCTTCCCCACCTATCAGCTCCACATAAACCTTCCACAGGAATCCTCCCTTTTCTGGGAAAATGTGTGTTTGATTCATTGGTGCTTGACAATGACTTCCATGCAATGTGCTGCACTTGCAACAAGTCAGCCCAGCTTGAGAATGATATAGTCCATGGTTGTCAGGAAGTTGGATGGCAGGAGGAGGTTTCGCTGTGAGGATACCGTCACATCCACGATCCCTGGGCTACAGCTGAGCTTGGAATCAGAGGCCATCGGCCAATGGTTGCCAGGGTTCTCTTCTCAAGGCAATGGGCACAGGCCTAGACCACTGCTGTTGCCACTGTTTATGTTCTCCTTTACGGTGCCGATAGACGCTCAAATCTTTCAATGGTTCAATAATGGTGCCTTATTTATCACATATGCAACTGCACAGTGAATGTTTTGTTGCATATGTAAACATGCAGGTGCCGATATTTTTGGCACCAATACTCAAAGTCCAAAGTCTGGTCCATCCGCATGCTCAATGTACTGGAACAGTTCCTGCAAACCGACGTCCCTCTCCTCTCCTCGCCCGGCCATCTTATGTCCCGGAGACACCCCCTGCAGCCGCTCTTGAGGAGGCATTACCCCGGGTTACTGATCTACTGGCCCTTACTCCTTGCGTCCGACGTCTCCAGCTCCTTCCCAGTTATGCCGTCCGACGAGCCTTCAGGTCTGGTCCCACTGAGGCTTCGGGCTGGCCCCGACAAGCCTCCGGTCCTGCCGACCGACAAGACCTTGGTTGGGCCCCAACAAGCCTTTGGGCGGGCCCCTGGTTATGTTGTTTGACGAGCCTTCAGATGGGTCCTGCCGGCCGATGAACCTTCGAGCAGGTCACGCCCACGGATCCTGATAATGAGCTAAATTACATGTGGCCCTCGCTGATTGTAAAAGCACGACCTGTAGTGAATTGTAAACGCTGTACATATCTTCCAGCACTGACACATACCCCATGACTCAGAAGCTCTGAAATGTGCTTGCAAGTAACTATTGTGTGGAACTCATCACGGAAAAAGTACAGCTGCTTGTCAGATTACCAACATTCCATACATTATTAGGAGGATGCTCTTGAAATGGAAAGTTCAAGGGTTATTTGATGAGCGAATGATGACTGATTTCCGGTCTTCACTGTGGCCTGTGCCCCAGAACGGCAGTGAATCACTCAATTGGCGAACAGATTTATGCATCTCTCAAATTCACTTAAATCAATTGTACACAGCTCAGCAATCTAGTGAAAAGCAAACAGACATCAAGCCCAAATGTAATTAAAATTCATCTAGAGGTTAGAGGTCCATCATCAGCAGCCAATTGCCTGTGCTCTGGACTGAGAGTTAAGCAGTCTCTTTGTGAATGGGCCTCCAGTGCAGAAGATTCAATTTAGTGCACATCATATGACCAATAATATGAATTTATTCTCTGCGGTGATCAGACTGACCTAACCATCGTATTACAGGAGGCACAAAGACGCAGCTGGTGGAGCTGCAGCTTCACAGTGCCAGAGGCCCGGGTGCAATGCTGGATATGCCACTGTCTGCGTGGCGTATGCATGTTCTCCCTGTGACCACGTTGGTTTCCTATTGTGTGCTCCAGTTTCTTCACGCATCCCAGAGATGTGCGGGTTTGTAGGTTAACTGGCATCTGTAAAATTTCCCTTAAACCCCTGTCTCACGGTGCGAGTCCACCCACGAGTGATCCCGAGTTTTAAACAAATCAAACTTGTGGTAATCACGTAGAATTAACGTAGCGGGAACGTCGAAACTCGTGGACGTAACTTAGCGACTCGTGACGCTAACGGCAGGTACTCGGGAAACTTGTTAACTCGTGAAAATCTTTCAACATGATGAAAGATTTCCACGAGTCAAATTTACTCTTGAAGTAAAAATTTTAAACTTTTAAACTCGTTGTAAGAACGTAGTAGCCCGTGAGTTTACCGTAGTGACTCGTGAGTTGTACCTCTAGTGTAAAGTCTAGTATACAGTAAATCAAGGAATCGTGGGCACTCTTTAAATCAGCGGGACAGGCAGCATTACTGGAGAGAAGGAATGGGTGACGGGATGACGTTTCCAAAATTCTGTTGCGTCTTTGTGTTACTCCAGCACTGTGTGTTCACTTTTTGTCAACCAGCATCTGCCCTTTCTTGTGTATGACATTATTTGTATCCGTGGCAGTTGATTGTCGCTCTCTTCAGTTACCCAGGGGGTCGGGATGGGATTGGAGTTGCTGCCACTATAAGGCAGCAACTCTACTGCTGCGCCACCGTTTACTAGAATCTCCTTCTACTACCCATTTATAAGGTGCATTATAGACCAGGACAGTTATGCACCTGCATCTCCGGAATGCCCGTTCCTTAATCTATATCCCTCTTCCCCTCCCATCACACATCTCTCTCTGCATCGCTGCCCCACACCATCATAAAACCTCACCCACCAATCTGCACTTGGAGCGTAAGAAAATGAGGGGTGATGTATAAAATCATGAGGGGAATAGATAGGGTGAATGCACCGTCTACTAACCAGGGCGGGGAATCAAGAACCCGAGGACATAGGTTTAAGGTGACAGTGGAAACATTTAATAGGCCAAGGGACAAGTTGATTACACAGAGTATGGTGTATATGGAATGAGTTGCCACAGGAGATAGATGAGGCAACATTTAAAAGACACTTGGACTGCTACATGGCAAAGAATGGTTTATAAGTTCATAAGTCATAGGAGTAAAATTATTCCATTTGGCCCATCAAGTCTACTCCACCATTCAATCATGGCTGATCTATCTTTCCCTCTCAACTGGTACTCTGCCCAAAATCTCAACACTGGTTTTGTGGTATATGGGCCCATCACGGGCAAATGGAACCAGCTTAGATGGGCCATCTCGGTCAGCATGGGGAAGTTGGGCTGAAGGGCCTGTTTCCATCTTGACCATCTGAATTCTCTGACTCTCCATCCTTTCATTTATTCTACCTTCCGTGTAATCCTTACTTCACTTTGCTCACCATCACCAACCTGAGTGAGCTGAATATAGCCTCACTGTACCATTGCCTCTTGCTCCATTTACATCAAAACTAATTGGAGTCTACCCAAATACCAAGACTATAAAAGTAATTGAGGTCAACACATTTTAGTCATGTCTTTTCCTACGGTTGGATTTTCTCTCATAATATTCAGCCCCTGGGAACCAAGGATGTGACAGTCTGTCTGGATCTTACATTGGCATCCAGAAGTGACTGCAATTTTATCTCACAAAAGCTGAACACACTTTCTTGTATCTCCTCTATCCATTAACTTTAAAAGAGGATCAACTGTGTGACATGGAGATGAAAGTCTCTTGGAATAGTGCCCAGGGAAAGTTTCCTAATTCAAAGCTCCAATCCTGAGTAGCGGACAATGTATGATGATGTTCTAGTGAATGCGCACGTTAGTTCCCGAAAGATGATTGATAAAATATAGCATTACCTGGGGCGGCACAGTGGCACAACGATAGTGTTGCTGCCTTACAGCGCCAAAGACCTGAGTTTGATTCTGACGACAGGTGCTGTGTGTATGGAGTTCAAATGTTCACCAGTGACCACGTGGGTTTTCTCCAGGTGCTCTGGTTTCCTCCCACATACCAAAGATGTACAGATTTTTAGGTTATTTGACTTCGGTAAAGTTGTAAATTATATTCCTAGTGTGTAGGATAGTGCTAGTGTACGGATAGCGGTTGTCGCGGCCTCAGTGGGCCAAAGGGCCTGTTTCTGTGCCGTATCTTTAAAGTCTAAAGTCTAACGAGAATGTGACAAATTGGTGAGAGAAGGACAGAAAAAAAACCTAGGAAATAGAGTGAGAAAAATAAATAGTATGGAAGAGGGTTCATGTAGATCTTGCGGTGATGTTTGGATGATGATTAATTGGCTTCAGTAAAATTGTCCCTAGTGTGCAGGATAGTGCTAATGTATGGGATGATCACTGGTTAGTGCGAACTCGGTGGGCCAAAGGGCCTATTTCCGCGTTGTATCTCTAGTGTAAAGTCTAGTATACAGTAAATCAAGGAATGACTGCCTAGTTTCATTTTGGACACATGGTCCAGGTTCTCTCATCCTCTCCCAGTGTGATTGCAGGGGTGTTTCCATGATGCATCATGCAGAGTCACCCAAGCAATCTCATACAATACAATACAATACAATTTTATTTGTCATTTGAACCTCATTGAGGTTCAAATGAAATGAGGTTCAAATGAAATGTTGTTTCTGCAGTCATACACACAAGAAAAAGAGCCAAGACACAACACAATTTACACAGACATCCATCACAGCGCATCTCCTCCTCGCTGTGATGGAAGGCAAAAACTTATCCCTCCCCTGCACTTCCCATTCCCCTCCCGATGTCAGAGTCAAAGCCCCCGGTGGGCGATGGTAATTGTCCCACGGCCATTAACGCCGCGCCGGGTGGTGCAAGGCCGCACTCCGGGTCTTGTTGTTGGAGCCCCCGGCGGGCGCTAGCAAAGTCCCGCAGCCATTCCAAGCCACGCGGGGCGGTGATGTAAGGCCCCGCTCCAGGTCATCTTCAAACCCGCAACTCGGGCGGGAGAAGTCGCCGTTGCGGAAGCCCCGAAAAGTGGTCTCCCATAAAATATTGCCTCTCACTTCAGCTGTTGTAACACAGATGCCGTGCAATATAACTGATGTGTCAGCTGCTCAGCTGAGACATTGGGCAGACTTCCATTTTATGAATCAATGTGAGTCTATCTATGGAGAGGATGTTTCCACTAGTGTGAGAGTCTCGGACCAAAAGCCATAGCCTCAGAATAAAGGGACATACCATTAGAAAGGAGATGAGGAGGAATTTCTTCAGTCAGAGGGTGGTGAATCTGTGGAATTCATTGCCAGAGATGGCTGTAGAGGCCAAATCAATGGATATTTATAAGGCGGAGATTGATAGATTCTTGATTAATAAGGTTGTCAGAGTTTATGTGGAGAAGGCAGAAGAAATGGGTTGAGAGTGTAAGATAGATCAGACATGTTTGAATGGCATAATAGTCTTGACTGGCTGAATGGCCTAATTCTGCTCCTAGAACTTATGATCCTATGAACTATAGGATTGCATTCGGAAACAATAATCCTATCTTGTATTGCATTCATTTTACATGTTGTTCCTATGTGCCCTCTCTCGAACTTGATTAGCTCTTAGGATCTGTGATAGAACAGTTGGATTGTAATGACTGCTGAAACGCTTGTAACCCTGACCGTAAATTTTTGCTGTAGCATGAAGCTATGTGCATCTCTTGAGAAAAAGGATTGGTGACATTTCGGGTCGGGACCCCAACTTTGGGAGTTGGCCTCTTATTGGCAATTAATGCCATTCTTGGCTGCCATCTCCATAGCCGTCATAAGTTCATGTTACCACTCATGTTTCTCCCATCTTTTGATCCCCGGAGAATCTCTGCAAATGGTTTATCTTTATCTTTCTGCAAAGGAACTGAGTCAGTACATGTATAGTTTAGCTTAGATACGGTGTGAAAACAGGCCCTTTGGCCCACCGAGTCTACGCCGACCAGCGATCACCTGCCACGCAATCATGCTGCCCTGAGAGAGTAAACATGCATTCACGTAACAGGGAAAGAAGTCAGGGTTGAGAGTAGAACGTGCACCTGTTCTGAGGGTGAATACTTCATGCACGGTGCTGAATGGACAAACAATTAACTGGGATGTGCAGGGAGATCTGTAATTAGGGATAATACTAAGTAATGCAGGAACAGGAAATTCAGCTGATCAAACCCACCATATTCAGCTGATCCAACTGGGATACAGAATTAAATCTACAACCAGGTATGAATTCAGAGGAGAATCAAATAGGAAATGAAGAGAGACCTGTAATGAGGAATTACAGTGAGTGAGATTCACAGCCATATTAAGGGAGATCTGGATACTACAGACTAATAGGAAATGAGATTAAATGAGATGCAGAGGTCTGTATTCCTTGGGCCAACGCAGAAAAGGATTAACTAGAAATTAAGACCATAAGGACTTTAGAAACAGGAGCATCTGTAGGCCCATTGCCCAGTCGAGGCTCTTCCACCCTGCAATGAGATCACGGCTGATTCAATAGTGACCTTAATCACCTGTCTGTGCTCGACCCACTTCTTTTGGCTTCCTTGGAGATTAAATGTCTTGAGCATATTCAATGACTGCGCCCCCACACTTATTTAGGTGAACACGTCCACAGAGTTACAACTCTCTGAAAAAAGACATGTCTCCACATGTTGGTCTTAAATGGGCAACTCCTTATTCTGAAACAATGGTTGCTTTCTAGAAGGGAAACATTCACTAAGCATCCACGCTTTAGGATAGTATATGTTTCAATAAGATCACTCCCAGCCTCAAAACTGTAACATCCAGGTTCAGGAACAGCTTCTTCCCAACAACCACCAGGCTTTTGAACACTACGAACTCCAACTAAACTCAAAACTGCAAACTGACTTGATTCCACTCGGCAGGCAACCTGGTTGCCATGGGTGAGTTGGGCCGAAGTTTCTGCTGTGTACAGTTCTCTAACAATATGCCGGCTATCCATTTGAAAGGTGTTGTAGAAAAAGCCAGGTGGGTAAGTGGGAGAGTGGGCAGGTCAGGCATCATGAACATGGCATAACCTGTAGTCACAGTGTGCTGATAGTGGAGGGAGTGAATGTTTAATGGGAATGAAACTGTGAAGCAAGGTAAAGGGTTTGTAATCTATAGACCAGCATAATGGAGTACAAGGAGCACTGAGAGTTGTTCTTCCCTATAGAGGAGGAGCGGTGGGCATATTGGCTGCATAGTGCATAGCTGGTTAGCCCAATGCCTCACAAAACCAGAGATCTGGGTTTAATCCTGATTTTTACATCATCTTGACTTGGGAATAGGTCACCAGTTCAATCTTTCATAAATTCATGTTCATAAGTTGTAGGAGCAGAATTAGGCCATTCGGCCCATCAAGTCTTCTCCGCCATTCAATCATGGCTGATCTATCTTTCCCTCTCAACCCCATTCTCCTGCTTTCTCCCCATAACCCTTGGCAATCCTGACCTTGGGTGCTGTCTGTGCAGAGCTTGCACATTCGCCCTAAGACCAGATATACAAGAGACTGCAGATGCTGAAAACGTAAGCAAATAAAAAGCTCCTTTCCCCTCCTTCACCTCCTCCTTCTGCTCATCATCCACCCCTACCTCCTTTGGGTTCCCATTCCCCACTCATTCCCTGTTCCCTTCTGGCCACATTTCACTCCTCACCCTCTATTCCTATCATTTCTGCCATCTGCAGCCCTTCTCTGCTTACCACCTCCAGCCTTGGCTATTATCTCCACCCTTCTCATCCCCAGCTTCTAATCAACCTGTCACTGTTTGGGTCCATCTATCACTTGCCAGATCTTGCCACACTCCTTCCCTCGCCTCTTTGTCCCAGCAATCTCCCTTTACCCCTGTTTTGAACAAGGGTCCCGACTTGAACATTGCCTGTTCATCTCTCTCCGCACGGCCTCCTGACCACCATGAATTTCTCCAGCAATTTTACATTTTGTTCCTTGTGACCACATGGTTCTAACTCTGACTTTCTTTTTCACTCCAAAGACGCGCAGGTTGGTAGATTAATTGGCCGTTGTAATTTGGACCCAGTAGGCAGGTAAATGGTAGCTTTGGAGGGAGTTGATTACTGTAAGTGGGCGATTGGTTGTCAATGCAGGCTCAGTGGGCCACAGTGCCTGTTTGCGTGCTGCATCCTCTTGTCAATTACTCCCTGGCCCTAGTGTGGAGTTGCCAGCCAGCGTGGAATGTCCGGGTTGCTTCCCTGTGTCCAGAATTTCAAAGACTATTTTTATTCACTCCTGCTATAATTCACCCTGTCCACAACTCTTGTCTTTGTCGCACTGACATAGTCTCAATAAAAAACAGCAAACCTTTTGTTACTAAATTAAATGCTCTTATTCAATGTTGGAAAACACTCCCGTTGTCTCTAATAGGCTGAATAAATGCTATAAAGATGATCTTCCTCCCACAAATTCTCTATTTATTTCAATCAATACCTTCCTAAACATTTTTTCAAAAATCTTGATTCTCTGATTACAAACTTTATCTGGGATTATAAAACACATAGAATTCATAAACGACATCTATGTAAACGCAAAGAAATGGGCGGATTGGCTCTCCCCAACTTCTTCTACTATTATTGGGCAACAGATATTAAAAATGTAATTTACTGGCTGGATAGCTCATGCCAACAGGTAGACTGGTTAATAATGGAGAGAGAAGATTGCTCGCCTTTTAATATAGGCACGATTCTTCTCTCCCCAACAAATGTGAAGAACACACTATATGATAAAAAATTTGATTATTCACAGCACTCTACGAATCTGGAGACAAGTAAAATCAACTTTTAAACTAAGAAATTTATCTCTTCTCTCACCAATAGCCATCTATTATAGATAAAACGTTTACTTATTGGGAAAGACTAGGAATTAAAAAACTTGGAGAACTCTACGAGATGGGAACTCTTCTCTCATTTCAGGAATTACAGTCGAAATACCATCTGAAAGGTAATCAATATTTCAGATATCTTCAAATTCGAGACTATTTGAAAACATATACCCAAGACTACCAAACTCTGCTGCCAGATATACTAGGCGAATGTATGAATAGAAATTCAGTGTCAAACAACTTAACATCATATTTGTGCAACACCCTTCTAAATATAGAAATCCCATTGTCAGAAGCAATTAGCTGGGAAGAGGAACTAGGCCTAAAAATCTCAAGACAAATGGGAAGAAAACCTTTTATATTTATATACTATTAAAACTCTCGTGCCATCCGACCGGCTGCCGTCCGGCTGCCTTTCTGCCTTTTGATTCGTTGACTTTCTGCCTTTTGATTTGTTGACGGCTGCTCCTTCCTATCAGCTTCCAACACACTTCGAAACAAACTTGCAAGACAGGAACACTCTGAACCTTTCACTGCTGCAGCAGGCAGGGGAGGTGCAATTTGATTTTTTTTTACAGCAGGCAGGGGAGGTGCAATTGGATTTTTTTTTACATCCACTGCTGAGGGAGGCAGGGGAGTGCTGGAATCTTACATTTGGGAACGGCTTCAGTTCCATTGGAGGAGACGGGTGCATGGTGGAATATTGGGTTGGGGGATCACACCATTGGGGGAGCAGACCCAACGGGTCTGCACTTGGTCTAGTATACTATAATTGTTCGATTAACGTTAGACATACTTTAATTCAATTTAAAATACTGCACAGACTCTACTATTCAAAGACTAAACTGAATAAGATTTTTCCAAATGTACCTCCTATTTGTGACAAATGTCTCCTTCAAGAAGCAACTATAACACATTCCTTCGCCTCTTGCATAAAATCACATAACTTTTGGAGAGGAATTTTTGAAATGTTCTCAAAAACATTAAAAACAAAACTGGACCCCGACACGGAACTGATTAATCTAGGAACGTCAGACGCCTGCTCTGAGCTATCAATATTTCAAAGACATTTCCTCAATTATGGTCTGATAACGGCGAAAAAACTAATACTCAAATTCTGGAAACATACATCTGCCCCTACTCTTAAAATATGGATCACAAACATGTCTGAGACGCTACATCTTGAAAATATAAGACTTGTCCTAGCAGAAAAACCAGAGCAATTTTCGAAGACATGGACACCATTCATTGATTCATTACAAGGATAGTATGGTGCAACACAATTTTGGAATTAAATCTAGTTACGGGTTGGGTGATGGGTGGGGAGGGATACGAGGCAGGTATATCATCTCCTTGTGATTTTCTTTCTGTTTTTGTCTTTTTATTTCTCTACGTCTTTCTTATTTCTTTTACTTACTCATTCCTCAGCTACACCAATTTGGTAGTCTAGGGGTTCTATTCTTGCACATTCACTTTCTCTCTCTCCTGCTTTTTCTCTCTTCTTCTTTCTCATCTTTAGCTAAAAATTAAAATTGAAACTGTACAATAACTGTATTATGTCATATGTTGCGGTTTATATTTTTGTACACTGCTTCTAATAAAAAAAAAATTTTAAACAAAAAAACTCAAACCCTAAAAAATATCAGGCTGGAACTTGCTGAAAAGTGCTTTAAAAGATTTTCCATGAGCTGAAATTCTTCAAAACTCAAATGGATTAATGCCTTTGGGCTCGCTACTATTTTTATGAATAGATTTGCCTATTAATTGCCCATTAAACTCACCACAGAAAGTTATGTCTAGTAATGATTAAATTGAATAATTATCACGAATTGTCAACCAACCTCCCTGGCCCAGAAAGTGAACAATTTCAACTGCAGGGCTCTTTCCTTCAGGTGATGAATAGTTGAAAGTTTTAACATTTTCAAAAGTTTCTTCATTTCTTTTGTTGCACTCTTAATCCAAACATCCTTTCTCATGGTTTATCTTTCTATCCCCAACATGGCATAATAATCAACAAATGCAGCACAGTGGCACAGCTGGGAGAGATACTGCTTCACAGCACCAGAGACCTGGCTTCAATCCTGACCTTGTGTGCTACCTATGTGGAGTTTGCATGTTTTCCTTGTTAGCTCTGGTTTCCTCACACATCCCAAAGGCATGCAGGTTTGTAAATTATTTACCTCTGTAATTTTCCTGTACAAATGCCTCTGGCAACTTGTTCCACACATTGGTATCACCCACTGTGTGGAAAAAGTTGCCCCTTGAGTTACCTTTAAATATTTCCCCTCTTACCATAAATCTATGCCCTCTAGTTTCTGACTCCCGCTGCCTTGGGATAATGACTGTGACCATTCACCATATCTATGCCGCTCATGATTTTATTTACTTCTATAGGGCACATCTTAGCCTCCTACGTCTCAGGAAAAAAACACTGGCCTATCCCGGTAACTCAAACCCTCCAGGCTCTTTAATATCTTCATAAATCTTTTAGTTCAATTAGATACCATTGTAATCTTAGTTGACCTTCTTCACTGTCCACTATACCGCTAATTTTGGTGCCATCCGCAAATTTACTAATTATGCCAACCACATTCTCATCCAAATCGGTCACATAGATGGCAAACACAATAGTGAATCTAGATTCGAAAGTAGATACAAAAAGCTGGAGTAACTCAGCAGAACGGGCAGTATCTCTGGAGAGAAGGACATTCCGGGTCGAGACCCTTCTTCAGTATCGTTCGCTGCAGCACACCATTGGTCACAAGCTTCAAATCTGAAAAACAATCCTCCATTATCACCCTCTGACTCCTTCCAACAAGCCAACAGTATCTGCTGCTGAATAGGGCGGCACAGTGGCGTGGCGGTACAGTTGCTGCCTTACAGCGCCAAAGAACCAGGTTCGATCCTGACTATGGGTACTTTCTGTACAGAGTTTGTACTTTCTTTGTGCGATCACAAGGGTTTTCTCTGGGTGCTCCGGTTTCCTCCCACACTCTGAAGATATACAATTTCATAGGTTAATTGGCTTTGATTAAAAAAATTGTAAATGTTCCTTATGCCCCTGTCCCACTTAGGAAGCCTGAACGGAAACCTCTGGAGATTTTGTGCACCACCCAAGGTTTCCGTGCGGTTCATGGAGGTTTTTGTCAGTCTCCCTACCTGCTTCCACTACCTGCAACCTCTGGCAACCACCTGCAACCTTCGGGAACTGCAAGGGTTTCCTAAGTGGGACAGGGGCATAAGTGTGTAGGATAGTGTTAGTGTACAGGGTGATCACTGGTTGCCATGGATTCGGTGGGCCGAAGGGCTTGTTTCCATGCTGTGTCTCTAAAGTCTAAAGCCAATTTAGTATCCAGTTGACTAGCTCATCTTGGAACTCATATGATCTAATCTTCTGGACCAGCCTACCAAGTGGGGCCTTATCAAATGCCTTGCTAAAGTCCATGTAGACAATGTCCACCACACAGTCCCGCCAATCCTCTTGGTCACCTCTTTGGAAAAATTCAATCCAATGCATGAGACACAATTTTACGATTTTGTTTGGAGAAATTAGCCTGCATTTATTGGGAGAGATCACTATAGCTGTCATTTTTCTTAGAAAGTTGATTTTGATGGTTGTACAATGGACTGCTTGCTCAGCGCACCCCAACACAATCTTTCTGATTGGCACCCCATTCACCACTTGAAACATTCATAGATATTAAGGGAATCAAGGAATATGGAGTTCGTGCAGGATAGTGGTGGTGAGGTAAAAGATCAGCCATGACAAGTAGGTACGTCATTCAGCGTACTGGATGACAAGTAGGTACAAGAGACTGAATGGGCTGCACAATTGCATGACTTCTACCACAAGAAGCACTGGCAGCAAGCATTTAGGAACAGCAGCACATGCAGGTTCCCCTACGAGTTGCGCACCGTCCTAATGTCAAAATATATCACATCCTCACTGGGTCTAAAGCCCGGAACTCCGTCACCAACAGCAACGATTCAGAAAGGCAGTGAATACCCTCCCCCATCATCTCAAGGGCAATGAAGGATGAGCAGTAAGTGCTGTCTCTGCCATCCATGTCCAAATCTACAAAGAAAAAGAGTAAACAAGCGTAAAACAAGAGAAATTGATGCATTAAACACATCCCCACAAGTAGCTATCTATGCCATCGTTAAGCATGAAATGAGGCAGAAAATGCTTTAAAGGATGGCAGGGAACAACGGTTGCCAGTTTGAATGTGTGTAAGTAGTGGAGTTAGAATGTGTTGAATCATACTACTGTACTAGTAATCATGTGTCTGGTCAAAATGAGACATGGTATTGAGGGTAGAGTACCAAGATGGACTGAAAATTGGTTGGCAGACAGGAAACAAGAGTAGGCATTAACGGGTCCCTTTCAGAATGGCAGGCAGTGACTAGTGGGGTACCGCAAGGCTCGGTGCTGGGACTGCAGCTATTTACAATATACATTAATGATTTAGATGAAGGAATTAAAAGTAACATTAGCAAATTTGCAGATGACACAAAGCTGGGGCAGTGTGACCTGTGAGGAGGATGCTTTGAGGATGCAGGGTGACTCGGACAGGTTGGTCGAGTGGGCAGATGCATGGCAGATGCAGTTTAATGTGGATACATGTGAGATTATTCACTTTGGTCGCAAAAACAGGAAGGCGTATTATTATCTAAATGGTGTCAATTTGGGAAAAGGGGAAGTACAACGAGATCTGGGGATCCTTGTTCATCAGTCACTGAAAGTAAGCATGCAGGTGCAAGGCAATGAAGAAAGCTAATGGCATGTTGGCCTTCATAACAAGAGGAGTTGAGTATAAGAACAAATAAGTCCTTCTGCAGTTGTACAGGGCCCTAGCGACTGTGTGCAGTTTTTGTCTCTAAATTTGAGGAAGGACATTCTTGCTATTGAGGGAGTGCAGCGTAGATTCACGAGGTTAATTTCCGGGATGGTAGACTGTCATATGTTGATAGAATTGAGTGGCTGGGCTTGTATACTCGGGAATTCAGAAGGATGAGAGGGTATCTTATTGAAACATTTAAGATTATTAAGGGTTTGGACACGGTAGACGCAGTTGGGGGAGTCCAGAACCAGGGGCCACAGTTTACGAATAAGGGGTAAGCAATTTAGAACGGAGATGAGGAAAAACTTTTTCACACAGAGGGTTGTGAATCTGTAGAATTCTCTGCCTCAGTAGGCAGTGGAGGCCAATTCTCTGTATGCTTTCAAGAGAGAGTTGGATAGAGCTCTTAAAGATAGCGGAGTCAGGGGATATGGGGAGAAGCAGGAACGGGCTACTGATTGTGGATGATCAGCCATGATCACAATGTATGGCGTTGCTGGCTCAAAGGGCCAAATGGCCTGCTCCTAACCCTATTGTCCATTGTCCATAAAATGAAGAACGCATAAAGTCCCCACTGGAAGTTTATTTAATTGAGAAAGCTGTGGAAGAACATAGTGAACATGCTAATTATCATGGGAATGAGCTGTAGCCGGAAAGGTTTGTGAAAGTGAGTCCTTATCAGTGAGACCTGAGAAAGGAGAGGATGTCAAGGATCTGCACAGAGCACTGTATTCACTTAGACTTTAGACTTTAGAGATATAGAATGAAGACAGGCCCTTTAGCCCACTATGACCACACAAACCAGCAATCACCCCGTACACTAGCACTATCCACGCACTAGGGACAATTTACAATTTTACCGAAGCCAATTAACCTGCAAACCTGTATGTTTTCAAAGTGTGGGAGGAAACCAGCGCACTTGGAGAAAACCCACACGGTCACAGGGAGAACGTACAAACTTCGTACAGCCAGCATCTATAGTCAGGATCGAACCCAGGTCCAAGGCAACAGCTCTACCGCTGTGCCACCGTGCCATTCCTGGGTACCTTCCATTCGTATCTACCCAGGAGAGGTCCCAGTGCAACACCGGAATGATCCTGGTCTTAAAATGCCAGAGATCAAAAGGTAGACAAAAAATTAAACTAGCGCATTGAGGAAGAATTGCCAAAATGTTGCACACTAATGGATGGGAAGGACTGACAGAGAACAAAGGGGGAGTTGGATGGGGAGGCAGCCTTAAACACGGAGCCAGGTGTTCAGACTATAGTCAAAAACACTTTTCTCACAGAGAAAGCAATGAAATTGCCAGGAACTCTCTCCCTTTTAAAACCAGCTCGAGACTTGACAGATTTTAGTCAGGAAAACCGTTCGCGGACTATGGATTTGCTAAAAGAACAGTTGGTAGGTTTGATCACCTGAATTTCCGGTTCCTGCATTACTTCGTATTAAAAGATTGTCAGAGAAGGATTAAATGCTTGTGGATCTGAAGAGAGGAATTCATCACTTGACAGTTTCTAGAGTCATGGAGAAAGACAGTACAGAAACAGTGTCCCTCAGCACAACTTGCCCATGCCAACCAAGCTGCCCCATCTACACTAATCCCACCTGCCCAGTTTAACCCATTACCCTCTAAACCTTTCCTGCCCATGCACCTGTCTAAATGTCTTTTAAATGATGTCATAGTATCTGCCTCCTCTGGCAGCTCATTCCATATACCAACCACCCTGTGTGAAAAGGCTGCCCCTCAGTCTGAAGAAGGGTTTCGGCCCAAAACGTTGCCTATTTCCTTCGCTCCATAGATGCTGCTGCACCCGCTGAGTTTCTCCAGCACTTTTGTCTACCTTGCCCCTCAGATTCCTATTAAATCTTTCCTCTCTCACTTCATACCTTCTGAGGGGAAGTGTTACAATTTGATTGCAAATTTCTGGGTGACATTTAAATTTCAGCTGGCTTTTTTAATTTATTTTGGAAATTACAATCTGCCAGTATGAATCCTGCATGTTTAAATCTCCCATTCAAGTCCTATATATCTGACCTGGACCCACATTGTCTCGTCCAGACAAACAATGTTCCATCCAAACCCCTCCCTGTGCCACCTGAACTAACACTTTCACACCTAAAGCAATACAGTCCCACCTGAACCAATAGAGTTCCACTCAAACTAACATGGTCCTACCCAAACACTCACTACCTCAGACAAACCCTCACTGATCCAACCATACAATGACCAGCCCAGCAGAATCCACACTGAGACACCAATATCCTTTCTGTTGACACCCGTAAAATCACTTCCCTCACAATATATACACTACTTTCAGAGCCATAACACCCTCCCTCATTTCTTTAATCATACTACCTGTGCCCAACACAAACCCCTGAGACTCCCCCTCATCCTCAGTGCTGGACCTACATTTCCATATGGTCATCTCACTCACAGAGGAACCAGATCTTGGATGAGTGACTTCAGTATCTGCCTCATGAAACTAATCCTATTACACCACCACTATTCCAGAAAAGCATTTTGGCTTGGCTGGAGTTTCCTACACTTTGTTTCCACTTATCTGTGTTGAATTGCAATGTTTTCATGGTAACTTTCTTATGTGTGCCCAACAGAATCGTAATTCACCACATGCTCTCACGACATCCACTTTCCTTTAATCATTGTCACTGTATCCCTCTTCCTCATTACGGTCCTGGCTTTGCTAATTACCAGATTTAGCGGATCACTAGAATATTGTAGGGCCTCATAAATCAGCTCTGAATCACCACAAATTAGTCATTAATATTGGCCTGTATCTTCATCCATCAATGACGGTAATATTTAGAACCAACTCCTTGCCTCACGGAATCGGCATACACTTTGTAATGGGTGGGAAATCTTCCAACGATCTTCAGTTGGCCACCAGAAGGGTTAGTAAGAAGCAGTGCTACTGACCAGAGGTAAAGTAGTTTTTCCCTATTTTACACATCAAACTCAAACTTAGCATTGGTGGGGAGATGAGGAATTTTGCGACTCAGAAAAACCCTGGAATAGAAAATGTGAAAATCAGTGAGTAGTGAGTCAAAATATTAGGCGTTTGGATCCAATGTTTCTTGTTCTTGGTATTTTACTAGCACTGAATAGTTTAAAGAAGATTATTGAGAAGAAACACCGGTCGTAGAGTGATCACTGCCAGGTGTTTTGCTACATTCTCCAAAGCAGACCAGTCATGCTGTTAATAAGAAAACAGCTTGCATGATCTGCGGCCTTGGTATCTGATCCATCTTAGGTCAAAGTAGGCTCCGTCCCCTCTCCTTAGGTCTGACTCAAGATTGGCCAGGAACCCGAGATAATAAATTCTAAATTACCAGTTTATCAATGACACCTAATGAGTATCAGCCTTGGTATGGTGATTGCTCACCGACCCACCTAGCAAGCTTCTCTGACTATGTTTATATGAATTATCATTTTTTAATTATCTGATGGTATACTAATTTGGGATATGAAGGATATGAGAGTTTAGAGGGGGGGTCGCAAAGTTAAGGGAGGTAGGTAATGATTTAAATAGAAGATTTGAAGTGTTGATTAAGCATCAGGAGATAAAAACGAGGACAGGAATACAAAACTTGACATGGATCCCCTAAGCATTTTCTGCCTAGAAGTCCCAATTAGAGTATTTCCATATCAGTTCCCTGTTATATTCCTCCGAGGGATGTGATGTGATTCTTCTTCATGGGAATGAAGGCCAATTTTATTGCTCGGTGAAGCGAGAGTTCATTGTGAGATGAAAAAGAATCTGCAAAATGCACCTGGGATTTATCAGTTGCACAGATGGCAACTGCAGGGTACGAGCTGGAATTCATTCAAGGCCCACCTACCATTTTCCAAGAAACTATCTCACCCATGGTGCACCAGAAGACTTAACACTTGCAAGGACAAATTTCAGAAGGACTCTGAGCCAAAGATGGATGGCACAGTGGCTTATCAGTGGAGTTGCTGCCTCACAGCACCAGAGCACCATGTTTGATCCTGACCTCGAGTGCGGAGTTTGTCTGTGCGGAGTTTGTACGTTCAAGCTGTGACCATGTGGGTTTCCTCCGGGTGCTCCAGTTTCCCCCCTCATTCCATAGACGTGCAGGTTTGTAGGTTCATTATCTTCTGTAAGATGTTCCTGATGTGTAGAATAGAACTAGTGTATGGGTGATCATTAGTCGGGGCCAAGTTGACAACTGCAGAGGTCAGATTGAATCCATGTCTCTGACACCAAAAACAGCAGCTCTGCTAGCTGCATCATTTTGTATTGTAGGATACTCAAAATGTCCTGGTCTTTTTCATTTCAAATGCTTTTGGCCATTTCCCACTTGCATAGCTTTGAGGAAAACCAGTTGTTTATGTAAGATCAAATTTGGAACTCCGATTTATGAATTTATAGATTTTGTGGATAATCAATAACCATGGGGTTCAGTGAAGAGTCAATTCCACTGATAGAGTCCCGTTTGGCTCCCCTGAAGACAATTGCAATATTGAATTTTGATCAGCTTTTGGTTATATGGTACAAATTAATTTTACCGTACACCTACCCGGTCCCATTAATGTACAACAGACACTGAAATTACAGAAAACACTGAGCAGGTCTGGCAGCAGCTATGGAAAGAGAAACAGTTGAACTTTCAGGTCTCTGGTATGTTTTGTCACATTTCTTCTGTAGATGTGGCTGCATTTATCAATACAACAGTCAATATTACCAGTTTTAAAGTCAGAATGTAGTATGATGACCTTTATTCCTGTGGTGTGCATCAGAACTAAACATCGCCGCACTACATTCTGACTTTAAAACTGATAACAGCATTTATAAGCAAACAATTGTGCAAAGTTGGAGATGGGTCGAGCAAAGTCAATTTATGGAACATAGAGAATAGAGCAAAGCAGCAGAAACAAGAACCTGCAGATGCAGGAAGAGAGGAGGGGCAGGACAAAGCCTGGCAGATAACAGCAACTGTACAATACAGGAATAGGCCCTTTAACTCACAATGTATGTCCTGAACATAATGACAAGATAAACTAGTAAGATTAAACGAGAACTTACCAGTTTGAAGTTTGATCGTTATTTTATGAGGAGTAACGTTGAGGGATTACGTGAAGAACCCCACCAGGACGCATGCGTGTCATTCTTCAAAGCAGCGGTGTGAAATCACAGATAACTGTAATGACTAAACATAGTAAGATTAGAGAAGAGATACCAGTTGAGTATATGATCAAGGGTGGGAGCGGAGGGCACGTAATCCCTCAACGTTACTCCTCATAAAATAACAATCAAACTTCAAACTGGTAAGTTCTCGTTTAATCTTACTATTTTACTTCGGAGTCACGTGAGTGACTATGCGAAGATTTTAAAGCTCTGTGGTTTCATGCCGTGGAAACGAGTCCATGCATCACATCTGCCTTGATTATGGGGAGAATAGTGTTAACATCATTAGACATCAATACGATATTGAAAACCCAACGATAAATATATTAACACCAAATTATAGCCCCTATTTATGGGGTAAATTATATTACAGAACTTAAAATTGTTTCTGCAAATGTTCCAGGTTCAATGACTGGTTTGTTATAAAATCGTTGGAAAGTTTTCTCCGTTGACCATCCTGCTGTCTTGAGGATTTGGTCCATAGGAACATCCAACTTCATAGCTGCCGATGTAGCGGCAGCCCTGGTGTAGTGAGATTTAAATGCTAGTGTCTACTCTAGCCTTATTAGGACCTGTTTTAGCCATCTAGAGATGGTCTGGACTGCCACTGTTTTGAGTGGCTGTTTGTAGCTGATTAAAAGTGACATTTCTTTCCCTCTGATGATCTTAGTATACTCCATATATAATAGTAAGTGTGTTACAATACAGAGATGATCATCTGTCCGGTATGCCCTGAATTCTGTTTTTAGGCCTGCTGACCCCTGTCAGTTCTGTTTGACTAATTCATTGATGTGAAAAGTTAAATTTCCAGATGAAATAGTCATGTTGTCCAGCCTTAGGTTCTGTAGTGACTGGACCATTTGTGCCGTGACCAAGGCCATCAGCATGACTGTTTTCATAGTCAGTTTCTATAGGGACAGAGCTGTAGCTGGAGACCAGTTTCTTAACATGGTCAGTACAATGCTCACATCCCATATTTGGGAGTACCTGGTTCTTGGGGGATTAACATTAAAATGCCCCTCATGAGTTTGGTTACCAGGGAGTGTCCCAACAGAATGCTGCTCTGTTCCTTGCCACAGGTATGTTGACAGAGCACTTCTGGCGCAGTTGATGGCACTATGACCTGAGCCTCTCATCGTAATGGAGGCTTGCCAGGAATTTCAGAACAGACGGGATGTTCATAGATCTGTGGGTGATCTTTCCTTTGTTACCAGATGGACCAGTAAATTAGGTCTATGATGGATGGTGATGCATGGTTCGAATACCATGTCTAGTATCACCGGGAACCATGGTTGAGTAGGCCAATCGGGTACTATCAAAATACCAGACGCAGAGTCTTGCTGTATTTTCCTTAATACCCGACTGATGAGGCAGAAAGGAGGGAATGCATAAATAAACAATTTCCCCCAATGCAGCGAAAATGCATCTGTTGCCGCTGCCCCAGGTCTGGTTCCCATGAAACATAATTTGATAACTGGTGATTGAGCCTGGATGCGAAAAGATCGATATCTGGTGTTCCATACCATGCTGTAATTTCAGCAAATACATTTTTATCCAACATCCATTCAGTGTTTTCATTGAATTTGCGTGACCTGGTGTCTGCCACTAAATTTAGTTTACCTGGTAAGTAGGTAGCTGATATCCAAATATCTCTCTGGATACACCATTGCCAAATTGTGTTGGCCAGATTGTCACATGATGTCGATTTGTTTCCACCCATATGGTTGATATATGCTACCACGGTGGTGTTGTCAATTTGTAGTCTAACATGCTGGTGATTTAACCCAGAACAATATGACTTAAGGCAAAGGAATGCACTTAACATTTCCAGGTAGTTTATGCCCAGTGTTTGTAATAATGATGCCTCCTGTGCATTCCATCTCCCTCCACAGCTGGAGATGGAATTGGTAGCACCCCAACCAAGTGCACTGGCATCAGTTTGTAGTACCATAGACGGGTTGCTGATAATTATTGGATTGGAACAATACCTGACGTTATGTTCCCACCATTTTAGTTCCATTATGGCCTCTGTTGGTAGCTTAATTGGTCCGTCAAAATGGCCATCATTAAGTTTGAGTGCTCTTATTTTTGCTCTCTGTAAATTTCGATAGTGTAAAGGTCCGAATTGTGTGGCTGGAAATGCAGCCACTATCGTCCCAATTATTCTAGCTACCAGTCTAATGGATGGTTTGGTGATGTCAATGATTTCGCTACAAGCCTCTATTAAGGCTGTAACCTTTTCTTTCGGCAAAGTCACTGACATGAGAACTGAGTTAATGGTGAACCCCACATAATCCATTTTTGTTGAAGGCGTTAATTTAGACTGAACTGGATGGATGATAAACCCCAGTTTTCCAAACAATTGTTTTGTGGCTGTTACCGCTTGTTTAGCCAATTCAAAAGTTTTGCCAACAATAAGTATGTCATCTAGATATGCCATTACCATGTGTTTTTGTTTCCGCAATAACGCTAGGGCTGGTTTCAAATTTTTGTGAACAGCCTGGGGCTGATGTTAGACCATTAGGTAGTGCCCTGTATTGCCAGTGCTGACCCATCCAGTTGAATTTTAAATAACATCTGTGGTCACCTCTTGTGGGTACTGTATAGTAAGCATCATTTAAATCGATGCTTGCCATGTAGTAGCCTTCGGAAATCAATTGCTTAGCAGTAACAAAGGTTTCCATCTTGAAATGAATATATTGTTCAAAGGTATTCAAAGTAGTTAAATCGATGATGATGCGGCAACCACCATCTTTCTTGTTTTTTATAAAGATGTTGGACACGAATTCCTGTGATTCGTGTTGGGTTTTCTCAATTACTCCTTTTTTATATAGCCGCTGTAATTCAGCATGTGCTTTAGATTTTTCTATGCCTGTGAGCACGAACATTCGGTTCGGTACATGCTGAACTGGAGGGTTATGTTTTTGTATAAATTCTATGGTATAACCCTGGATACTGCTTAGAATATAAGTGTCGGTAGTTAACTTATTCCATGCATCCAAATAATATCGTAATCTCCCACCAACTTCCATGCTCCCTTTAATTCTTAAGGAACCAGACCCACCTACATCCATGGTTACCAGTGGTAGGTATGTGACTTCTTCGGCATCCTCCGTGGACGTTGAGGCGCCGTTGTCTGGGTCTGTAGTTGGGTTGGTGTTGAGGGCTTGCGCATTTTCCAGGAAGGTCGGTCTGGCCCATGGCCTAAAAAAGACCGATGTTGGGTGTTCCTGGTTTTGCGCTTGCTCCAGTTTGTCTTGGCCGACTGGTGGGTGCGTAGGGGTGATGTTTATGGCCGTAGTAGCTTTTGGATGCTGCTTTTATGAGCCCCAGGGTTTTCGCCTCTTCGTCAAGTTATTTGACTTGTTTTGATAAATCCCCTCCAAATAGTAGTATTGATGGTTTGGAGGTTCCAGGTTTGCAGAGGCCTGCAAATTTGGGGTCTAAAGCCGGTTGGATAGCACTTTTCCTAATATTGTTTAACTCGTATTGTGAGTTGCAGAGTAAAGCCAGTGCATCTTGGTAGTCTAGGGTCATGTTTTGCTCATTCTATGTGCGGGCAAAAGCCGTAATTCCTGCTGTTAGGACTTTTAGGACTTTCTGTATTTTTAAGTCCCTGGTTTTAATTGATGCCCCGACATGTTTCCAGATGCACTGGTTGACACTGGGAACATTTAGCGACTTGCAGTTCCCTGGTGGTAAGTGTCGTGCCGTGGTGTCCGATAATGCCTGTCCCTGTAGTTGGTTAAAAGACATGTAGTCAATGCTTACCGCTATTTTCGGCTCCAGGTTTAGGCCAGGTTGGATAAACTGGGA
Source organism: Amblyraja radiata (assembly GCF_010909765.2). Taxonomy (NCBI): domain Eukaryota; kingdom Metazoa; phylum Chordata; class Chondrichthyes; order Rajiformes; family Rajidae; genus Amblyraja; species Amblyraja radiata. The sequence goes on along the minus strand of NC_045965.1, from coordinate 26,612,306 downwards.
CACCATATACAACATGTTTTCTTTCACCCCAGGCATACTAGTGGTATGTTGAACACTCGCCTCTTCAGGGTCAGCCCAGAATTGACCCTCCGTGCTCCCCTCTGATGAGGGAGAAACACTGTGCAGCCCCACAAGAGGTACTGCTGTGGGGCTTACTAACTGCCCACTGTGGCTAGCCTCCATCTCCCGGAGCCTGCCACTTGGAGTATTTCCTCCAGCAGCCGCTCCAACCGGCCCCAATGCGCACGGGCACTGGCCGCTCGCGGCTGTTCCTGATCCTGCAGCCGCTCCAACCGGCTCCAATGCTCACGGGCACTGGCCGTCGCGGCTGCTCCTGATCCTGCAGCCGCTCCAACCGGCTCCAATGCTCACGGGCACTGGCCGTCGCGGCTGCTTTTGTTCCCCGCTCCCAGCCACTCCAACCGGCTTCAATGCACACGGGCACTAGCCGCTCGCGACTGCTCCTGAAGCCGCTCCAACCGGCCCCAATACTCATGGGCACTGGCCGCTCGCGGCTATTCAGAGTCGGACTCATCGGAGTCAACGACTCTGTTAGTTTTTTGCTTCGCTCTACCGCCCGGCCGTGGCCGGTGCGGGAGCGAAGTCGGGCACAGCTGTTCCCATTTCGGGAGATTGGCGTGCCGTTGGCTGCTGCTGCCGGCTGCCCGCAACTCCGCGGTTCTCCCCCGCCAGCTTTCTCGCAATCTTCGTGGATCTGGTCCATGTCTCCACCTGTAAGGTAAGTGGAAGGAACGCAGAGTCTCCTTACCTGCTGTTCCCGGCTTTCAAATTCTGCCGCTAAGGGAACGTCGTTCCCCCTGCTGTGACTCGTTGCAATGCGTGTAGCGATATGGCACGCATGCATCCTGGCGGGGTTCTTCACTTAGTCACTCAAGTGACTCCGAAGTAAAATAACCTAATCTGCTTGCTCATGGTCCTTATGCCTCAACTCTCTGCATATCCATGCGCCAATCTAACAGCCTCTTTCTGTCTTGTATTTGTCTTGTAAATGCCAAACGGTCTGTTGGTCATTGTGAGCTTGTGAAGGGTTTGTGCGTGTTTGAGATTCAGACAACTTAAATCATGTCAAAACTTGCCAGAAAAATTATTTTTAGCTTGCAAGGCAGAATAAAATAGATTCCAAAAACACCAAAAATAGAGTACGATATATGAAGGCCATATCTTTACATCCTGCCTCTCTACCTCCTCCTCCTCCCCTAAACCCCACCATCAGTTTTCTCCAGGTTTATTTCTTACAATGAAGATGGCACACTGATCGATATTGTTGCAGCAATGCATGCATCTCAATTATTTCCCTTGCATTCTAACTCCTTGCCATTATATGTCACAAGTCTATCAGCAGGTACAGCTTGAATGTGTTAGAATGGGTTTGAATGGGTTAATAGTAAGATTAAACGAGAACTTACCAGTTTGAAGTTTGATCTGTATTTTATGAGGAGTTACGATGAGGGATTACGTGAAGAACCCCGCCACGACGCATGCGTGTCATTCTTCAAAGCAGCGGTGTGAAATCACAGATAACTGTAATGACTAAACATAGTAAGATTAGAGAAGAGATACCAGTTAAGTATATGATCAAGGGTGGGAGCGGAGGGCACGTAATCCCTCATCGTAATCCCTCATCGTAACTCCTCATAAAATACAGATCAAACTTCAAACTGGTAAGTTCTCGTTTAATCTTACTATTTTACTTCGGAGTCACGTGAGTGACTACGTGAAGATTTTAAAGCTCTGTGATTTCATGTCGTGGAAACGAGTCCATGCATCACGTCTGCCTTGATTACTGTAGGAGGAATTGTGTTAACATAATTTGGACATGAATTCGACATTGAAATCATAAAATTTATTAACACAAATTTATAACCCCTTTTTATGGGTTTAAATTAATTTACAGAACTTAAAATTGTTTCTGCAAACGTTCCAGGTTTCATTACTGGTTTATTGTAAAATAATTGGAATGTTTTTTCCCCCCCCCCCCAGACCATCCTGCTGCCTTGAGGATTTGGTCCATTGGTACATCCAACTGTATCGCTGCCGATGTAGCTGCAGCCCTGGTGGAATGAGATTTAAAAATATTAGTATCCACCCCAGCCTGTGTTAGCACCTGTTTCAGCCATCTTGAGATGGTCTGGACCGTCACACTTTTGTGTGGTTGCTAGTGGCTGACCAAAAAGTGCCTTCTCATTGCCTCTTAGGATTTTCGTTTTCTCCATGTATAACGACAGATGTCTTACTATACACAGACGGTCATCTGTTGGGTATGACCTAAATTGTATATTGAGGCCTGCTGATCCCTGTCTGTTCTGCTTACTAACTCATAGATATGAAACGTAATATTTTCTGTTGAGGAAGTCATGTTGTCCAGTCTTAGTTTATGCAGTGACTGTACCCTCTGTGCCGTGACCAATGCCATTAGCATGACTGTTTTTAATGTCAGTCTGTGTAGGGACAGAGCTGTTGCTGGAGAACAATTCCTGAGCATCTTCAGGATAATATTTACATCCCATATTTGGGAGTACCTGGTTCTTGGGGGATTAGTATTAAAAATTCCCCTCATAAGTTTTGTTACCAGTGGGTGAGTCCCAACAGAGTAACGTTCTGTCTCCTGCCATAGGTAATTAGATAGGGCACTTCTGGCGCAGTTGATGGCATTGTAACTGAGCCCCTCATCATAGTGGAGGCCTGCCAGATATTCCAGAACAGACGGGATGTTCATGTCTCTGTAGGTGATGTTGTTTTTATGGCAGTGCATCGCCCACTTCCTGATATAGACCAGATACTGTTTTTTGGTTGACTGTCTTTGGGCCGCCGAGATCATGTTCACTGTTCGGTCCGTCAGTCCCAGTTGTAGTAGAGGTGTTTTTAAAACTCTACAAATTAATAAGTTTAAATGTTTATGGCATGGGTGGCTAACCCTTGTTACAGGATGTAGCAATAAATCTGGTCTATGTGGGATGGTGATACATGGTTCTAATATCATGTTTAATACCACTGGGAACCATGGTTGAGTAGGCCAATCGGGTACTACCAATACCAGACGCAGAGTCTTGTTGTATTTTCCTTAATACCCGACTGATGAGGCAGGAAGGAGGGAATGCGTAAATAAACAATTTCCCGCCCCCCCCCCCCCCCCAATGCAGCGAAAATGCATCTGTCGCCGCTGCCCCAGGGTCTGGTTCCCATGAAACATAATTTGATAACTGGTGGTTAAGTCTGGATGCGAATAGATCGATATCTGGTGTTCCATATTTTGCTGTAATATCAGCAAATACTTTTTTATTCAACATCCATTCGGTGTTTTCATTAAATTTGCGTGACCTGGTGTCTGCCACTAAATTTAGTCTTCCTGGTAGGTAAGTGGCTGATATCCAATATCTCTCTGGATACACCATTGCCAAATTGTATTAGCCAGATTGTCACATGATGTCGATTTGTTTCCACCCATGTGGTTAATGTATGCTACCACGGTGGTATTGTCTATCTGTAGTCTAACATGCTGGTGATATGATCCAGTACAATATGACTTTAGGCCATGGAATGCACCCAACATTTCCAGGTAATTTATGCCCAGTGTGAGTAATAATGATGCCTCCTGAGCAGTCCATCTACCTCCACAGCTGGTGATGGTATTGGTGGCTCCCCACCCAAGTGCACTGGCATCAGTTTGTAGTACCATGGAAGGGTTACTGACAATGATTGGATTGGAACAAAGCCAGATGTTATCTATCCACCATTTTATTCCATTTTAGCTTGATTGGTAGTTTCATAGGTCTGTCAAAGTGACCTGCATTAATTTAGAGTGCTTGTATTTTTGCTCTCTGTAAGTTTTGGTAATGTAGAGGTCTAAATTGTGTGGCTGGAAAGGCAGCCACCATTTGCCAATTACTTTTGCTACCAATCTGATGGATGGTTTGCTGATGTCAACGAGGTTATTGCAAGCCTCTATTAAATCTCTAGCCTTTCCCTTAGGCAGAGTCACCGACATGTGAACTGAGTCAATGGTGAAACCCCCAAATAGTCCATAGTAGTGGAAGGCGTTAGTTTAGATTTAACTGGATGGATAATAAATCCCAGTTTTTCAAATAACTGTTTTGTGGCTGTTACAGTTTGTTTGGCCAATTCCAAAGTTTTGCCCACAATGAGTATGTCATCTAAATATGCCATGACCATGTGTTTACGTTTACGTAGAAACGCTAGGGCTGGTTTCAAAGTTTTTGTGAACAGCCTGAGGCTGATGACCCATTTGGCAGTGCTTTATACTGCCAGAGTTGCCCATCCAGTTGAATTTTAAGTAACATCTGTGGTCACCTCGTATAGGCACTGAATAGTAAGCATCTTTTAAATCGATGCTGGCCATGAATTAACCTTTGGAAATTAATTGTTTAGCAGTAACAAGGGTATCCATTTAGTCAGATCTATGATGATGCGACAACCACCATCTTTTTTGTTTTTGATAAATATATTGGACACGAATTCTAATGGTTCGTGTTGAGTTTTCTCAATTACACCTTTTATGTAAAGCCGCTCCAGTTCAGCTTGCGCTTTTGATTTTTCTTTATCAGAAGGCACGAACATTCGGTTCGGTATATGTTGAACTGGAGGGCTGTACTTGTGTATAAACTCTATTGTATATCCCTGGATACTGCTTAAGATGTAAGTATCGGTTGTTAACATGCTCCATGCATTCAGAAAAGAGTGTAGTCTCCCCCCAACCTCCATGCTCCCTGTATTTTGTAGGGAACCAGACCCACCTACCTCTATAGTTATCAGTGGCAGGTTTACTTCTTTTTGTAGGTTCTTCGCTGCTGTTGTTGCGCTGGTGTCTGGATTTTCGGTTTGGTTGGCGTTGGAGGTCCCCGCATCTTCCAAGAAGGCCGGCCTGGACCATGGCCTAAAAAAGACTCATGTTTTGAATACCGGCCTTCGAGCTTTCACCAGTTCTGTTGGTGGGTGCGTAGGGGTGCTGTCTTTGGCTGTAGTGTTTGTTGGAGTCCCTTTTATTAGTCCAGTAGGTTCTCTTGTTCCTGCACCCCTTGCACACTTGTCTTTCCTTCTGCGGACCCCTCTTCCAGGTCAGCCCAGAACTGACCCGCAGTGCTCCCCTCTGATGAGGTAGAAGCACTGTGCAGCCCTTCAAGAGGTACTGCTGTGGGTTTATCATAGGGCCCACAGTGACCCGACTCCATCTCCCGGAGTCTGTCACGTTGGAGCAAATGCTCCACACACCGCTCAATCCAGCACCAGCGCTCTCGGTCGCTGGCCGCCCGCGGTTGTTCAAAGTCGGACTCCTCTGAGTCCGCGACCTTGTTTGTTTTTGTGTCTAGCCTTTCTGCCCGGCTGCGTGGATCTGGCCGGTGCGGAGACGACATCGGGCACAGCTGATCCCACTATCGGTGATCCGAGTGCCGCTGGCTGCTGCTGGCTGCCCGCTGCTCCGCGGTCCTCCCTCACCAGCTTTGTCCTTACTGCCCTGCCGTGGAGTGGATCTGGCCGGTGCAGAGGCGACATCGGGCACAGCTGATCCCATCTAGCCCACCAGCTTTGTCGCAGCCCGTTGGTTTCTCCACCTGTAATTAGCATGGTAAAAACACAAAAAGACCGCAGCTCTTACCTGCAGGTCCAGGTTAAAATTGTCGCTACTGGGGAACGTCGTTCCACCCCGTCTCCTGCCGTTTTCGACTTGTCCAAAAAGTCGACGTCCCCATTTGAATAGTCTCTCGCCCGGCCGTGGTGTTCTGGCCGGCGCGGGACCAAAAGTCGGCACAGCTGATCCCTTACGGGGCTTGTGCCTTCAGCTACTGCTGGCTCCCGCAACTTTGCGGTCCTCCCCAGCCAGCATGACTCGCAGCACTTGTGGACACTATTTTGTCCAGCTTCCCCCCCTGTGTAAAAACAGCGCGGGGACAAAAACTACCGCAGAGTAAATCACTTACCTGCAGGTCGCGGTTTCAAACTTACCGCTGCGGGGGACGCTCCACCCCGCCTGTCGTTTCGCAAGCGTGAAAGCGATATGACACGCATGCGTCATGGCGGGGTTCTTCACGTAGTCATTCACGTGACTCCGAAGTAAAATTGATGGTTTATTTCACTACCAGTGGCAGGTGCCTTGGGCCATTTGGAGAGCAGGAAGCTTGCCGTGCGTGGTTAAGTGACTGCAAGCTGGGAGAAAACTCAATTTCAGCCCCTGTTTAGTCTTGAACTCAGTCCTACAACCCTCCAAGACTTCTTCCACCTCTCTATTACCTCCATCCACGATAGACTGTGGACAGCACGGCACCAGAAACCTCGGTTTGTGGGGAATTTGTATGGTCTTTTATGTGATCAGAAACATGTTAGTGAGGCCGCATTTAGAGCATTGTGTTCAGTTATGGACACCATTCTATAGGAAAATTGTTGGCAAGTTGGAAGGGGTACAGAGAAGATTTAGAAGGATGTTACCAGGACTCGAGGATCTGAGCTATAGGCAGAGGTTGAGCAGGCTGGGACACTATTCCTTGGAGATCAGGAGGATGAGAGGTGATCTTATAGAGATATATAAAATCATGAGAGGAATAGATAGGATAGACGCACAGTTTCTTGTCCAGAATAGAGGAATTGAGAACCAGAGGCCTTAGATTAAGGTGAAGGGGGAAAGATTTAATGGGAACCTGAGGGGTAACTTTTTCACACAAAGGATGGGGGATGTATGGAACAAGCTACCAGAGGAGATAGTTGAGGCAAGGACTATTGCAACGTTTAAGAAACAATTAGACAGGAACATGGATAGGACAGGTTTTGAGGGATATGGGCCAAACGTGGGTAGGTGGGACTAGTGTAGATGGGACACGTTGATCGGTGGGGCAAGTTGGGCCGAAGGGCCTGTTTCTATGCTATATGACCCTATGACCACGTGGGCTTCCTTTGGGTATGCTGGTTTCCTCACAAATCCCAAAGGCATGTGGATTAGTACATTACTGAGCCACTGTAAATTGCCCCCAATGTGTAGGTGAGTGGTGGAATCTGTGGGGAGCTGATGAGAATGTAGAGAGACTATAGAGCACGAGACAAAAGGGTGTTTCGTGTTTAGTGAGGTTATGGTGGGCTGAAGGGTCTTTTCCCATTCTGTATCTCTCTATGACTCTCTCACTCTATTAACATCGCAGGTCACTGTGACTTGCCCTTAAATTCCCACACTCCATCCCCATTCTGCACTGAGTTGTTGCCATCATTGCAAACTACTGGAGAGAGAAGTGACTGCAGAAATCTTGAGTCTTGAATCTGGAATATTGAGCAAAACACAAAGTGCTGGAGGGACTCAGCGGGTCAAGCAGCATCTATGGAGGGAAATGTGCTGCCGATGTTTCCCCACCAGAAAGGTCACCTGTCAATTCACTCTATAGATGCTGCCTGAGTCATTGAGTTCACACAGCAGTTTGTGTACTACTTTATCCTGGCTTTTAGTCACATCTCAAATTTAATCGTGTTACATTACTGTGAAGTGCCTTGGGACTCGTTCCTTGACTAAAGGCATTGTACAAATAAGTGTTGTTGTCAGGTTAGAAATGAGCTTCTATAATTGGCTTTGGGACTCCAGCTCACCCAGAAGATGTAGAAACAAGGAACTGCAAATGTTGGTTAACAAAAATACAGACAAATGATGGAGTAACTCAGCGGCTCATGCAGCATCTCTGGAAAACATGGATAGGTGACGTTTCGGATCAGTACCCTTCTTCAGACTGATTGTAGCGGTAGGGTTAAAGAAAGCTGGAAGAGAGGAGGGGCAGGACCCAAGCAGGTAGGCAAAAGGTGGATACAGGTGAGGGGAGGTTTTGATAGGCAGATGATGGGACAAAGGCCAGAGATGAAAAGACCAAAGATGCGAAGCAAAAGAAGTGAAGAGTTGTCGAATTGTGAATCTAGATTCGTGACCTCCTGAGACCAAACGTAGAATCGCCGAACACTTGCACTCAGTCTGTCAGGGCTGAGATCTCCTGGTTGCAAAACATTTAAACTCCTGTTCCCATTCCCATACTAACCTTTCAGTACTAGGTACCTCCATTGCCAGATTGAGGCCACATGCACCTCATAGTCTGCTTGGATAGCTTAAAACCCAATGGTGTGGTTGAATTTTGCAATTTTAGGTAACTCCCCTCCCCTTCCTTCCCCGACACTATCCTTTCTTCCAACCCACATTCCTTCCACTAACTTCATAATTCACAATATTTCAATCCTTTTGTCTTATATCTACGATCTTTTCATATCTGGCCTCTGTTCAAACATCTGCCTATCAAAAAAACCCTTCACCTTTTGGATTTGTCCGGCCCCTCCTCTCTTCCTGCTTTCTTCCACTCCCCCTCACCCCCCACTGTTAGTCAGAAGAAGAGTTCCGACCCAAAATATCATCTATCATCATCAGCGGTCACTCTAAACAAATGTGATTGTCCTCTTATGGAGGATGCCTGTGCGTGACTTTGTTTAACGTGGGGAGACTGGTGCACAGACAGCCACCACATGGTCCTTGACAGATCTGGGTCAGGATCCAGTGGCATAGAGTTCAAGATGACCGGGGACCCTTTTCTGCTGCAGCCGTCATCCGCCTCCCCAGCCGTTGTGACGTGCCACTAAAGTCAGCCATCATCCTCCGCCAGGCTCTGTCCTGCAAGTTCTTCAGAGATGCTGTCTGACCCGCAGATTCATTCCAACATTTTGTGCTTTTTTTAAAATGAAATAATCTGCTTGACTTCTCCTTCTGACCATCCCAGTGTCACGTGTCTATAAGGACAGGACAAGATGGGAATAAAACTAATCTAAGCTCATGCCACAAACTCAGCTCGCAGCAAGTTGGGAAGAAAAAGACAGCGAAGCATAACTTGGCTGTTGATTCACAACTAGCCCTTCATGCACTGTGAATGGTCCAGCCATTGGATTTCAGTCCATTTCCGCTCAAGTGAACAGGGTGATCCAGTGACACCCATTGCCTGGTCTTGTAAGTGGCCCATTGGAAGCACCGGACTGTTTGCGTCCATGGAAGTGTGTCACAAGTCCATGAAGAGGAAGGAGAGTACGCTGCAAAATGGCCATCTCCTGGGAGGTCTCTGCTATTAAAAATGTTAGTGCAGCTAACATTTGCATCTAGCAGTTGTACAGAGCCCTAGTGAGACCACACCAACAGTATTGTGTGCAGTTTTGGTCTCCAAACTTGTGGAAGGACATTCTTGCTATTGAGGGAGTGCAGCGTAGGTTCACGAGGTTAATTCCCGGGATGGCGGGACTGTCACATGTTGATAGATTGGAGGGGCTGGGCTTGTATACTCTGGAATTTAGGATGAGAGGGGATCTTATTGAAACATATAAGATTATTAAGGGTTTGGACATGCTAGAGGCAGGAAACATGTTCCCAATGTTGGAAGAGGCATAACCAGGGGGGCATAGTTTAAGAATAAGTGGTAAGCCATTTTTGAACGGAGATGACGAAAAACTTTTTCACTCAGATAGTTGTGAGTCTGTGGAGGCTGGTTCTCTGAATGCTTTCAAGAGAGAGTTAGATAGAGCTCTTATGGATAGCGGAGTTAAGAGATATGGAGAGAAGGCAGGGACGGGGTACTGATTGAGGATGATCAGCCATGATCACATTGAATGGCGGTGCAGGCTCGAAGGGCCGAATGGCCTACTCCTGCACCTATTGTTTATTGTTTATCAGACTCCACAAACAAATACCAGCCTAGTACTTATAAAGTCTTACCCACAAAGTTCCGATGACTGACTGGAAACCTCTCATGTCTTCTGCAGTACCTCAAACGTTCGTTGCCTGTTTAGTTAAAAAAAAGTGTTGAAATATTACCTCCATTCAATAGCAGACAATTCAGGAGGGTAAAGATCTATTCTCTCTGAGCTATTGGAGAGAATAGCAAATGGAAGTACTTGGATGTCCCTGGGCTGTAGCCTTCATTTGTCACAGAGTATTAAGGTAAAAGAAGGAGCAAAATAGATAATAAATTGCTAATTTTGTCCTCCTCATTCTATTTCCCTTTCTCTTTCACTCTCCTGCTCTCTCCCACTATATTCTCACTCAGTCACTTACTCTTTTAATCTCTCTCCCTCTCTTTCTCACTCACTCTTTCTCTTTCACTGGTTTTCTGCCTCTCCCTCTCTCTCCCCCTCCCCCTCTCCCTCTCCCTCTCCCTCTCTCTCTCTCTCTCTCTCTCTCTCTCTCTCTCTCTCTCTCTCTCTCATTCTCTCTCTCCCTCTCCCTTTCCCTCTCCCTCTCCCTCTCCCTCTCCCTCTCCCTCTCCCTCTCCCTCTCTCTCTCTCCTTCTACCTTTCACTTTCTCTTTTTTTCTCTCCGAAAGTCTTCAACAATCTTTCTCCATCGATGCTCTTGACTCTGATTGTGACTCGGAGCATGAGCAATAAAATAGTAAAAGATTAAGGACAAATGTATATGTTAAAATACACCACCTGCCTACCCAAAGCAATGCCAAAATACTTGGGGAGTAACTGGCGGGCTGTTAGAATCAAGTGTCATGAGACAATGTGAACATCAAACAAAAATATTGCAGGGGCTGGAAATCTAAAATAAAGACAGAAATGCTGGAAACACTTCTACACCGCCCAGTCCCTGATGAATCCAGCCCCCTGCCTTCAGGCTACATATGTGGGAAGAGAAACAGAGTGAACGTTGCAGGTTGAAGACACTTCGTCAGAACTGGGAAGGTGGAAATAAAGTTATTTTGGGGATAGTGGGGAAGGAACTTCAGTAAAAGCAGCCAAAAGCCAGATTATTATTCGGGTCAAAACCCTTCTACAGACTGGTCAGTCTGAAGGATGGTTCCGACCCAAAACGTCACCTATTTCATTTACTGCCTGACCCGGCGAGTTACTGCAGCATTTTGTGTCTATATTCTGAATAAACCAGCACTAGCATAGCAAGTAGTTAAGAGGGCAAATTAAAGATTGGGTTTGTATTGCAAAGGGTCTGAAGTTTTAGAAATAGGGAAGGTTTGTGCTAGTTGCAGGGTGTTGGTGATGCCACACTTGGAATACTGTGCAACTGTAGATCATTTTCCAGTTATCATATTCCAGAATGCAAATATTAAAGACCAGGGGCATAGTTTTAAGCTGAGAAGGGCAACGTTTAAAGGAGATGTTCGATGCAAATTTTGCACATGCAGAGGTTGGTGGGTGCCTGGAACAAGCTGCCTGTGATGGTGGTGGAGGCAGATGCAGTAATGTGGTGTTTACGAGGTTTTTAGATATGCACATGGATATGCGGGGAAAGGAGGGACATGAAACAAGTGTAGGCAGAGGAGGTTAATTTATGTAGGAAGGAACAGCAGATGCTGGTTTAAATCGAAGATAGACACAAAATGCTGGAGTAACTCAGCGGGACAGGCAGCTTCTCAGTAGAGAAGGAATGGGTGACGTTTTTGGTTAAGACCCTTCTTCAGACTTAATCAGGAGATTAATTTAACTTGGCATCATATTCTGCACTGACATTATGGGCCAAAGGGCCTGTTCCTGCGCTACACTGTTCTACATTCTATTTTCAATGTACCAGTAAGTCACCGTCATATCAATCCAACACGAAATATCACCTATCCATGTTCTCCGGAGATGCTGCCTGAGCCACTGAGTTACTCCAGCGCTTTGTGTCCTTTCCCATCATGTGATCTGCCCCAGCGGCGTACCTACAAACTAATTCACTGGTGGAATAACTTTCCCCCCTCCCCCCCAACATCGCCGCCATCATCTCACTCCTTGCAGCTCCAGAGACTCTCCAATTTCTGTCATGATTCCCATTTATCAAAGCCGGCGGCATTTCATCAAGGAGTCAAATGGGATCAAAGAGAGAAAGGGAGATGTTGCAGAACTTCATTTGCAAGTAAAAAGACGCTCTAATATTAGTCTCACATTGAGAAGGTTGCTCTGCTCATTGGCTATTTTTAACCTATGATGAGCAGCAGTTTGCATGACATATCTATTGTCGCCATAAAATCTGCAGATCCCGAGTAAAATGATATTGCACAGGACAACGAAAGGAAGGAAAACTGACCTGCAGATGTCTATTTTATATTCATCATTTGCATTCAAGTACAAAGAAGGCTTAAAGGGGATGCAATCATTTTAAATTTCAATTGGATTGTTCCAAGCACCAGAACCAAATGGGCAGCACGGTGGAGCAGCAGTAGTGTTGCTGCCTTACAGCGCCAGAGACCCTGGTTCGATCCTGACTCCGGGTGCTGTCTGTACGGAGTTTGTACATTCTCCCCGTGACCTGTATGGGTTTTCTCTGGGAAGCTCCAATTTCTTCCCATGCTCCATAAACCTACTGGTTCGTAGGATAATTGGCTCGGTATAAATGCAAATTGTCCCTTGGATAGCTAGGGTAGTGTTAGTGTGCGGGATCGCTGGCCGGCGCTCACTCAGTGGGCCGAAGGGCCTGTTCCCGCACTGTATCTCTAAACTAAATTAAACTTATTCTTCAAACCGCTGAATGTTTTCCCTTTGTGATTTTTCTCTTTTTTTGCTTCTGAAGTTCAACCAACATTTGAGGGGCAGACGACCAAGCTGAATCTGCCAGGAATCAGTGTTTACATCAAACAGGGAAGGTCAACACCGTGAAGCAGCTGATCAAATTTAAATTAAAATGCAAATAAATAAACTCTGAGCTAAATAAATACGGTGAATAAATTAGGGCTGCACAGTGGTTCAGCGCCTCGCAGCACCAGAGACTCGGGTTGGATCCTGCACGTCTTTGGGATATGGGAGAAACCCCAAGCACCTGGAGGGAAACCCACACAGTCACAGGGAGGACATGCAATCTCCAAGTTGACAGCTGTGGAGGTCAGGATTGAACCCATGTCTCTGGCACTGTAAAACAACAGCTCTGCTAGCAGCAGCACTTTTTCATTCTGTAATAATAAAAGTGACTTACAGCGCCAGAGGCTCAGGTTTGTTCCTGACCACGGGTGCTGTCTATGTGGAGTTTGAACATACTCCCCGTGACCACGTGAATTTTCTCTGGGTGCTCCAGTTTCCTCCCAAGGTTTGTAGGTTAATTGGCTTCTGTAAATTGCCCCTAGTGTGCAGGATAGAACTGGTGTATGGATGACCGTTGGTCGTCATGGATTCGGTGAGCCGAAGGACTAGTTTTCACGCTTTATCTCTAAACTCTAAACTAAAATGGTCTTTGGCATGCTGGATCTGGACCTACTTACTGCCTACTGCATAGAAGGGGGGCATTCAGCCTATTGGATCTATGCTGGCACTGAGCAGAGATGGTGATAGTTTTTGATGACTAAAGGAGCAGGTGGAAGGCCCAAAGATCAGATGACATGTGCAGTAGATTGGAGTTTGCATGCATTCTCCACTGCCTCTTAACCATGCGATGAACAGGGATACTCTAAGATAGGGAGCAGGGTTCGGCTGAAAGCATTTAAGGTCGGGTTACAATGTCACTGCTTTGCATCAACCACACCGCGGTAAACAAAGGAGACCAGAGTGGATATTATGATAAGTAAGAGTTATTGTGGTCACATTAGAAGGAGGCTTGGTTTAACATCAGCGCTATTAAAAAGAAAGAAAATGACATAATATCGATTATGCTATTATAGCTGATAAATCAAAACAAAAGTGCCACTTCATACAAAGCAGCCTTCCACTTCTTGTATTGAATGGGACACTCAGACATTGGTCCGTATACTCCCAATTATCTATCACATCGCATGCATCTCATGAAAAGAGCACTGTGACAGCAGGATATTGAGGGAATGCATCATGGTTCTTGTCAGTGTGAGAATCAGAGCTCTGGTTCAAGGTAAATTTCACTCGGTCTCTAAAATCACCACAAAATTGTATGTAAGTTAAGAGGTGTACTTTTGACATTCGATTAAATTATTTCATTTATTTCATATTTCACTGCAGTATATGACTGGAGAACAAACAAAATGCACAAATAACTTTTAATTAAACGTACTTTTTCCTATTCTTCCTATAGAAACTATATTATTTATCTCCCTAATAAAGTAACTTTGGGGGGGGTGGTTTGTTTCAGGATACAGAGCTGTTGAGGCACAATTATGATAAATGCAGTACCATTTGAAAACAGCAGAAAATGTCATGTGATTGAGGTCGAGTGATTTGGGTTGTGTGATCGAGGTCATCGAGTGGTGTGGGGGCATTGAATGGCATGTGTACAGACACCCAGGGACTCCACATCAAACCGAGTTGGCAGCCTAAGTGCCAAAGCAGCTAATTTCTCAATACTCAGCATACAGTATAACACCCCCTTTAATAATTACTGCAAACATCTGAACATGCAGTATTCAAAATCTGAAAAGTAACAACTTGTCATTTGTATAGCACCTATTGAAAACTCAGGCATTTTCTATCTCTGAAATGTTTTCGCGGTTCAAGAATAGGTGTCACTGTTCCAACATAGATTGACAGCTGTCCTGTGGAGTTTAGATCTGAATTCCATTGACGCTACACCTGGACTTTATCCACGCTGTCTCGCTGTTCCGTGTTTAGCTCCATGTTACCATATGGCAGAAGGCAGCCATATTGGCCCATATTGAATCCACATCCGATCATAGAACACTCCTGTTCCCCACCAATTTTCCCTGTAACCTATTCACCAACATTGCCACCAACACCCACCCAGATTTCACCCCTCACCTCCACTGTGTTGGGGGTGCATTTATCACTGAAGGATTCCTAGTGTGGTGTGTACAGCAGACAACAAGCTAACTAGGGTGTAGAGATACACCAACACCTCTACTTCCTTTGAAGGCTTAGGAAGATCAGCATGTCCCCAACAAACCTCACCAACTTCTACAGATATAACTTAGAAAGCATTCTATCGAGATGCTTCAGAGCATGGTTTGGGAACAACTCCATCCAAGACCACAAGAAATTGCAGAGAATTGTCGATGCAGCCCAGACCATCATGCAAACCAACCTGCTTTCCATTGACTCCATCTACTTTTCACGCTGTCTCGGCAAGGACACCAACATAATCAAGGATGAGTCTAACCCCTGACACTCCCTCTTCTCCCCTCTCCCATCAGGCAAAACGTACAGAAGCTTTAAAAAGCTTACCCCAAGATTCAGAGACAATTTCTTCCCACCTGTTATCAGGCAACTGAATCATCTGATCACCAATTACAGAATGGTCCTGACTTAATATCTATCACATTGGAGATGCTCGGACTATCTTTAATCGGAATTTACTGTACTTTATCTTGCACTAAATGTAATTCCCTTCATCCTACAAATATTATACACAGTAAAGAGATACAAAATGCTTGACTATCTCAGCAGATCAGACAGCATCTCTGGAGGAAAGGACTAGGTGACGTTTTGGGTCGAGACCCTTCTTCAGACCCGAAAGGTCACCTATTTATTTTTATCAGAGATGCTGCCTGACCCACTGAGTTACTCCAGCATTTTGTATCTATCTTCAGTGTAAACCAGCAATTGCAGTTCCTTCCTGCACATGTATACACAGTGGACTGCTTGATTGTAATCATGTATAATCCGCTGACTGGATTGCATGCAACACTGTACCTTGGTACAGGTGGCAATAAATTAAAACTAAAGTATTGTTTCACCAGCACACAGAGCTGCTGCTTACACCGTCAGCCCCACCACACAACTATGCCAATTAACAACACATGATCACTGAAGGAGCATTATAGGAACAATTTCACCTCATGGTGATGTCCTGTGGTCTGAGACTGAGTTTAACTAGGACGGATGCTCGATCTACTTAAGCCAGACTTCACTTGCAGTGGGAATATCTGCTGCTGTCAATGTTCTGCTCTGCCTCATCTCGCTGAGCGAATACAAATAATTGCTGTCATGTCTCTAAAGACCAAATGTCAAGTGAGGCTACTTGCATCTTTGCAAACAGGAACTGGTCCTTTGTGTTGTGCAAGGCATTTCCATTATCTAGCTGTCTCACAGTTTGACAATAAATCGCATACTGAAGGCAATTCAAGCCTGAATGTTTCCTTTGGATGGTTTAGTTTACTTTAGTTTAGTTTAGGGTAACAGGCCCTTCAGCCCACTGAGTCCGTGCCGACCAGCAGTCCCCGTACACTAATACTAGCATTGTTACAAAATTTTGAGATTTAAAAAATAATTTTATCCCATCAGATAAAGCATAAAAAGAAGTTTAATGTGACACCTAATTCACTTTCATATCTTCAGTATTAAAAAAGTTATGGCCATTTTCATACTCTGAAATTAGCATCTTGTTCCCTATTGCTTTTCCATTGACTTAACACAATGATCGAGGACAGTCAAAAGCCCATAACTTTCTTAAAAAATTAAGAGAATTGAATGAAATTTTCAGTTATTTTAGATTGAAGGATTCTGAAACAAATATGAAACAATCTTACTTGGATGACCTGAAATTAAAGTATATAGTTAGTTACCTAATTGTAGCTAATTACAAAAGTAAATTACTAGATCTAAACATCTATTCATTTCTTAAGAAAAGGTTAACATTTTTAAATAGCCTAAGTGTCCAAATAACATTCACACAAGAATTCACAATATAACATGATTTTTAAATCTCATTGTCATGAATTTATAGGCCAAATGGAAGGAATTTAATGTTTAATTCCTGTAAATTAATGGGCATTTAAATCATCTTGCGAGTGGGTTTTTGTGGAACGCGATGGATTGGAACGTTGCGGTTACGGTGAATTTAAACCCCATATTGGCAGGAAAAACACTGCCGGTTCATATGGGGCCAAAATCACATTTTCGCCAATTAAATTTGGATTAAAATATACGACTTACCCCAATGTAAAATAGACGACTTACCCCGTGTTTTGTCCCCTACGTGAGATCCGTCCCATTGTAGGCGTTGAGGGTGTTAGAAGTAGCTTTTTATTTTACTCCAGCGATTAAGTTGTCCCGCAACTATTTTTTTTAACTTCCGAAAACGGAAGTCCGGTCGATTGTTCTGCAGCAGCTGGCAGCCTGAGGAAGTTCGCCTCCGACAGGCAGGAGAAAATGGCATTTTAATCCTGCCCCCCCCCCTCAAAGGCGCCAAAGTCGCGCACACAGCCAGTGGCAGAACTGCAGCGCCACTGGAGGTAAGTATTGTAACATTGCTACTAATACTACCCTACACACAAACCTGTTGGAGAGTATGGGAGGAAACCGGAGCATCCGGTGAAAATCCATGCGGTCACGAGGAGCACATACAAACTCGGTACTGACAGCACCCGTTGCTACTGAAGGTTTGAACCCAGGTCTCTGGCGCTGTAAGGCAGCAACTTTACCGCTGTGCCACCATGTTGCCCTCATGCCACAGATGTGCATAAGACACGCATCTTCTAAGTGCAGGTCACACTGTCCTAAACCCTTTATCTTTCAGGGTCTGGAAGAGAGAGAGAAAGAGAAAGAGCAATAAACAGTTCTTCTACATTCAAGATCGACAACTCAAGACTCTGATGTAAAAAGAAGCCAAGACACAATATCACTGTTCGAATGATGAGTGTTTTTACATTGGTGTTGGGTGTTAACTATGATGGTTAAATATTGGTGTAGGAATTTTGGTGTCACAAACGAAGCAAACAATATCAACCTGTTCACTCCTGGGCATGCATTAGCCCCAATTGTGTCCATCTCTGATTATCTCAGACAAGCATTGACACCACCAATGTGCATGCCATCTGCAAACTTACTAATCATTCCTCATACATTGCCATCCAAGATAATACAGTGCATTCAGAAGGTATTCAGACCTCTTCACTTTTTCCACATTTTGTTACGTTACAACCTTATTCTAAAATGGATTAAATTCTTTTTTTTTATCATCAATCTACACACAATACCCCATAATAAAAAAGCAAAAACAAGTGTTTAAAATTTTTTTGCAAAGTAATTAAAAATAAATAACTGAAATATCACATTTACATATGTATTCAGACCCTTTGCTATGACACTTAAAATTGAGCTTAGATTCATCCTGTTCCCATTGATTTTCCTTGAGATAGTTTTACAACCAGATTGGAGTCCACCAGCGGTAAATTAAATTGAGTGGACATGATTTGGAAAGGCACATACCTGTCTATATAAGGTCCCACAGTTGACAGTGGATGTCAGAGCAAAAACCAAGCCATGAAGACGAAGGAATTATCCGTAGACCTCCGAGACAAGATTGTGTCAAGACACAGATCTAGGGAAGGGTATAAAATAATTTCTGCAGCATTGCAGGTCTCGAAGAGCACAGTGGCCTCCGTCATTCTTAAATGGAAGAACTTTGGAACCACCAGGATTCTTCATAGAGCTGGCTGCCCGGCCAAACTGGGCAATCGGGAGAGAAGGGCCTTGGTCAGGGGGGTGACCAAGAACCCGATGGTCACTCTGACAGAGCTCCAGAGTTCCTCTGTGGAGATGGGAGAACCTTCCGGAAGGACAACTATATTTGCGGCACTCCACCAATCAGGCCTTTATGGTAGAGTGGCCAGACGGAAGCCACTCCTCAGTAAAAGGCACATGACAGCCCACTTGGAGTTTGCCAAAAGGGTTGTTTTGTTTGGTGCTCTGATCTGATGAAACCAAGATTGAACTCTTTGGCCTGAATGCCAAGCGTCACGTCTGGAGGAAACCAGGCACCGCTCATCGCCTGGCCAATACCATACCTACGGTGAAGCATGGTGGTGGCAGCATCATGCTGTGGAGATGTTTTTCAGCGGCAGGAACTGGGAGACTAATCAGACTAAACAGTAATCTCGTTGTATGTGACACATGCAATGACAATAAAGCATTCTGATTCTGATTCTGATCCTGATCGAGGGAAAGATGAACAGAGCAAAGTACAGAGAGATACAGAGAGTAGCCCAGCCAGAGCCCGGACTTGATCCCGATCGAACATCTCTGGAGGGACCTGAAAATAGCTGTGCATCGACCCTCCCCATCTAACCTGACAGAGCTTGAGAGGATCTGCAGAGAAGAATGGGAGAAATGACCCAAATACAGGTGTGCCAAGCTTGTAGCGTCATACCCAAGAAGACTTGAGGCTGTAATCGCTGCCAAAGGTGCCTCAACAAAATACTGTAAAGGGTCTGAATACTTATGTAAATGTAATATTTCAGTTATTTCTTTATATTTACTTTGCAAACATTTCTAAACACCTATTTTTGCTTTTTTTATTATGGGGCATTGTGTGTAGAGTGATGATAAGAAAAAAATAATTTAATCCATTTTAGAATAAGGCTGTAACGTAACAAAATGTGGAAAAAGTGAAGGGGTCTGAATAATTTCTGAATGCACTGTGTAAAGGCACTATAATCCCTGTCCAATTAGAAAAGCAATCTTCTACCACCTCCCCCCAGACAGCTCGGTGGCGCAGCAGTAGAGCTTGCTGTAGAACCTGTCAGCACCCTTGGACTTGGGTTCAATCCTGACTACGGGTGCTGTCTGTACAGAGGTTGTATGTTCTCCCTGTAAACGCGTGGGTCTCCTCCAGGTGCTCTGGTTTCCTACCGCATCCCAAAGATGTGGTACTCTGTAGCAAAGATTTGCCCTCTTTAAAATTGCCTTTAGTGTGCTGGGAGTGGATGAGAAAGTGGGATAATGTAGAACAAGTGTGAATGTGTAATCGATGATCAGCAAGGACTCGGTGGGCCAAAGGTCCTGTTTCCATGGTGTACCTCTAAACTAAACTTATAGTTTATAGTGATACAACTTAGGTGGCGGATTAGACCAATCTGGGCTTGGAGGTTCGTTTCCACATGGGTGACACAGGTACATGGATTCTGTAGCATCAGCGGTTCTTTTCTTCTTTGCTTGCCCCTCTCTAGCTTCCTCACATGAGCGAGCAATGCCTTTAATGTTGGTGTGCGATATCTGATTCAATACTCATTTGTGTGTGTCAATATTGTGTGTGTCAGAAAATCTTCTGATCTACCTTCACTTTGACACTTTAAAGAAACATAGCGGGAACAGATCCTTCGGCACACCAAGTCCGCACCAACCAGCACTCACCCTGTACATGAACATTATCCCACACACTAGGGACAATTTACAATATTACCAAAGCCAATTAACCTACAAACCTGTACGTCTTTGGAGTGTGGGAGGAATCCAGAGCACCCAGAGAAAGCCCGCGCGGTCAAAGAGAGAACATACAAACTCCGCACAGACAGCACCCGCAGTCAGGATCAAACCTGGGTATCTGGAACTGAGGCAGCAACTCTACTGTTGTGCCTCTGTGCCACCTTAATCTTTGATTCTTTCCACAATATTTAAATGCTGGGGAGGGCTGGGTGGTTATGGGGGAGTTTGTTTGAGACGGAATCTGTGCATATGATATGTTTGCCTTGTCAGTTGATGTTACAGTGTGTATTCTGCACAGGCAGACCATGTGGAAATTGTTAAACTGCTTGGCAGGTTTGCGGCACACTGTTCATGATTGTTAAGGGACAGGTAGTACGCGGTGGACTAGATGCTTTTGAGTGCATTACACTGAGTTGGTCTATAATAGTAAGATTAAACGAGAACTTACCAGTTTGAAGTTTGATCTGTATTTTATGAGGAGTTACGATGAGGGATTACGTGAAGAACCCGCTCAGCGCGCATGCGCGGCATACTTCCAAGCAGCGGTGTGGAATCACAGATAGACACAGTTATTGAAGTAAACATAGTAAAGAAAAGGAGACATCAGTTATCAGTTTGACCCATATTATGAGGGTGGGAGCGGAGGGCACGTAATCCCTCATCGTAACTCCTCATAAAATACAGATCAAACTTCAAACTGGTAAGTTCTCGTTTAATCTTACTATTTTACTTCGGAGTCACGTGAGTGACTACGTGAAGACTTCAAAGCTCTGTGATTTGAAGTCTTCAAAGGCTGGTGGCCATCCCCTGAGGTATGTCAGGACCACACTGACAGTCCATGTATGGGTGTACCTTGGTCTAGGGGGTTAGAGTTGTAAATACCCTTCATTAGTTTGACCACCAGCGGGTGGGACCCCATGGCCTGTTGTCCTGGAGCTGGTTTTAAATAGACAGGCATGGCACTTCTAGCCGTGTTGATGGCTCTGTAGCTGAGTCCTTCATCGTGGTGAAGGTTCACCAGGAATTCCAGTACGTTGGTAACTGTAGCGGTTGAGTAGGTGGTCCCTTTATCCAAGCAGTACTTCTCCCATTTCTTGATGCTGGACAAGTGCTGTTTTTTAGTGGATGTTCGAAGGGATGCTGACATGGTGTCGATGGTTTGTTCTGATAATCCCAGTCTCAGAAGTGGTTTGTGCAGATCTGCAACCCAGGAGTTTGATTTTCATGGCACGGGTGGCTTGTGCCCGACACTGGGTGTTAATAACTCTGGGTCACTGGGGATACCATCGGAGTTTCAACAACCATGTCATGGAGTTTTGGGAACCATGGCTGTGTAGGCCAGTCGGGTACTATCAAAATACCTGAAGCAGAGTCCATTTGTATTGTGCATAGTCCCCAACTGATGAGGCAGAAGGGAGGAAATGCATAGAAGAAGAATTTCCCCAATCCAGCGCGAACGCATCTACCGCTGCTGCCTCAGGGTCTGGTTCCCAAGCGACATACATAGGTACCTGGTGATTTAGTCTTGATGCAAATAAATCGATATCTGGCGTGCCATATTGCATGATAACTTTTGCAAATTATTTGGGGTTTAACATCCATTGTCATTAAATTTACGTGACCTGGTGTCTGCCACTGTATTTAGCTTACCTGGCAGGTAAGTTACTGATAGCCAAATATGTCTTTCGACACACCATTGCCAAATTGTGTTGACCAACTTGTCGCATGATACCGATTTTATGCCGCCCATATGGTTAATGTAGGCTACCACCGTAGTATTATCTATTTGTAACCGTACATGCAAGTGATGCATATTTGTGCATATGCTTTTAAACCATAAAAGTCACCCAACATCTGTAGATAATTAATGCCCAGTGTAAGTGGTAACGATGATTCTGGGTTAGTCCATCTACTACTTGTTAGTGATGATAATAGGTTGAAATTATGCCAAACATTTTTTGCCCACCACTGTAGTTATGATATTGCTTCAGTGGGTGACTTCATGACACGATCATAATGACCTGTATGTCCTTTTGGTGCCTGTACCTTTGCTCTTTGTAAGTTTTGACAGTGCAAAGGTCTGAATTGTGTAGCCGGAAATGCTGCTATCATATTCCCAATTACTCTGTTACTTGTCGAATAGTTGGGAGTACGTGGACCATTAAATTGTTGCATGATTGTGCCAATTCAATTGTTTTGTCTCTTGGCAAAGTTACAGTCACGTAGACTGAATTAATTGTGAAGCCCAAGTAGTCCATGATTGTGGATGGCTTCAACTTAGATTTATCTGGATGTAAGACAATCCCAGGGTTTCGAATAACTGTTTGGTAGCTGATACAGCTAACATAGTCAATTCCATGGTCTTGCCTATTTTCCCATTGGGTAACGCTTTAAATTGCCATAGCTGCCCCATCCAGGTAAATTTCAGGTATCTGCGATGATCCTTGTGAATGGTACTAAAATAGTAAACATCTTTAAGATCAATGCTTGCCATGAAGTATCCTTTGGAAATTAGTTGTTTGGCAGTAACAACCGTTTCCATTTTGAAATGTATATACTTAACAACCATATTTAGTGAAGTTAAGTCAATGATGATGCGACATCCACCATCTTTTTGGGTTTAGTGACGAATATTTGATACGAATTCCAAGGGTTCATGTTTCCCATGATACCCTTTGTAATTAGTCTCACCAGTACAGCTTGTCCCTCTCGTTTAAATACCCTCTGGGGTAAATGTTGAACTGGTGGCAATTTTTCTAGTATGAATTGTATTTTGTATCCACTAAAGCTATTGAGTATATACTGATCACTTGTGATAGACTCCCGTGCTTCTTAAAACAGGTGTAATCTCCCCCCTGTTAGTATTAAGCCCCTATTTTCTATATGTTGGTAGGAACCAGACCCACCTACCTCCATGGTTATGGGTATTCTTCTGTTTCCTGCCGGTCCAACGAGTCTTGCACGTTGTCTGACGTGGTGGTGGTGTTGGGGGGTGGGCCATTTTCCATGGGGCCTGCTCTGGGCCTTGGCCTGAAAGGCTTACGGGATTGGCATGCAGGCCCCGAGCTTTCACCAGTACCATGAGGTGGACCCTCCTGGTGGACGCATTAGAGGTACTGCTGACTGGTTTACGTGTGGTGCTCATTCCAGACCCTGCCCTCTTGCGCCGATATTTTGGACACTTCGTCCAGTTTTTGTGAGGTTGTCGTTTTTTGAGGGCAGGTTTTGTAACTTCCTGAGAAGTTGCGGAGCACTGCGAACAGTAGGTCAGGTGTTTTGCCATACTACCGTGACTCTCTGGAAAGAGCATGCGAAAATGATAGCCGACGTCAGGGATATCAAATTAATTTTTTGATATTTTGGCTTTTTTAAAGCGATGCTCAATGTACCCTCCAATAATAGTGGCCACTTTGAGTAAATGCAATTTAGGGGAAGCGTGATGAAATCCAACGCCTCATGACTACCTGTCTTGGAGATTTTTGAAAAGAACAGGTAGTAAGCTGGCCATCAGTTGAGACTGAAAAGCCATCTCGCTAGTGGTGGAGCCACATAGCGGACACACCCAGCAGCTCTTCCTGATCCTGTACCTCAAGCATACTCCCGATGTTGTTCAGCCAATGACCCCTCTTCATGACCAGCCCAGCCACTGGTCACCCCAAAGCTAACCACACTAAGGTGGAAGCGATGGGCAGTGCCTAGGCACTGTGGAGGGTATGCCTGAACCCTCCAGCGAGACTGCCCCTCACGTAGCGTGTCTCGCAGGAGCTCCTGCTCCAGGAGCCGCTCCAGTGGCTCAGGCGGCTGTCTCTCTCCCATGCGGGTGGAGAGACGTCCCCACCGACAAGTCGGAAGCCACCGGCCGGATGCCTCTTCGGATGGCTAAACATCCAGCCCGCAGCTCAGGCGCTAGCGAGACTGGGCTCGGCACGGTGATGGGGATAGCAGAGCGCCCGGTAATTGTTCCTACCGCCTGTTGCTGCCCCCCCCCCCCTGCAATGGAACGCTCCTCCGTTGGAGTCGAGCGGGGGACAGGTTCTTGTAGAGCTTTTGTGCCTTGTAGAAGCGAGAGCGCCCCTCAAGCAGCGCGTCTCGCAGGCACCTGCTCCGAGAGCCGCTCCAGCGACTCAGGCGGCTCTCTCTCCCCTCGTGCGGGTGGAGAGACGTCCCGTCCGAAATCGGGAACACCTGCCGGATGCCTCTTTGGGTGGCTATGCATCCAGCCCGCTGCTCAGGTACTAGCGGGCTGGGCTCGGCACGGTGTCGGGGAATAGCGGAACACCGGGTAAACGCTCCTGCCGCCTGTTGCTGCCCCCCTCCCCGACGGAAAAACGTTCCTCCTTGAACGGGGGACAGTTTTGTTCCAGAGCCTTTTTCTCTGCCTGTAAAACAGAAGCAGAAAAAGGCTCCCCTGTAATAGAAACCCGACCTCAGGGTACTCACCTGACGGTCCGTTTCATTCTGTAGCGGGAGCGCCTAAATCCCGCTGCAGCCGCTGTTGCACTGCTGGCGTTAATACCGCGCATGCGCGCTGAGCGGGTTCTTCACGTAGTCACTCACGTGACTCCGAAGTCTTCTCTTCTTCTTATCGAGTCCACACAAGATTAGAAGTTGTTCAGCCAGAGCTGAACACACTTCTCGGCATCTGCACAATGGTGTCTGTCTTGCGCTTCTTGTGCTTCTTGTGCGTGGTGGTGGAAAGATTGGTTGAAACAGGGCCGCGACGTGAACGCTCTTTCCTTGGCCCCGACTCCGAAGTAAAATACACATTAGTGTCTGTCTTTCCATGCACATCGTTGAGCTAAGAGGACCAAGATTTTCTCGGGTACCTTGGTTAGGGAACGGAAGTGAGAACAGAAGTAAACTGGAACTGTTCCATGTACGCTGGGATGTGCTCCTATGAATTCTTAATGAATTGAAAGCCTTTGAAATAATGGAGATTGAATTTAAAATAAAGACACAAAGGACTTGTTGAAACTTGAGCGAAAAAAAACTGCTGGAGGAACTCAGCAGGCCAGGCAAAGGGCAGAGGGCAAGGGACATTTATTGTCACATACACCAATTGGTGCAGTGAAATTAGAGTTACCTGTGGAGGGAAATGGATGGACAATTTTTGGATCGGGACCCTTTATCAGCCTGAAGGAGTGATGAGAACCGAAGCGCCATCTATCCATCTCCCTCCAGAGGGAGAACTGGCCCACTGAGTTCTTCTAGCCTATAGCCGTTTGTTTGACTTTAAAATAAGCACCTTGATTTTAACTGCAGTGTCTGTGTGTTAAATACAGGGTGAACAATATTACTAGACAATCTGAAGTGATCTTTCGAAAATAAACAATTAGTTACACTTGCATGAGTCACTGCTTCTCAAGTTGAGAGGATCAATGAACCGTAACACATAAATAGCAGTAAAATATTCATGTGAGCCTCAATACACAGTAGTGTCTGCCCTGCAGGCGTTATTAAAGGAAGGATGTGAATAAGAAGCAGAAAGACTTGTATTTGTATAGCACCTTCCATGACTCCAGGACATCCAATGTACTACACAGCCAGCTGATTGCTGCTGCAACATAGGTAATTCAATGTCCAATTTGTTGGCACAAGTCACAAGACTCAAGAGCGTGCAGATGCTGGAATCTGGGGCAAAAGAATAACAGACTGCTGGAGGTGCTCAATGGATCGAGCAGCATCTGTGGAGGCAAAGGCATGGCTGATATTTCAGATTGAAACATCAGAACACAATTTGTTGTGCATGGCAAGACATGGAATGGTGGTCAGGCTGAGGACAGGCCGCGGAAAGGCGGTTGCGTCGATCCTGACCTGTCTGTGTGGAGTTTGCACGTTCTACCTGTGACCACGTGGGCTTCCTCTGGGTGCTCTGGTTTCCTCCTACATTTCAAAGACGTTCAAGTTTGTTGACTAATTGGCTTCTGTAAATTGCACCCAGTGTGTAGGGTGAGAAAGTGGGTTAACATAGAACTAGTGTATGGGTGATCGATCGTTGGCATAGACTTGGTGGTCGATGGGCCTGGTTCCACGCTGTATCTCTAAACTAATGAATATAGAGTTGCTACACTTTCCATCTCATTCATTACACAGACAACAGTGGCAAGGAGCCAGTGACCCGGGTTCGGACCTGACCTCGGGTGTCCTCTATATGGAGTCAGCACGTTCTACCTGTAACTGTGTGGGTTTCCTCCGGGTGCTCCAGTTTAACCCCACATCTCAAAGATGATTAGCAGGCCAATGTAAATTGCCCAAAGTGTGAAGGCGGGTGGGAGAAACTGAGGGCAGTTGGTGGGAATGGGAATAACATCGAATTTGTGTAGGATTTGTTTAAGTGGTTGCTGGCAGTCAGTGATGGGCAGAAGGGCCTGTTACGTGCTCTATGGGCCTCTCACGATTAATACTATTTCACTGAATTTCAAATACTAAAGATATGTCATGTATGGGACTCTGTGGGTTACCTTAGAAGTCATCTATCTATATATTACTAAAACTTTCAACTTGACCACTTCCTGTCTGCATTGTAATTAAATTTGCGCAAAAACGATCCCCCATATGCTACGATTTTTCGCCACCTTACTCATCATTCTCCTCTGCTGCGTCAAATTAGTTTTGTTCCGATTGGTGAAATAGTACAAACGTTATGAAGGTTCCTCCTCCTCTACACCCCCCTCCCCCATACACCTCCACATCCCCTCTCTCCCACATCCCCTCTCTCCCACATCCCCTCTCCCCCACACCCCTACCCCCCAAACCCCTCCTCCCCCACACACCCCCATCCCCCCCCCCCCCCCGCGCACACACCCTCCCCCTCACCTGCCCTCCCCTACACCCCCCTCCCACACACTCCCCATACCACCCCCCGCACACACCCCCTCCCCGCACACACCGCCTCCCCGCACACACCGCCTCCCCGCACACACCCCCTCCCCGCACACACCGCCTCCCCGCACACACCCCCTCCCCGCACACACCGCCTCCCCGCACACACCGCCTCCCCGCACACACCCCCTCCCCGCACACACCCCCTCCCCCACACACACCCCCTCCCCAGAGTGGTGGAACATTGCTTTGGGGGAACGGGTTGCGTTGGGGGAACAGGTGAGTGGTGGAATATTGCGTTGGGGAACGGGTCCCACTTAGTCTAGTTTTAAATTAAAGACCACTCAACTCTGCCACTTTGCAATGTAAGACTGAAGAAACCAGTTGACGGTTCCATTACCTTGTTTGCTGCTACCCTGCCTTCTCTTGACAAACTGATGTAGAAGGACACCAAGGTCAGGAAAGAGTTTAGAGGAAGAACAAGTTGAACAGAGGATTGTGATGAGCATGGCCTGAGTTTACATTTTAAAATTCCTTGCATTTATTGGGTGGGGGGGAGTGGAGACTGGGATCTACTGCTTGAGATCCTGTGCAAGTATTTTTATTTCGACAGAGCAAAAAGAGTGTTTGACATGGGACACTTACAACTTTGGAGGAGTGCGGCCAAATGAATATCGATGGCATAGAGAAAGGCAGCAGAGGAGATGAGACAGAAACTGCATACTAGATGACAACATCTCTTGTATCCTGTGCAGTAGAATATCAGATACTACCCACAGGCAGAAACAATAATTAAACCATAGATGGACAAGGATTTTTAGATGAGTGAAGTTTCACTGAGGAAATCAGCAGAAAGAATTGCACTTTGTGGGGGTGCTTTTATCAGCAGATGACACTTTGGTTTGAGGACAGAGATTGTGAATCTAAGAACATTAAGAAACACAAGAGATGGTGCTTGGGACTGCCACTACAGTTGCTTACTATAGAGATACAGCATGGAAACAGACCCTTCGTCCTACCCGGTCCACGCCGACCATTGATCACCTGCTTACACTCGTTACCCACTAGGGAACAATTTACAGATGTACAATTAACCTACAAACCCACACGTGTTTGGGATGTGCGAAGAAATCAGAACATCCGGAGGACACCCATGTAGCCGCAGAGAGAACATACAAACTCCACACCGATAGCACCCGAGGTCAGGATCGAACCAGGTTTCTCTGGCGCTGTGAGGCAGCAGCAGTACTGCTACGCCACTATGCTGCCCATAAAGCAACAGTCTTCCGGAGAATGTGAAATACAGAGTTTTTATGGGAAGAATGTATGACATGGCGCACTTACAACCATAGAGTGTGCAGCCAGATGCTGGCACGGTGGCACAGCGGTAGAGTTGCTGCCTTTCAGAGCCAGAGACCTGGGTTTGATCCTGACTATGGGTGATGTCTGTACAGACTTTGTACGTTCTCCCTATGACCACTTGGGCTTTCCCCGGGTGATCCAGTTTCCTCTTACACTCCAAAGACATACAGATTTGCAGGTTAATTGGCTTCGGTAAAAATTGTAAATTGCCCCTAGTGTGTTGGATAGTGTTAGTGAGGGAGGATCGCTGGTTGAAGCATACTCGGTGGGCCGAAGGGTCTGTTTCCATACTGTATCTATAAACTAAACTAAAGTGAATCTTTGGAACCTCTGTGCATTTAAACTAAACTAAACTAAACTAAACTAAACTAAAAATATAAGAGAGCATTAGAATCGTCAAGGTTCCAAGCAAAGGTAAATTAGGCTGTGATTCACCGAGACAGAGAGAGAATTCACAAGACTTTTATCTTTTAGAAAAATGACAATGTTCAATGAGGGTGGAAAGTGTGAATGAAGGATCAGAGAGGGATCAGAAAACACAGCTTGAAATTTATTCCAATGAATTAGTATCGTGTAAGATCCAGGCAGAGGTAAATGAGGCTGTGATGTTTCACACTGCGAAAGACAGCAGAAAAACAGACACCATTGGGACAAGCTGTCGTAGTGGAGGTGACCAGTGAGGCATGAAACCTTCCATGTCAACTAGAGCATCCGTTACTCCACAGGAAGCGAGGGAAGGACCAGAAGGCTGAAAACTATTCGTCAAAGGTAGCAAAGGATTATCACTGAGTCACAGCTCACACATGTAGGCCAGTTTACAGGCTGATTTAATGCAAGATATTACATAGAAAACATAGAATATAGGTGCAGGAGTAGGCCATTCGGCCCTTCGAGCCAGCACCGCCATTCAATATGATTATGGCTGATCATCCAAGATCAGTAACCCGTCCCAGCTTTTTCCCCATATCCCTTGATTCCCTTAGCCCTAAGAGCTAAATCTAACTCTCTTTTGAAAACCTGGTGGAGATACGATTAACAGCTTGATAAGAGCATACAACAGGAGATAAAAAGGAACACCTCTAACTTTAAATGAGATCATCTTTACCTGACCTCAAGTGCTGTCAGTATGGAATTTGCACATTCAGTTTAGTTTATTGTCATATGTACCGAGGTTGAGGGAAAAGCTGTTTTTGCGCGCTAACCAGTCAGCGGAAAGAGATGACATGATTACAATCGAGCCATTCACAGTGTACAGGTACATGATAAAGGGAATAATGTGAATAACATTTGGTGTATTCTCTCTGTGACTGCGTGGGATTCCACTGGCTCCTCTGGTTTCCTCAGATTTGTAGGTTAATTCGCCTCTGTAAATTGCCCCAAGTGTGTGGGGAGTGGATGTGAAAGTGGGATAACGGAGAACTAGTGTGAGCAAGTGATCGATGCTTGACACAGATTTGGTGGGCTGAAGAACTTTTGTTCATGCTGTATCTCTAAACTTAAAACTTAGACATAAAATGCTAGAGTAACTCAACGGGTCAGGTAGCATCCCAGGAAAATATCGATAGGTGACGCTTCAGGTCGGGACCCTTATTCACCACTGAGAGTCTGAAGAAGAGTCCCAGTCCCATGTTCTCCAGAGATGCTGCTTGACCCACTGAGTTACTCCAGCACTTTGTGTCTTTTGTTTTGTAAACCAACATCTGTAGTTCCTTATTAATAATAATAATAATAATAATAATATATTTTATTGTCATTGCACATAAGCGCAACAAGATTTGGTATGCAGCTTCCAACCGATGTCATAACATAAATAACTAATAAAATTTGGATTTAGATATTGATATCCCGAGAACATGGATTGTAATAGAACAGTGAAACAGTCAAAACAGTTCAACAGACTAAAGTGCATATGTGTCTGTGCGACGTGACCATCCGAGGGAGACAGTCCAGGGGGGATGGGGGGCACTCAGCAAGGCCAGTTCAGAGCCGCTATAGCTCTGGGAATGAAGCTGTTCCTGAGTCTGGAGGTTCGGGCATAGAAGGCCTTGTAACGTCTGCCGGAGGGAAGTAGTTTGAACAGTCCATTACAAGGGTGTGAGGAGTCTTTATGGATGCTGACGGCCTTCCTGAGGCACCGTGTGTGGTAGATGCCCTCCAAGGCTGGTAGCTGTGTCCCAATAATCCTCTGCGCTCTGTGGACGACGCGCTGAAGAGCTCTCCTCTCCGCCTCCGTGCAGCTAAGATACCACACAGAGATGCCATACATTAATATGCTCTCTGTGGTGCAGCGGTAGAAGGTTGTCAGCAGCTGTTGGGGCAGACCAGTCTTTTTTAATGTCCTCAGGAAGAACAGTCGTTGCTGTGCCTTCTTGACCAGCGCAGCGGTGTTGGTGGACCATGTGAGGTCCTCTGAAATGTGAGTGCCCAGAAACTTAAAGCTGGACACTCTCTCCACACTTTCCCCGTAGATGGAGATTGGGGTGTATTCTCCATTATGGGACCTCCTGAAGTCAATAATCAGCTCCTTGGTCTTGGAGGTGTTTAGTGACAAGTTGTTACGTACGCACCAGTCCGCCAGGTTCTGCACCTCCGCTCTGTATTTTGTTTCATCACCGTTGGTGATCAGCCCAATCACTGTTGTGTCGTCTGCAAACTTCACGATGGTGTTGGTGTCGAATGCAGGAACACAGTCGTGAGTGAAGAGGGAGTAGAGCATGGGGCTTAGTACACAGCCCTGTGGTGTGCCGGTGCTCAGGGTGATAGTGGAGGACAGGTGCGGGCCCAGTCTCACTGTCTGCGGTCGCTCCGTCAGAAAGTTCAGGATCCAATCGCATATCGGCGAGCTGAGGCCTAGCTGGTGGAGCTTGGTGGTGAGCTTGGTGGGGATGACCATATTGAATGCAGAGCTATAGTTAATGAGGAGCATCCTCACATATGTGCCCTGTCTGTCCAGATGAGTCAGGACAGTGTGAAGAGCTAGAGAGGTGGCATCTTCTGTTGATCTATTTGCCCTGTATGCAAATTGATGAGAGTCCAGTGAGGCAGGGATGCTGGATTTGATGTGGGATAGGACCAGCCTTTCGAAGCACTTCATTGCTATTGGATTTAGGGCAACCGGGCGGTAGTCATTCAGGTTGGTGACTTTAGACTTTTTCGGCACCGGCACTATGGTAACTGTTTTCAGGCACTTGGGAATCGTTGCCAGAGATAGAGACAGATTAAAGATTCTCGTGAATACCTCCGCCAGCTGTACAGCGCAGTCCTTTAGTACCCTTCCCTGGACTCCATCCGGGCCTGCGGCCTTGCGTGGATTACTACATAAAAATTTTAAACGGTTTGCTAACCAAAGAGATTTAGTTTAGTTTTGAGATGCAGTGTGGAAACAGGTCCCTCGGCTCACCAGGTCCGTGTTGGCACCAGCGTTCACCCCGTACACTATCACTATTCTACACACTAGGGACAATTTACAATTTTTACCGAAGCCAACTTACCTACAAACCTGTACCTCTTTGGAGTGTGGGAGGAAACCAGAGCGCCTGGAGAAAACCCACATGGTCACAGGGAGAACTTACAAACTCCATACAGACAGCACCCATAGTCAGGATCAAACCCGGGCCTCTGCCACTGTAAGACAGAAACTCTACCACTGTGCCACTGAGCCCGTGAAAGATGATTTTATAAATAACTAGCTGAAATATTGTGAACTCTGGGCGGTCTCTTGAGGGAATATTTAATTGCCATAGAAAAAGCGTGTAAGAGGTTTCCGCGCAACAAGGGCCAGTTCTGAGGAGTGGGTGGAGGATAAGTTTGTTGTCATCAAACAGGAAGGTATGAGGTGACCTTGTAGAGGCTGTCAAGATAATGAGGGTTTTGACAGAGAGGTCTATCCTCTGGCGAGAGATTTAATCATCATAGATTTAAGATCATTGACCAAAAATCCAGAGGAAAGGTGAAATTTGCTCTGAGAGTTTTGGGGACACCAAACCAGAAAATAAGTTGGTGGAGGAATCCATTAATAACTTAGAAAGGAATTTAAGCAAAAGACGATGAGAAGTTATTTAAATCAGAATCTTCTATCAGTGTCAATACCCCCCATTGATGCCCGATGTCTAATAAAAGTGGAAACAAGGAACTGTTCAACAGGTCAGGCAACATCTCTGAAGAACATGGATAGGTGACATTTCGGGTTGAGATCCTCCTTCAGAATAAAAGCTGGTCTTTTGAGTGCTCTATTATTCCTGTATTGTTGATATATCATTTCAGTTGATGTTGCATTGCTGCAGAACTGAACTAGTTTTGTTTGCATCTTGAATTTCTAGTTTGCAACCCAAAATGTTAAATTTCTGATGACCTTGTATTTTTAATCAAGAGAGTTCCTTCCCAGTTTCCGGCTGTTTATGACATTGGGAGAATGCTGTCATGCAACCAAGGCATAGATGCAGCCTGACTCCCAACTGATGCCCATACCGCCACCGTCAGATGTTCCCTGGTACTGCAAACAACATAGTCTACAAAAGGAGACACAAGAAACTGCAGATCCTGGTTTACAAGAAAAGACACAAAGTGCTGGAGTAACTCAATAGGGCAGGCAGCGTCTCTGGAGAACATGGAAAGGTGACGCTTCGAGTTTGGACCCATCTTCAGCCTGTCAGTGGTGAAGAAGGGTCCTGACCCGCCCGCTGAGTTACTCCAGCACTTTGTGTCCTTTTTAGATTATAAAAGCATGTCAGCACCCAGAAACTCACCTGCCACATACAAATATTTACTTTTCCAAAATTACTGAAATGTAAAATCATAGAAATAGAGTATAACATTTGCTACAACTCTGAAGGAAGCCATTCAGCCCATCATTGTCGGTGTTGGTCCAGAAACAACTACCTGGCATAAATCTCATTTCTGCACTGGGCCCATAGCCCTGCAGGTTACAGATCTTGTGTAAGTTCTCATGTGAGTGCTGTTTGAATGTGAAGATGTTTCTCCCTCCACCGTCCTCTCCGGCAGGTCCTGTCCTCAGCAGATCCCTGTCCTCAGGCAAATAGATGCTCTCACTATCACTACCTCGGCTCCTCATCATTGTTAGACCTTTGATAGGCAGGGAATGGAGGGGTATGGATCATATGCAGGCAGATTATATTAATTTAGCTTGGTACATTGTGGACCAAAGGGCCCGCTCCTGTGCTGTGACATAGAAACATAGAAAATAGATACAGGAGGAGGCCATTCGGCCCTTCGAGCCAGCACCGCCATTCATTGTGATCATGGCTGATCGTCTCCTATCAATAACCCGTGCCTGCCTTCTCCCCATATCCCTTGACTCCACTAGCCCCTAGAGCTCTATCTAACTCTCTTAAATCCATCCAGTGACTTGGCCTCCACTGCCCTCTGTGGCAGGGAATCCACAAATTCTCAATCTCCTGAACCTACGCTGCACTGCTTCAATCACAAGGATGTCCTTCCTCAAATTAGGAGACCAAAACTGTACACAATACTCCAGATGTGGTCTCACCAGAGCCCTATACAACTGCAGAAGAACCTCTTTACTCCTATACTGAAATCCTCTTGTTATGAAGGCCAACATTCCATTAGCTTTCTTCACTGCCTGCTGTACCTGTAAGCCAACTTTCAGTGACCGGTGTACAAGGACACCCAGGTCTCGCTGTACCTCCCCCTTACCTAACCTAACCCCATTGAGATAATAATGTGCCCCGTTGTTTTTGCCGCCAAAGTGGATAACCTCACATTTATCTATTTTATACTTCATCTGCCACGCATCTGCCCACTCACTCAACCTGTCCAGGTCACCCTGTAACCTCCTAACTTCCTCTTCACAGCTCACACTGCCACCCAGCTTTGTGTACTTTACTATGTTCTATTTCCATTGTCTGTCCTCTATTCCTCTCAACCCCAGTTCATCCAATCTCTTCTCATAACTGCAATTCTCCAATCCTGGCAAAGTGCTTGTCAGTATCTGCTAACCCCTCTCTGGTTCATTTGCATCTTTCCTATAAAGGGGTGACCAACAGTGTATACATCAGCTCACAGGAACAAAGGAATAAATGTTTAAATCTGAAGGAGGTAGTTGAGGCAGGTACTATCACATTTAAGAACCATTTAGACAGGTACATAGACAGTATAGATTTAGAGGGATTTGAGCCAAACACAGGCAGGTGGGACTAATATAGATGGGGCATGTTGTTCTGCATGGACAAGTTGGGCCAAAGGGCCTGTTTCATTGCTATATGACTCTATGACATAAGACATGGAGGTTGAAGGTTAATTGGCCTCTGTAAATTGCCCCTTAACGTGTAGGGAGAGGATGTGCAAGTGGGATAACAGAGCTAGTGTGAACAGGTGATCAATGGTCGGAATGGACTCGGTGGGCTGAAGGGCCAATTTCCATGTCCCATGTACCTCTAACCTAAACTAAACTAATTAGTTTCAATGTCATTGGTTGAGCGATACCGATGATAACTCCTTTACACTATTGCATGGAGAATCTGGAAATATTTGTAACAAACAGTGGATAAAAGGTATTATAATGACTTTACAGAAGAGGTGTCTGAAACCGGAGGCCATGGGTTCAACGGTTTGGAAGGGATCAGTGAAGGAATGTTTTTCACCCAGAGAGTGTTTAGAGTCTGACCAACCTAGGCGAGTTATGGAGGCAGAGACTCCCACAACGTTTGTCACTTCAATTGTCACGGCACATAAGGAACCATGGCACATGGGATTAGTATAGATGGGTAATTAAAGGCTGGCATGGGCTTGGTGGACCAGGTGGCTTGTTACTCGTTGATGCATTGCCGCTGAAGGCATGGGTTAGGTCTACCGCTGCCTGACTCTAAAGCTTGTTAGTATTCTAACAAGTCAGTCACAATCCAGAGCAGAGCTTTGCAGCAAATGACACACAGCTTCAATTCCACTTGCAACTTGTAAGCTCGGTGCGCGAGGAAGCCTAATGAGGAACCAGAGCAATTCATGGCAGTGCCGGGAACAGCGACACTACTTTTTTTCCCCTATTTTGGATTCCATTTTGCAAATGGAACCCTTCATCGTTGTCCCACTCGGTGATCAGAAGTGGCCAGTGGAAGGGTCAAATCTCTGCAGGTCATCTTCCTCTCTACCTTTCACAAGTCCCTACAAGTGGTCTCACGCTCTGAGTCAATGGCAGCAAAGGATCAGCTGTACTTCCAGTGTTTAAACATTTAACCTCCAACCATCATACACTGGCTTGATGGAGGCTTGACGGAAAGACTGGTCTTCCCTGCTCAAATGAATGTGCGGTTCATAAGTCAGCATTTCCTACCAGTTGCTTTTTAATGCCCTGACATTCAGTCACTGAATGTAGTTGAAACTCAATTTTCTTTTCCAGGATTGAAATATTATTTTGCATTAATCTTTCAAAAAAAATTAATCAGGAGCAGAAGGCCAATCATCCTCTGAAACCACTACACATTTCAACAGGATCGTGGCTGACCTGATTGGAACCTCCACAACTCCGAAATCTTTCACCCCCTCATTTATCAAGACTGTATCTCCCTCGGCCCTAAAAATGCTCTACATCCACCACCCTTTGAGGAAGAGAGTTCCAACAACTCCAAACCTCATTTTTATCTTATGAAGGTGACCCGGATTTGAAAACAGTGATCCCCCTCCCCGTACCCCCGACTGCTGAGGGTTCGTGTAGCAAGTTGCCCAACCACCGGGTGCCGCCACAATATTTATTTTTAATTACTTTGCAAAAATCTCTAAACACCTGTTTTCGCTTCTTCTTTCTGGGGTATTACGTATAGATTGATGATAAAAAAAAAATTTTAATCCATTTAAAAATAAGGCTGTAACGTAACATAATGTGGAAAAAGTGAAGGGGTCTGAATACTCTCTGAATGCATTTTATCTTTGGTATAAACCAGCATCTTATTACATTACCCATTACCATCTCTTCTCTTTGCTTTTCCAGGGTTTGATGGAGAACTGGTCGGATGACAGCTGGAACTGTTGTTATCACTGGTGGAATACTAGCAACAGTGATACTGCTTTGTATCATAGGTGTGCTCTGTTACTGTAGACTCCAGGTGAGTTAGCAAGTGTCACTAATAGAGGGATGGGTTTGCAGAATAAGCAATGCATATACGTATACATACAAACATACAGTTTCTGAATTATGGGTTTCTGCTTTATAACACAATCCTTCCTGGTTGCTGGGAAGACTATGTTTGTGTTTGGAGTGGAACAGCTGGTGAGTCCGCTGCCTCACAGCTCCAGTGCCCCTACTTCTATTCTGCCTTCCAGTGCTGCCTGTTGTGGAGTTTGCTCCTTCCCTCCAGGTAGCTGATTTTTCCCACATCCTAAAGACGTGCCAGCTGTTGGAATAATTGGCCGCTGTAAATTGCCCTGAGTGTGTAGGTCAGTGACAGAATCTGGTGGGGGAGGGGGGTTCAAGTCATGGAGTTATACAGCATGGAAATGAGCCCTCGGGTCCAACACATCCATATCGACCAAGATGCCCCATCTAAGATAGTCTCGTTTACCCACAGTTGGCCCATATCCCTCTAAACCTTTCCCATACATGTAGAGGTCCACCACTAATTTTCCGACGACGTGGTCCAGCACCTCCTTTAATCTGGACAAAATTACGAGAGAAATCCACCCGGAAGTACCTCCGAAAATGTGGTGCCTAAGCCAGATGAGGTGGCGGTTCTATCTCATTGGGACTTCCGTGCCTAATCAGCAGGCCGTATTTTCCCCCAGTGGCCAGGGCTCTGGAACTCCAGCCCGGTCGGAGCCTGCAGTTGTGTTCCCATAGCCGACTTCCAAGGCCAACTTTGGCAGGCCGGTATCTCAGCCCCTCAACGGCCTAGGCGGACTGTTCTGGTACCTTTGGACTCCTCACGGAGGCCGTGACCTCTGTTGGTCCAGCAAAACGGATAATCCAGAAAGGCTCTGAAATCAAGAGTGCCAGAAAATCAATGGTCGGCCTGTACAGCCAAATGTCTTTTAAATGTACAGTAGTTATCGTACCTGTCTCAACTACTTTCTCTGGCAGCTCGTTCCGTATTCCCACCACGTGAAAAGGTTGCCCCTCAGGTTCCTATTAAATCTTGCCCCTCTCACCTTAAACCTATGTCCACTGTTTCTTGATTCTCCAATCCTGGATAAAATATTCTGTGCATTGACCCTCTATATTCCCCTCATGTGGGAGGATAGGTCACGGGGAAAATTATCGGTGGAAAAATTACTGAAGTTGATCTGTGGCCAGCATAAGACTCCATGGGCCAAATGGCAACCTACTATGCCATTCAGAGATAAGGGAAACAAGAGAAAATATTGACTGTGTGAGGAGTTATCCAATTCTTGCCATAATTTTGTAGACGTAGCATTTTTCAGAGCCTCAAGATGTGTCAGTGCTTCACAGCGATGAAGAGCAGTCAGTGTTTTAATGTAGAAGATAATTAGGCAGCCATTCTGCATACAGATATCTCCCACAAACACCAACAAGTCAGCTAACATGGGATTTAATGATATTGGCTAAGGGATTGTTTCTGTTTAGGCTTCCTATCTTTTCTTCAAAATATCGCAGAGTTCCTTCATTGTATCCATTCAGGACATTGGTTTAATGTCTAGTCCAGAGGACATTGGCATCAGCCTCACACCACTCCTACAAGGCAAGGCTAGTGGTCACCTAGACTGGGTGTAGAAACTCCAAGGAGCAAACCCACAACATGCGATGCAGAGGCACAAGAATTGCTGCGGTTTGCCGTGTCGCAGGGACCTGCAGTCATTATGAGTGTGATAGACAACTGTAGGACATTGGCTTGGGTCTCAGTGGTCACCTCTATATCAAACATTGCTTGGAGTAGCCCAGGAGCCCTGTATTGGATTTGCTGTCTCTATAGGTAAAGTCATTGGACCTAGGAAGTCCTAGGTTTGCTGGCTTTTAGATATCTGGGTCCTAATTGAAGGATTAAAAGCAGAGGCTACTTTTTAAATGGGGAGAGGATTTAGAAATCGGAGGTGCAAATGGACTTGGGAGTGCTAGGCAGGATTCCCAAAAGAGAATTTGCAGGTTGAGTCAGTAGTGAGAAAGGCAAATGCAATGTTAGTATTCTTTTTAAGGGACTAGAATATAAAAGCAAGGGTGTAATTCTGAGGCTATATAAAACGCTGGTGAGACCACATTGGAATATCATGAGCATCTTTGGGCCCCATATTTGAGGAAGCATGTTCTGCCGTTGGAGAGGGTCCAGAGGAGGTTTACGAGAATGATTCTGGGAATGATTGGGTTAAAGTGTGAGGAGCATGTGAAGGCTCTGGGCCTGTACACCCTAGAGTTTAGAAAGATGAGGGGGATCATATTGAAACCTACTGAATAATGAATGGCCTAGATAGAGTGGATGTGGAAAGGATGTTTCCAGTAATGGGACAGTGTAGAACCAAAGGCCACAACCTCAGAATAAAAGGACATAGCTTTAGAGTGGGGATGAGAAAGGAATTACTTTTACCAGGAGGTGGTGAATCTGTGGAATTCATTCCCACAAGATGGCTGTGGAGGCATGGCATTGGGCATTATTAAAGCGGAGA
This sequence comes from Amblyraja radiata, assembly GCF_010909765.2. Classification (NCBI taxonomy): domain Eukaryota; kingdom Metazoa; phylum Chordata; class Chondrichthyes; order Rajiformes; family Rajidae; genus Amblyraja; species Amblyraja radiata. The sequence continues at coordinate 26,573,462 of NC_045965.1, read as the reverse complement.
TTGATATGTTCTTGATTAGTAAGGGTGTCAAAGGTTACGGGGAGAAGGTAGAGAATGGGGTTGAGAGGGAAAAATAGGTCTGCCATGGTCGAGTGGCAAAGTGGCAATAAGCCAAATGGAGCCGAATTTTGCTCCTATGTCTAATGGTCTTAAGGTATTTTGTAGCCTCTTCTGATTTCAGACAGCACCATTTATAATGTCCTAAGGAATGACTTAGGGAGATGACTTTGGGACGGCACGATAGCAGGGGGGGCAACACGATAGCACCACGGTAGAGTCGACCTGGGGTCAATCCTGACTACGGGTGCTGTCTGTATGGAGTTTGCACGTTCTCCCCGTGACTGCATGGGTTTCCCCAGGTGCTCCAGTTTCCTCCCAGACTCCAAAGACGTACAGGTTTTTAGGTTAATTGGTTTTGGTAAAGGTTATAAATTGTCCCTAGTGTGTAGGCTCTGGAACTCCCTCCCCCAACTGATCCGCAATTCCGTGTCCCTCACCATCTTCCAGTCCCGCCTCAAGACCCATCTCTTCACCTCTGCCTATCCTTAGCCCCACGTCCCCGTCCCTTTTCATCTGTGCATTAATTGCCTCATACTGTGTTTTGTATTGAATTCTGTCTGTACTTTGTGTACTAGTCATGTCTCTACTATTTATTTCATTCCCCTTTCATGTTTTTCCTCTACCTGCTCAATTTTTGTAAGGTGTCCTTGAGACTCTTGAAAGGCGCCCATAAATAAAATTTATTATTATTATTATTAGGATAGTGCTAATTTATCGGTGGACTTGGTGTGCTGAAGGGCTTGTTTCCATGCTGTATCTCTAAACTAAACTAAACTAAATTAATATCACAGCAGGTGATCAAGAGGTTGGGCTGGGAGAGGGACAATAGAGGGCTATAAGGAGCTTCTTAGCAAAGAGAGCCAGGCATTGGCAGCAAACCCCAGGATAGGGCAATTGCACACACGTGGTGACCAGTGAAGCTTCAGGAGTATCCCTGGAGGACAGCAGAAAACTTGAAGAATTGCAGAACCTCAGAGAGAAAAAGAGAGGCACGAGAGCATGAATGAGAATGGGCATAGAACAGTATAGCACAGGAACAGGACTCTCGGCCCACAATGTCCCATCTAGTCTAGTCCCTCCTGCCTGCGTTTGGCCCATAATCCCTCTAAATCTTTCCTATCCATGCACCTATCGAAATGTTTCTTAAATGTTGCAATACTACATGCCTCAATTACCTCCACCGGCAGCTCGTTCCATACACTCACCACCCTCTGTGTGAAAGGGTGACACCTTGGTGAAGGAAACTGGGTGCCATGTGCTGCAGAGTCTGGGATGACTTTACTTGTCGTGCAAGGCAAATAACTAGCTGGGAGATAATCAGAGGGCTGTTTGTTTCCAGTTTCTGAGTCCTGTCTCCTTCCTGTTTCTTTTTTTTGTTTTCTCCACCAGTTTTACTGTTGCAAGTCTGGGATGAGTGAAGTTTATTTGGGATGCAAGGCAACGAATTAGTAGGGAGATAATCAGAGAGCTGTTTGGTTCCAGTTTCTGAATCCTATCTTCAGCCTGTTTCTTTTTTTGTGTGTGTTTTCTCCGCCAGTATTATTGTTGCAAGAGTGAATCGGACGATGAGGAGGAAGACTCAGATTTACACCCTCACCCACACTTGGCATGCGACGCCTGCAACGCGCACTTTGAAGACGGGTTTCTCACTCAGCTGCCTGCGCCGGTTGAGCCCAGACAGGCAGCGGCGAGGGCCTCGTGTCCCGACTGCTCCCCCCGCCGCTCCCCATTTTACATACAGACCGCCGAGGAGATGCGCAACGGAGGCGATCGGGTCGCCTACACTCCCGCCCGCTACAAAGAGGCGGGCCCACCCTTCAAAATGTCGTCGCTCCAAGGTTACCCGGTGAGCCGCCAGAGCACGGTGCGGGAGACGCCGGCCAGCGGCAGGGCTATAAGTACTGAGGTGTGAACTAGGGGTGGGAGAGAGGGCGGCAGTCGGAGGAGGAGGCAACATCCTTCCATTGCTGGGAAAGCAAAAAAAAATACCCTGCAAAAAAAAATGTCTTTGAACAAGAGGTTCCAATAAAGGCAATGTACCTTTCCCAAATGGTCCGTGAATTGAGGAGAGCGTCTGTCCTGTGGCCTATCTGGGCACTTTGGTTCCTTTCATCTGAGAGAACAACATGATCAAGGGATAGAGCTACCCCTCGCTTCACTCCTCTTTGGGAGTCACAAACTTTGTACAGGAACTTCAAACGCAAGGAGGGAGCAGCTGACTCCTCAATTTTTCAGAGGTTAAGGACGCTGCATTTTCAATTGTGAGATTTGAAGGTGAAGTGGAGTGGAATTTAAGCATTTACAATCAGTCATAGAGCCTTATCGTGTGGAAACAGGCCCATCAGCCCAACTTGCCCACACTGGCCAACATGCCCCATCTACACTGGTCCCACCTGCCTGCTTTTGCTCATATCCCTATAAACCTGTCCTATCCATGTTTCTGTCTAAATGTTTCTTAAACATTGTGATAGTACCTGCAACGTACTTTATAACATTTAAGGCTGTGGAGGCCAAATCAATAGATGTTTTTAAGGCAGAGATTGACAGGTGTTTGATTCATATGGTGTCAGGGGTTATGGGGAGAAGACAAAGAATGGTGTTGACAGGGAAAGATAAATCAGCCAGAGTAGACTTGAAGGGCCGAATGGCTTAATTCTGCTCCTATAACTTTTGACCTTATCTGGAAACCTAGCCATGCCCAAGATGAGAAATCTTAATGTTAACAACATTATTTTTTTATGGTTCTTTAAACATTTTTTGTCAATCAGTCATTAAACTAGAGGAGATTTAACAGGTGAAGGAAGAGGGAGGAATTTTCTGATTTTGGAATAGTCTGTGGCAGGACATCATGTAATGAAACATAATCCTTGAGGAATTTTCAGCACAAGTGATGAGTGCCAGCCCCAGTGAGATGGGGAAATCACTCTCCTGTGTTTAGATTTCTGGATGAGGCAGGGTCAGATATGGTGGTGACTGCTATCTCTTCTCAGCCAAACAGCTGGCATCATTGGCAGGGCTTACAACTGGGTGAGATATCTCAGACCTGCTCCTGGGTGAGATTTGATCCCTAGGGTGGCACAGTGGCACAGCTGGTAGAGCTGCTTCTTCACAGAGCCAGAGGCCCAGGTTCGATTTAGTTCCGTTTAGTTTAAAGGTGCAGCAAGGAAACAAGCCGTTCAACCCACCAAGTCCACACCAACCATCGATTACCCATTCACACTAGGTCTATATAATCCCACTTTCTCATCCACTCCATATGCATTAGTGACAATTTACAAATGCCAATTAACCTACAAATGTGCGCGTCTTTGAGATGTGGGAGGAATCCGGAGCACCCGGAGGAGCACAGGGAGAACGTGCAAAATCCACACAGACAGTACGTGAGATCAGGATCAAATCCTGGGTCTCTCGCGCTGTGAGGCAGTACCTCTACCAGCTGTGTCACTGTGCCTCCCAATTTTGTCCTTGTATGCTGTCTGCGTGGAGTTTGCATGTTCTCTCTGCAACCACATAGGTTTCCTCCGGGTGCTCCAGTTTCCACCCTGTGTCCCATTTTTGAAGGTTAATTGGCCTCTGTAAATTTACCTTGGGGTGTAGGAAGTGGATGCAAAAGTGGGATAACATGTAACTAGTGTGAACAGGTGATCAATGGTCGGTGTGGACTCGATGGGCTGAAGGGCCTGTTTTCACGCAGTATCTTTCAATAAATTCAATCAATAATTCAGGGGATAACCAAGTGGACTGTTGAATGTGCTGGAAGTGGATGAAGACCCAGTGCCCCCTGCCTCCATAACACAAATATTCAAGCCCAATAGTTGAGTGGGTTTCAGTGATGGGAAGGCAGGAGAAAGGCGTTTTGAAAAAGTGGGGTTTAAAATATTAGATGTCAATGAAGCGAATTCACTGCATTCTATTCTGAGACATCAGAGGAGCTCATCCATGCTAAACAAAGATACTCAGAATTGTCAGGACCCCTGATGCTTATCATATCATAAAAGACAGGACCGTTTCATTCGGTTCAGCCCTCTTTCTTTGGACTAAAAAAAATGAAGCCTATTGAAACATCCCCTAATTGGTGGTCTGATGTATCAGCTGGTCTGGTGGGAACATTCGCATAAGAATGAGAATCACATCCATGTAAACCATGCACGCTCTCTGCTAAAGCAACACACTCACCTTCCCACCACAGTGTGCGACTTTCCGATTTCAGTCATTCTCGACGCAAAAGTACTTGTTTGTGCATAATAGCTTAAACAATAATGAATGTGAGGTGGCTTTGCTGCCTTAGAAATTATAAAACAAGCAACACAAATAATCTATAAAACTTGTAAATGGAGAAAAATATATAATGTTGGTATCTCAAAGAATTTCGAAAGACATCTCTTTCTTTTGTTTTTAAAGATATGTTGGCTCCCTGTATACTTTCCTAAGATCATGATGTATCTGTCAATGGATGAACATCAATACAATGGAATCACCCTCTGTATGTGGTGTGTTGGCTGAGATACAGCAAGTTTCAAGGAGACATCTGGATCAAGTCTTAATTTAAAGTAGACTCGACTAACGGCAAGGACATCTCTATTTAGTTGCTGACGATAGACACAAAAAGCTGGAGTAACTCAACAGGTCAGGGAGCATCACCGGAGAAAAGGAATAGGTGATGTTTCGGGTTGAGACCAATCTTCAGACTGAGAGTTTGGGAAGAGGGAAACGAGGCATATAGAAGGTACATAGAACAAATGAATGAAAGATATACAAAAAGCATGATGATCAATGAAAGGTGCAGCCCACATTGGTCCATTTTTGGCTGTGGAGAAGGTGATAATGAATGGAATAATTGGGTAATGATTGAGGATGACCGTGAAACTAGTACGATGACTACTAGGGATGGAGAGAGAGGGGATGTAAGGGTTACTTGAAGTTAGAGATATTAAAACTCATGCCGCTGGGTTGTAAACTGCCCAAGTGAAATATGAGATGCTGTTGCTCCAATTTGCGCTGGGCCTCACTCTGACAATGGAGGAGACCCAGGACAGAAAGGTCAGTGTGGGAATGGGAAGGGGAGTTAAAGTGTTTGACAACCAGGAGATCGCGTTGACCAAGGCGGACTGAGCAAAGATGTTCAGCGAAAGCATCGTCCAGTCTGCGCTTGGTCTCGCTGATACAGTATGTAGGAGCCCACACCTATTTAGTAGTGAATGGGTGCATAAACAGAAGCATGTTGAAGGCATCCCATCCAGGTCTTTACTGTCTGCTGATAATTCAGCAAGGACCAAGAGGGACCAACATGATGGGAATTGAAGAAGCCATGATGCTAGGGTTGGAGGTGCTGTTGGCACAGAACAAACCAAGTTATAATATTGCTCACATCTCATGGTGTGCACACCCAACTTTTAAATATGTACTTAAAAGAGTGGAGCAGCTCTTGTCCCCAATCACCTCAGTGTGGTCCAATCTGACTACAACATACACATTGATTGAACAATACATTTACTCTTTCAGAAGTACCTGGACCTCAGCACAAGCTCTGTCAGCTACAGCATTTGCAGCATCAGGCTGATACATGAAAAGTAGTAATTTGGTTAAAAAAAAATACTTCCATAGTTAATAGATATCAACTGTACAAGGTTTCAATTAATTACTAGAGATGGTAAGATGACAGATTTTTGTATGTGATGGTGGTGAATGTGGCTTCTTGACACAAGATTGTGCGCCACCATTTGCAATGTTCTCTTCACCAGCATAATCCATAATCAGGATTTGGTCATCTCCTAATAAGCTTCATGCATCAGATTTGTGATGGTTCTATCCAGCAGTCAGATCCACATTGTCTTTGAAGAGGAATGTTTTCAATGTTAAGGATGTATTTTTCAAGATGGAATAGATTGTAATGAATAGTTCCTGCTTCAAAAACCCCTATACGGAAGTGAAAGTGGTTCTAGCTGAGGAAAGTGAAATGGGCTTTCATGGTTATAAAGATCTGTGTCAGGTCTCCTCACCTCTGACAAGTACCCAAGGGCACCTGTGCCCCTTTGGCATGTAAGGCACTAGTGAGGGCATTCAATAACTGTACAATCTATTCTGTGCCAGCTTCTTCTCACTGTGTTTCTGTTCACTGTCCTTTTCCCTTTCTACCTCTGTTTATTTTTTAACACGCCTCCTCTTCTGTCTCCCCCCTATAATTTCCTTCCACCATCCCACTCCCACACTCACTTCCCCACACCCCAAAATTCACACTAACCTCACTCACTCCGTGACCCAGATCTCAGAACTATTCTGCTTGACTTCCTCCACAGCCACTTTCTCCCTATTGAACTTGGCTACACTGTGTGAGATTTTTACTCCCATGTACTGCCCTCTGATTTTTGTTGAGAGAAGCAAAGGGATCTGTCTATATCAGTCCATTTCCAGAAACGAAAATGAGCAGAACCTGATTCTACAACATTATGTGATATGAATATGAATGTACACAGTGCCCTCCATAATATTTGGGACAAAGACCCATCATTTATTTATTTGCCCCTGTACTCCACAATTTGAGATTTGTAATATAAAAAATCACACGTGGTTAAAGTGCACATTGTCAGATTTTATTAAAGGGTATTTTTATACATTTTGGTTTTACCATGTAGAAATTACAGCTGTGTTTATACATAGCCCCCCCCCCCATTTCAGGGCACCATAATGTTTGGGACACATGGCTTCACATGTGTTTGTAATTGCTCAGGTGTGTTTAAATGCCTCCTTAATGTAAGACAGCTCTCAGCACCTAGTCTTTCCATCAGTCCAGTCCAGTCTTTCCATCACCTTTGGAAACTTTTATTGCTGTTTATCAACATGAGGACCAAAGTTGTGCCAATGAAAGTCAAAGAAGCCATTATGAGACTGAGAAACAAGAATAAAACTGTTGGAGTCATAAGCCAAACCTTAGGCTTACCAAAATCAACTGTTTGGAACATCATTAAGAAGAAAGAGAGCACTGGTGAGCTCACTAATCTCAAAGGGACTGGCAGGCCAAGGAAGACCTCTACAGCTGATGACAGAAGAATTCTCTCTATAATAAAGAAAAATCTCCAAACACCTGTCCGACAGATCAGAAACACTCTTCATGAGTCAGATGTGGATTTGCCAATTACCACTGTCCGCAGAAGACCTCATGAACAGAAATACAGAGGCTACACAGCAAGATGCAAACCACTGGTTAGCTGCAAAAATAGGATGGCCAGGTTACAGTTTGCCAAGAAGTACTTAAAAGAGCAACCGCAGTTCTGGAAAAAGGTCTTGTGGATAGATGAGATGAAGATTAACTTATATCAGAGTGATAGCAAGAGCAATGTATGGAGGAGAGAAGGAACTGCCCAAGATCCAAAGCATACCACCTCATCTGTGAAACAAGGTGGTGGCGGTGTTATGGCCTAGGCATGTATGGCTGCTGAAGGTACTGGCTCACTTATCTTCATTGATGATACAACTGCTGATGGTAGTAGCATAATGAATTCTGTAGTGTATAGACACATCCTATCTGCTCAAGTTCAAACAAATGCCTCAAAACCGGCAGTTCATTCTACAGCAAGACAATGATCCCAAACATACTGCTAAAGCAGCAAAGACGTTTTTCAAAGCTAAAAAATGGTCAATTCTTGAGTGGCCAAGTCAATAACCTGATCTGAACCCAATTGAGCCTGCCTTTTATATGCTGTAGAGGAAACGGAAGGGGACTAGCCCCCAAAACAAGCATAAGCTAAAGATGGCTGCAATACAGGCCTGGCAGAGCATCACCAGAGAAGACGCCCAGCAACTGGTGATGTCCATGAATCGCAGACTTCAAGCAGTCATTGCATGCAAAGGATATGCAACAAAATACTAAACATGACTACTTTCATTTACATTACATTACTGTGATCCAAACATTATGGTGCCTGGAAATGGGGGGGGGCTATGTATAAACACTGCTGTAATTTCTATATGATGTAACCAAAATGTATAAAAATGGCCTTCATTAAAATCTGACAATGTGTACTTTAACCACATGTGATTTTTTTTCTATTACAAATCTCAAATTGTGGAGTACAGAGGCAAATAAATAAATTATGTGTCTTTGTCCCAAACATTATGGAGGGCATTGTATGTGCAATAATGGCAACGAAGCAAGGTCTTGCTCATTATTTTTTGCAAAAATAATGGGCCTGTCCCTCTTAAGCGACTTTTTAGGTGACTGCAGGAGATTATGCTGTCGCCACATGGTCGCCACATGTTTGCAGGTGGTGCCGGGGAGTCGCCTTCATGGTTATGATGAGTTCCCGCATTCTGGGAACTAGTTGCGGCCTCATTATGGTCACCGTGAATTGTTAAACATGTTGAAAAATTAGTGGCGACTAGAATGAAGTCGCCATGGAGAGTAGCGAGAATTCTCGAGCTGTAGATGGGTTGCCAGGAGGTCCTAATGGGTTGCCAGGAAGTCAAAGGTTTTTGGAGGTTCTTGTAGGTTGTAGCCGGTGCTGACCGATGAATTTCATTGGCTCATTGGGGAAAAAAAGGTAAGCAGTAGTTTTCAGAACCAAGGATAACCGACCGGTAATGTTAAATGTCCGCTGAGCTTCACAGCCGTGTATCTCTAGCTTCTTAAAAGTTGTCTCCACTCCTTCTCCCCCCCCCTCTTTTAAAGGTCTTACCATACACTGTGCTTTAGCCGTCTTTTTACAGCGCCAACCTTCCTCTTCATCGCGGTGTGTGTCTGTAACACATTGGCTTTGCACCGTGTGAATTTTTTTAGACAGCGCTCCCCCCGCTTGCCCTGTCCCCCGCCTGCATAACGGGCTGATGAAAGAAGCGATGTGTTTGTGTGTGTGTTCCACTCTGACAGTCACCGTTCCAGTTGCCAGTTTTTCAGGCGACTGCCGGCAACTTGACAGTCACATGACAGTCCACTAAAAAATCGCCTAAGTGGGACAGGTCCGTTAGTTTTCTCGATTGTAAACCGCATGTCAATAGTCTGTCGAGGTTCTCAATGTAAACTTCACATCTTAACTACATTTTATCAGTCAGAAACCCTTTATGAATTCAAAGAGAGCAATGGGATGTGTAAAGTAGTTTGTCCAATAAGGCTGGCAAGAAAGTATTGGTGTCTTAAGAGAGAGCTAGATAGGGCTCTTAAAAATAGCGGAGTCAAGGGATATGGGGAGAAGGCAGGAACGGGGTACTGATTGGGGATGTTCAGCCATGATCACATTGAATGGCGGTGCTAGCTCGAAGGGGAAAATGGCCTCCTCCTGCACCTATTGTCTATTGTCTCGTGGCCTTGGGAGGATACGGGCAGTTTGGGAATACCGTTAATTCTGAATGTCCTTCCAAGTCACACACCATTTAGATTGGGAGAATTGTCAGCATTCCTTCACCATTGCTGGGTCATAATTGTGGCACTTGCGATCTTACAGAAGGAGCTTCACTGCATGGCTGCAATGGTTCAAGGCAGTAAACGTGCTCATATCTCATTGACTCACCACATCCAAGGTTGGTTAGGGATGAACAATAAATGGAATCCTTGCCACTGACACTATTCCTCAAAAATGATTATAGTTTGAAGAAGATATAAAGCACTTTTTAAATCCTTGCTACCTCTTGAGCTATTGTGTTTGCTTTCAATTTAGTCGTGGAGATGCCAACTCTGTAGAGTCATAGAGCACGGCAAGTGGTACTGCGACCCACCAAGTTCATGCTGGCCTTCAAGCACACACTTACATCGATCCCATTTTATACTCCCCGCATGTCCAAAAAGTCCCCCCAGGCTCCACCACTGACTTTTTAGTAGAACGAGGTGGGCTGCATTATGAGGCACATTACTAGCTAATGGGTCACTCCAGCGTCAGACCACCATTTTGGGGGTGGATGGGCACAGACTCTGATCCCTTTGCCATCTCCCCTCTGCCCACCAGCCTTGATAGCCGACAACCTCACATTTGCATAGGTGGCTTGGAAATCTGCAGGAGTAGAAGGTTGATCTCCAGAGCAGACTGTAGAGAAAAATCATCAGAACATGAACAAAACAGTTTTCTCAATTATTTTTCTGAACATTGTGTTTATTACATCTTAAAAGGGCCTGGTTCATAATCGTCTGATCGTACATTGAAGATGCTCCTCTCTTCCCAATCTACCCTTTGATGGGGTAGAGAGAAAAGGACCCTGGAGGTCATTTATATCCATGCCTGCATGGATATAACTTACACCATGACTGCAAATTGGAGGTTTCAAAGATGGTTGTACAACTCACCACAGTACTCAGTGACCACACTCTTCCACCGTCCACCCAACATCACCTCAGCTTTTGAGGATCCCAACAGCAGAAATGTCTAACATTAAATGGCACAGGTTCAGTATAAGGGGTGAGACATTTTGTGGGGTTTTCCGAGGAATTATATTTTCATCTGAAGGGTGGTTGTCTTGAGAAGGTGATGGAAGAGAGACTCACACAACATTTAATAAGTAGTTAGAGGAGCTCTTGAATCACCAATGCATTGAAGGTTACTATCTAACTGCTGGTAAATGGGATTAATATAGATGACTTCTTGATGGTCAGCATGGACATGGTGGGCAGAAGGGCCTGCTTCTGTGTTTTATGGTTCTATGTAGCATGGCCAGCTCTGTTGGATTAGTACGGGTGTCAGGGTGGAGAATGGGGTTGAGAGGGAAAGATAGAGCAACCATGATTGAATGGCAGAGTAGACTTGATGGGCCAAATAGCCTAATTCTGCTCCTATAAATGATGAACTTATGTTGAGCCTGCTATGTGACAGTGTTTGCCCCAACATCCACATAATAACGAGGTGGCACCCAGTATTTCTCAGCATTATTTAAAAGCTGAGGAATCCAGAGTTGGAACCCCAAGATGTGGCCTGTTGCCCGGAGAAGGAAGATTAATCCCTAGGGTGTGGCCTTGAGCAAACCTAGCGAAACTCCTTGAGGACTGTATTAACTATCTGTTTCAGCTCCAATCTTCTTTGACCACTTTGGTCTACAAAATCTTGGCGATGGAGGAAAGAATCTGTTTGGGAAGATTCATGACTGCTGGTGATCATCTAGTCTGTTTCCTAGAAAGTATCTGGTGACCAAGAACACAGGAGGAGGCAAAATAGCTTGAAGTCATGAAATGCAACATAGCAACATATGCATATAGTAGCCACATTAATTTATTAAACCTTTGCTGCATGGGCGTAACTTATAGCTCAGTCAGATGACACTCAACATCGCTCATAAGCGCCGTACACAGAACAGTGGAAAATAGATAATTCATTTGCAGCATGCCAACCACCTCACCACTATCTCATTCCCATCAACGCCTTCTCAACTTCAGCCCTGAGATGTGATGACAAGCTAAGAGCAAGTCTCTTCTGAATCCCAGAGATCAAGAGGAAGGATGGAGGGAAAAACTGTGAAAGTCCAGTCATCCCAGAGAATGTGTGTAGAAAGGAACTACAAATGCTGGTTTATACCGAAGATGGACACAAAGTTCTAGAGTAACCCAACGAGTCAGGCAGCATCTCTGCAGAAAAAGGAGGAGTGACTCCTGGGGATGGAACCTGGGTTTGGTCTGAAAAAGGATTCCTTCTCGAAACGTCACCCATCCTTTTTCCCCAGAGATGCTTCTGACCCATTGAGTTACTCCAGCACTTTGTGTCTATCATCCTAGAGACAGATTTGGTTGGAGGCTAGAATTGGCTCAGGCCACTACAACTGGTTATATGGTACAAGGTTGAGTTGGAAATTGGGAAGGCAAACATTCATAGTAAATTGGAAATGAATGCACTAAATCATATGGATTAATAGGAAACAAGAACATAGAGGAAATATTCTTGTGAATGATATGCTCTACATATTCTAATGTACAGAATTCAGTATGAGAATACTTAACATCACCACGGCCACGCATGTTTCCTTGGTTTGTACTGGAAAGGGCTGAATGTACCCTGCTAACTGGATTTTAAGAGTAAATTGTATTTATTTAAATAAAATAATAAAATGATATGACTTGAAGTTGCCGAGTACCTGCTGTGGAGTGTGTCTCTGTGTTGCCTTTGAATTTCACTCTTTGGGGCACATTGGGACATCTTTGAAACAAGGCTAAATGTTTTCATCTCTTGGCCCAAAGGCAGATGATGGGATCAGCAGAAGAGCGAGGGCCTTGGAACTTTGGAAAAACAGGGCTTCAGAAATTTACATCAAGAGGCTACCAGATTCACATTGAGCATCCTAACATGTTGAAAAGTAAATGCAGCGTTAATCTCATAGCTTTGTGCTCTCTCTGAGATCCTTTCGCTTCCTTTACAGTGTCAATCTGGATCGAAACCACAAGCGAGCTGTCCTGACCTACCATCTACCTCATTGGAGACCCTCGGACTATTTTTAATGGGACCTTACTGGACTTTATCTTGTTATACGTTATTCTCTTTATCCTGTATCTGTACATTGTGGATGGCTCGATTGTAATCTTATATAGTTTTTCCGCTGACTGGATAGTATGAAACAAATAACATTTCATTTTGGCTCAGTAGGCGTTACAAGGAACTAAACTAAACAATCTGTGTAGGAAGGAACTGCAGATGCTAGTTTGTACCGAAGATAGATTCAAGATGCTGGAGAAATTCAGCAGGTCATAGGTGATGATTTGGGTCGTAACCCTTATTCAGACAAAGGGTTTAGACAAAGGCCCTGAAGAAGGGTTCCGCCCCGAATCGTCACTTATTCGTTTTCTCCAGAGATGCTGCTTGACCCGCTGAATTACTCCAGCATCTTGTGTTTATCTAAACTAAACAATCTATCCCTGGAAAGGCAGGTAAGTCTACAGAAGAGATTAGACAGCTAATCTGGTAATAATTTAGAACATGCGTAGCGAGATCTCAAATTAAGATAACTGCAATCGGCGATTCTTTAAAAACCTGGTGAATTAAAATTAAAGAATTAATGTTGGAATCAAAATTAGAATCCATCCACACTGCAGAAGGAAGAGGGATGTCATGGAATGTAGTAGGATGAGCTTGTGATGTGGTAACTCAATGAAGGAGTTCTGTATGGAACTTAAATTTCACTGTACCTTATCCGGTTAAGTGACAATAAACGCAGACTTGAACTTGAACTTGAAGATGTGACCATATAGCTTCAGGTTTGGATGCAACAAAGACCCTGGGATCAGGGGGTATTTTAGGCAGGATTGACTCAGGTTTTGGGTCTACTGGAAAGAGAGATTCCAGGAATCTGGAAGTTCCCACAATGGGAAAGGAATATGGAGGTCCCCATATGCAGCAGAGGCAACCCAAGGTCTCAGAGAGTTATGGTAGTAGTTAGATCTAGATGCACACTTCCCAACAGGAGTGTTGAGCTGTCCAACCTGTCACTGTAAACATATTATAAATTATTATAAATGATAAACAAGCACCATATTAAAAAAAAAATAATGATCCAATCAGACCAAAGGGTCTGTTCACCTACTATCACCAGAAGGTAGTGCACCATGAGAGGGGAGGATTTCCATAGGATTTTGAAGTACTAAGGAAGGATGTGAGCCCTCATTGCACCTAGAAGAGGAGAGAATGGCAGTGAAAGCGGGTGCTATGGTTCACTAAAATTTCAAGATCTCTTGGGAGTATGAAAAATAATAAATTAAGAGAAGATTAGTAGGGCATGAGATTGCTTTCTGAGCCGGCATGAACTCCAATGTCCTTTTTATACAGCTGAAAGAGCTAAATGCTTCTTGAAGCCAATCATTGCTTTAAACCTGAAATACAAGCAATTGAGGCAAGAGTAACAAGCCTCCCTGTAATTAGGAGTATAACTTCATGAAAATTTGATGGGAAACTTTCTTAAAAACATATAAACTTTTTCACTTTGTAGCCAGACCACCTGGGTAGTTCCATGTAAAACCTTATGCCCTAAACGTGGATCACAGGGACATCTGGATGTATTCAAAGGGAGAGAAGTAAAGAGCACAAAGAACACAATTTATTACACTTTCCCAGGCACTTGCACACCTAGAGTGAACATAGATAAAAGTGCTCAGGAATGTTTGCATCATAGCAACCTAGAAGCTCGACACCCTTCAGATATATCAGCCCACTTGCCAAGTAGCCCATTCACCATCATTCACTCACTCTACCACCGAAACACAGTAGCAGCAGTTTATACTATATTTTGTATAGTACAATGTTTTACTTACGCATTGCAGCTACTCAACAAGATGCCTTGTGCAGCCCCATTCAAACAAACAAGCGCTACCAGCTAGAAGGACAAAGGCAGCAAAAGCCACTGCCTGCGTTGCCCTCCAAGCCACACGCCATCTGATTTGTAAATATATCGCTGTTCCTTCACCATCGTTGGGTCAAAACCCAAGGACTCCTTCTCTAACTGCATTGTGAGTCTATCCACACCTCAAGAACTGCAGCAGTTCAAGGCAGCACTGCATTGTCACCTTCCCAAGGGGAATTGGGGTTGGACAGTTAAATGTCTCGCCTGGGAATCCCACATCCTTTGAATGAAAAAGGTTTAGATAATCCCATGAGTATGCTCTGCAATTTACTGAGTTTGAGATTAGTTTACTGTCACATATACCGACGTACAGTGAGAAGCTTTTGTTGCGTGCTAACCAGCCAGCGGAAAGACAATACATGATTACAATCGAGGCGTCCACAGTGTACAGATACATGATAAAGGGAGTAACATGAATAACTTTTGGTGTAAGATAAAGTCCAGTAAAGTCTGATCATAGATAATTCTGAGGGGTAGACGAGGTAGATAGTAGCTCAGGGCTGCTCTCAAGTTGGTGGTCAGATGGGGCAGAAGTTCTGTGTTGTTGGGAGTGTTTGCAGGTTAATCCTATTTGTAAAAACCATGGAGTTTTGGGACTTGGCTGCCTCCTGTGGGTATAAGGCTCTTGGAGTTCTCAAACCCGCCTCTTTGCTCCCCCACTTTTCAGTTTCTTGCAACCATTCCAACCATGAGTAAGTCTTAAATGCACATATTCATTATTTCAAAGATCAAAGCCGAGGGTAATATTTATCTTCAAATAACTTTGCTAAAGCAGTTCAACTGGTTATTAAAAGCACAAAGTGCGGGGGAACTCAGCCGGTCAGGCAACATCTGTGGAGAGAATGGACAAGCGACATTTCAGGTGAGGACCCTTCTCCAGACCGTATTGGGTGATTGCCCTCAATTGTATTATGTCCACAACTAACACTCTCCTTAACCTGGAGGAACTTGACCTCACACTTTTTGATTCCTCTTACGTTGAAGATAAGATTATTAAGGGTTTGGACATGCTAGAAGCAGGAAACATGTTCCCGATGTTGGGGAAGCCCAGAACCAGGAGCCACCGTTTAAGAATAAGGGGTAAGGCATTTAGAACAGAGATGAGGAAACACTTTTTCACACAGGGAGTTGTGAGTCTGTGGAATTCTCTGCCTCAGAGGGCGGTGGAGGCCGGTTCTCTGGATACTTTCAAGAGAGAGCTTGATAGGGCTCTTAAAGATAGCGGAGTCAGGGGATATGGGGAGAAGGCAGGAACGGGGTACTGATTGTGGATGATCAGCCATGATCACATTGAATGGCGGTGCTGGCTCGAAGGGCCGAATGGCCTACTCCTGCACCTATTGTCTAAGAAGGGTCCCGAATGAAACATTGCCTGACCGTTCCCTCCACAGATGCTGCCTGACTCCCTAAGTTCCTCCAGCACTTTGTGTTTTGCTCTGGATTCCAGCATCTGCAGTTCTTCATGTCACCTGGTTAATATCTATTGGTATTCAACTAAGAATAAATATCTCAGAGGCCTGCTTTGGCTGTAAAGGATTTTGAGATACCCATAACTCAATAAAGCTGCTATGTAAATGTAACATTTTCTTAATGCAATAACGTGAACATCAAATAAACAGGCAGTTTGATGATGGAGGACATCAACTCATCCTCCCTGGACCAACAGTGGCGTAGCGAGGCGGAACAGTGATACAGCGGTAGAGCTGCTGCCATATAGCACCAGAGAATCGGATGCTCCGGTTTCCTCCCACACACCAAAGACGTACAGGTTTGTAGGTCAATTGGCTTCGGCAAGTTGTAAAATTGTAAATAGGGTGTAGGATTGTGATAATGTACAGGTGACTGATGGTTGGCTTGGACTCGGTGGGCTAAAGGGCCTGTTTTCATGCTGTATCTAGTCTAAAGTCTAAAATTAGCCTGAATAAGAGTCCTGACCCAAAATATCACCTATCCATGTCTTCCAGAGAAGCTGTCTGGCCCACTGAGATACTCTAGTACTCTGTATCTATTTTTTTGTAAACTAGTATCTGCAGTTCCTTGTGTCTACATACCCAGACTCAATATACCCAGGCCTACAATTTCCACTCGCATATGCATTCATATTTGTTAATTGTCCTCAACTTGTGCTGCTTGCAAGAGTGACAAGTACCGAGAATCCATAAAAGACTACAAAATATGAGCAAGCATAATAATTTCTCCAGATGCAGGCAGAAATATATAGTTGCTTCTTCTTTCCTTTCCCTTATAAGGGCAGATCTCCTTTGCTTAGCGATGGCTGGGCTAAGCATGACCAAGCTCATTTCTTTAGCAGCTGGAGGGGAGCTGGCTCTCTTCCCACCAGTCTGGGATATGCTCCAAACGGCGTAATAGAGAGGTGAAAGGCTAATATGCCAACCCGCTGTGCCACCTGCTCATTCTGCCTCCTGCAGTTAGACGCCATCAAATTTAGCAGCCCGTGAGTTTCAGTTAGTGTTATCTGGGTCAACTGAAAGAATTGTTTCATTGCTTCCAACCCTACAGTGCCTTCATCAGACTCCTTGGAAGGGGATATAATTAGTGCTGTTGCAGGTTATTATAAGTGACATGCTTTCTGAAGTGTGAAATGTCTAAATGTCTTTATCTTCCGAATCCTTAGCAGGCTTTTTGACCCTTCAGGTCCATGTTAGATCCCAATTGGGATTACTATGTAGCTTACAGGGAAGTTTAGTTTACAATTACAGCTTGGAAACAGGCCCTTCAGCCCACCGAGTCCACACCAACCTGCGATCCCCATACACTAGCACAATCCTACACACTGCACAAATTCAAGTGGAATTTTTTAAGACGGAGATTAGCGGATACATGATTGGTAAGGGTGTCAAGGGTAATGGTGAGAAAGCAGGAAAATGGGGTTGAGGGGGAAAGATAGATCAGCCATGATTCAATGGCAGAGTAGGCTCAATGGGCGGAACGGCCTACTTCTGCTCCTATGACCTCGGTTGCTGTTTGTATGGAAACACAGAAACATAGAAAATAGGTATATTCAGCCAGTCGGCCCTTCGAGCCAGCACCGCCATTCAATATGACCATGGCTGATCATCTAAAATCAGTACCCCGTTCCAGCTTTTCCACCATATCCCTTGATCGCTAAGAGCTAAATCTAACTCTCACTTGAAATTATCCAGCGAATTGGCCTCCACTGACTTCGGTGGCAGAGAATTCCACAGATCCACAACTCTCCCGATGAAAATGTTTTTCCTCATCTCAATCCAAAATGACCTACCCCTTATTCTTAAACTGTGACTCCTGGTTCTGGACTCCCCCAACATTTGGAATATTTTTCCTACATCTAGCCTGTCCAATCCCTTAAGAATTTTATATGTTTCTATAAGATCTCCTCACATCCTTCTAAATTCCAGTGAATACAAGCCCAGTCGACCCATTCTTTCATCATATGTCAGTCCCACCATCCAGGGAATTAACCTGTTGAACATACGCTGCACTCCGTCAATAGCAAGAATGTCCTTCCTCAAATTAGGAGACCAAAACTGCACACAATACTCTGGATGTGGTCTCACCAGGGTCCTGTACAACTGCAGTAGGACCACCTTGCTCCTAAACTCAAATCCTCTCTCTATGATGGCCAACATGCCATTTGCGCCTGTCACTTTTGCAGGCTAGAAGAGCCTGTGTTCCACATGTACATGGAGTGTGTGAGGCTGCAACCCCTGTTCCAATACCTAAAGGGTCTGCTCCTTGCCTTCTGGCTGCACTTCTCACCCACGATCCTCATCTTTGGACACTCTGCATTGGGGAGAGGGTAGGGCTGAAAATGTCCTGGCTGGGTTGCTCCTGGGCCTGGCCAAGCTGGCCATCTGCGAGTCACAGCGCCAGGCGGAAGAGGACTCTGCCCGAGCCAGCTGCCTGCCCCTTTTCCGGGGTTTCGTCCGCGCCCGGGTGGTACTAGAGAGGGACTATGTCCTGTCCACGGGCACCCTGGGGGATTTCCGGCATCGAGGGGGGTTGAATGTATTCTGGACAAGGATTGCAATATAGTTGTTTAGCAGTTTACTTAGAATATTTGTTTGTCTTGTATTATGGTGGTGGGTTCTGTTTTGTTTTATTGTGTTGTAACTACTATTTTAATATTTGAATAAATATTTTTGATTTATAAAAAAAGATGCCATTTGCTTTCTTCACTGCCTGCTGTACCTGCATGCTTACTTTCTGTGACTGATGTACAAGGACACCCAGGTCTCGTTGCACCGCCCCTTTTCCTAATCTGACACCATTCAGATAATAATCTGCCTTCTTGTTCCTGCCACCAAAGCAGATAACCTCACTTTTATCCACATTATACAGCATCTGCCATGCTTCTGTCCACTCACCCAACCCATCCAAGTCACCCTTCAGCCTCATAGCATCCTCCTCGCAACTCACATTGCCACCCAGCTTTGTGTCATCCACAAACTTGGAGATGTTACATTTAATTCCCTCATCTAATTTGTTATTATATATTGTAAATAACTGGGGTCCCAGCACTGAGCCTTGCGGCACCCCATTAGTCATTGGAGTTTGCATGTTCTCACTATGACCATATGGGTGTCCTCCAGGTGCTCAGGTTTGCTTCCCATATTCTGAAGACATGTGCGTTGGTAAGTTAATTGATAATTGGAAATTGTTTCTGGTATGTTAGTGAAATTCTGGAGAGAGTTGGTGAGAGCGAGGGGAGAATAATAAATGTGATTCATGCAGGGTTAATGTAAATGAGTGGTTGGTGCTTACCGCCACAACAGATCAACGGTGGATGCGATCTCGCTGGCTCTCCACTCCACTCTGGACCACTTGGACAACAAAAACTCATATGTCAGGCTGTTATTCATTGACTACAGCTCGACATTTAATACAATCATCCCCTCCAAGCTGGTTACCAAGCTCTCAGAACTGGGTCTCTGCGCATCCCTCTGTAATTGGATCCTCGACTTCCTCATTCACAGACCACAGTCTGTTCGCATTGGTGGAAATGTGTCAGCCTCAATAACAATCAGCACGGGAGCACCTCAAGGCTGTGTGCTCAGCCCCCTGCTGTACTCACTCTATACTCTTGACTGCGCAGCCAGTCACAGTGCGAACTCCATCATCAAGTTCGCTGACGACACCACTGTTGTGGGGCGTATCACTGATGGGGATGAGTCAGAGTATAGAAGAGAGATCGAGCGACTGTCCATATGGTGCCAGCACAATAACCTGGCCCTCAACACCAGCAAAACCAAGGAACTGATTGTGGACTTTGCAAGGGGTAGGATGGGGACCCACAGTCCCGTTTATATCAATGGGTCGATGGTGGAAAGGGTCAAGAGCTTCAAATTCCTGGGCGTGCATATTTCCGAAGATCTCTCCTGGTTCCAGAACACTAATGCAATTATAAAGAAAGCACATCAGCGCCTCTATTTCCTGAGAAGATTACGGAGAGTCGGTATGTCGAGGAGGACTCTCTCGAACGTCTACAGGTGCACAGTAGAGAGCATGCTGACCGGTTGCATCGTGGCTTGGTTCGCCAACTTGCGCGCCCAGGAGCAGAAAAGACTGCAAAAAGTTGTAAACACTGCCTAGTCCATCATCGGCTCTGACCTCCCTACCACCGACGGGATCTACCACAGTCACTGCCTCAAAAAGGTTGGCAGCATCATCAAGGACCCACACCATCCTGGCCACACACTCATCTCTCCACTGCCTTCAGGTAGAAGGTACAGGAGCCTGAAATCTGCAACAATAAGGTTCAGGAATAGCTGCTTCCCCACAGTCATCAGACTATTAAACTGCACTTTATATGCTTATTTATGTGTGTGTGTATATATATATATATGTGTGTGTGTGTGTGTGTGTGTGTGTGTGTGTGTGTGTGTGTGTGTGTATATATATATATATATTATATAATATATATATAATATATGTGTGTGTGTGTGTGTGCGCATATTATATATATATATATATATATATATATATTATATTTATATATATATATATTATATATATATATATATACTAGTCTGTTCCCCCAACGTGCGGTTGTGGGTGGGGGGGGGGAGGCGTCATGCAGCGTCACACACACTAACTATCCCCCCCCCCCCGCACTCACGCTAATTACCCCCCTTGATATTGTATTAATATTATTAATTTGCTCCTTTTACCCCATAACCACCCTATCTACTGACGCATAGCCCCCAACTTGCAGTCACATCTAGAGAGTGGGGGAGGGGGGGGGGTGTAGAGAGCGAGGGCAGAGAGAGAAGGGGCAGAGTCACAGAGAGAGGGGCAAGAGGG